>NW_005354673.1:496080-569116 GCF_000412655.1 Myotis brandtii
CTCTCTGTAAAAAATCAATAAAATATATTTAAAAATAAAAATAAAAGAAAAAAATAAACTGAAAATGTAACCTATTAATTAGGATAAAATATTTGCAAATAATATATCTGCTAAAGGGTTAATCTTCACAATATATAAAGAATTTGTACAACTCAATAGCAAAATAAAAATTAATTTAAAAATAGGCTCAAGACTTGAGTAGATATTTTTCCAAAGAGGACATACGGATGGCCAGCAAGTACATGAAAACCACCTGCATCAAATGTGAATGAGAAAGCACACTATTGGCACCACATTTCTGAAATATGAAACGCCAGTGTAAGGATGAAACAAACGCAGTGACAAGGGGCCAAGAAAGATAGTTGAATTGACATCCTGATTGAACCACAGTTAAAGTCCACCCTACCACTGGGCTTTCTACTTATATTACTCAATACATTGTTTTATTTGGCTAAAGTTGGATTTTTGGTGTTTACTTTCAAAGTCACTGACAGACCTTTCTCACTAACTGTAACTCCTTCTGTCCTGTTTGTCACTGTTAGTTTAGCACCATTTCTTTCTGCATTTTATCCCTAACCTGGCCTTCTGTGTATTGTCCATTGTAGGAAAGACTCATCAAACCTGAAAATAAGGTTTATTTTATACCAAATTTATGGGGTTATAGGAGAAAGTCTAAGAGTTACTCTATACTCTGCCCATGGAATAGTGCGAGCCTTGTGATAATTAATGTTCTCACTACCTGGAGCTCACTTCTGCATTCTTCAGATATATGTTCAAGAGGCTGAACTTCTGGACATCGAATGCCTAGATAAATGGGAAACAATTGTACATATTGATCCCTTCATGTGTGTGTGTCATCTGTGGAGAGCATTCTTCTTGTCCCACTCAGGGAACTGGGATAAGTATAGTGGCTTATTCCTTAAATGGAAAGCACTATTCTTTCTTGGCACTTATCTGTTATTCATTGGACTCATTAAGAAGTCTTATGCTAAAATATTTAGAATAGAGAAATTTGCAAATTCACAGCATATTGCTGAATTTGGATGCAGTGATACTATTTTTAGGTATCATGTATTATGTCAGAACATTGTTTTTAAATAAAAACATAATCTCTCTTTCTGCCTTTCTCGGCCCTCTATGCAGTCATGGATTTTCTTTTATTTACAATAGAATAGATCATATTGTTCATAATTTTATAGGCACTACTTGGTGTGTACTCTGTAACAAATACTCGTTTCCTCCATGTACATAGTAATTTTGAGATTCAACACAAATGTTTATGTGAAAAGATAATTTACTTATTTCTGAGTAGTACCATGTTCAGTGAATAATCATTATATCTATTGATCTGTATATGTGTTTTGTTATTTCCAGGTTTGGGGTAATATAAATAAATCTTCTGTGAATATTTGCATTCAGTTTTCTATATAGACATATGTCTTACTTATCAAACTTGCGTAGGTGAATGTTTTATATTTAAGATATGTGAACCTGTGAGCCAATATGGTCATTTCCTTTGCCTTTCCCCTAACCCACAGTATATCAAAATTCCAATTTTTCTGCTACTCTGCAAGGACATACAATGGTTAACCTTTTCAAATATCAACCCTGGAAATGCACATAATGTTAACTCGCTTTCATTTTAATTTCATCTACCTAAGAATTGTTTATGGTGAACCTTTTTTCATACATTTACTTGCACTGTCTTTATCTCATTTGTTAAAATGTCTGCTGAGAATCTTTTTTAAATTGTTTAAATAAATTTATTATTTTAACTGAAAAAAAAGAACATTGTTTTTAAATAAATTAATGACTCCAGAAAAAAAATTTAGAACAGAAAAAGTATACCATCTTGAGCATTATAACTCTTGACTCCCTCAAAGTGTGACACCGTAAATGCAACAATAAAATAAGTTTAAAGTTGAATGTCACCAATTCAAGGTAGCCCCAGAAAAGAGCTTTCTGTGAGTGAGGGCAGGTCCACCAGGACCATTGCTCATCTGTTTATGGTGAACCTTTTTTCATACATTTACTTGCACTGTCTTTATCTCATTTGTTAAAATGTCTGCTGAGAATCTTTTTTAAATTGTTTAAATAAATTTATTATTTTAACTGAAAAAAAAGAACATTGTTTTTAAATAAATTAATGACTCCAGAAAAAAAATTTAGAACAGAAAAAGTATACCATCTTGGGCATTATAACTCTTGACTCCCTCAAAGCGTTGACACCCTAAATGCAACAATAAAAACAGTTTAAAGTTGAATGTCACCAATTCAAGGTAGCCCCTAGGTAGCCATAGCTTTCTGTGAGTGAGGGCAGGTCCACCAGGACCATTGCTCATCTGCCAACTACAGTAACACAGTGACATTTTCCTAACCAATAGTTAACTATATTTCTTCTGTGACTTCTTCCAAAACATATTCACCCTACAACATGCTGGAGTACTAGTTGTTTTTAAAATCTTACACTGTATTACCTTGGTAGTATCCTTTTAGGTGTATTCATCTTATTGACTTGGAGAAATAGCTGAGAGTGCGAACAATGCCTCTTTTTGCTTCTCGCACCACTTTGAGAGGCTAATAATGTCTAACCCTATCCAGTTATTCTTTCTCAGTGCACCGAAACATTACACTGCCCTAACCTTTGCAGTTGTGGCTGCTCATATGAATATTTATAGATCATAAAATGTAATTGGGAGTGGCGTTTGCCACTTCTTAGCAGAAACAGTAAAAAATTAATGTGCAATTCTCCAGTTTCTCTTTTCTCACTGCTGTGAGCCAGGACACTGATATGGAGGTGATGTTGTAGCTACAAACTAGTGGAGATGCCCTCCCTTTGTACCTCTGAGTAAAGCCTCCGCATCTCTTGTAGCATGAGTGCAAATCTCTGTGAAGTCCCTAAGGTTTGGAGTTAATGTTTTTGGCATAAGAATAGACTATCCTTATTAATACAACCCTGTGGATGGGAAATAATTATTAACATTATATTGTTTAATTGGCTTTTAATTAAATCAGTCCTAATTTCCCTCTCTCATTTTGAGTTCTTCTCCTAAATGGCAAGGTAACCAGATCAGTATATTTGTCTTTTCCTCTCTCAGTATTAGGTACAACTCCCTGTCCTGGATGGAAGAATTTGAAAAGTACTAGTAGAGTATTCTTAAACTGAGATCAAATGACATTTCAGAGGCCTTGAGACCTAAGTCTGTTCTCTGCTGTGAATTTGGACATCCAAACATTCTAATACAGTGATGGCAAACCTATGACACGCATGTCAGAGGTGACACGCGAACTCATTTTTTTGGTTGATTTTTCTTTGTTAAATGGCATTTAAGTATATAAATTTCTATATGTGACACGGCACCAGAGTTAAGTTAGGGTTTTTCAAAATGCTGACACACCGAGCTCAAAAGGTTCGCCATCACTGTTCTAATAGGTAGCAGATTCTTTGCCTTTTATTATGTTTTTAAGTATGTGGAATCACAAATAGATCAGAACTGTTAGGTCAGGTGAAACCTAGAATCTCTATAGAGCAGGACCAAAAGATCTTCATATATAAGAACAACTGACAAAGTTGAAAAGACACTATATTCTTACTCTAAGGTTCTATGACAAATTTATAAAAAATTTAACCATGTATTTCCTCATAGCTCAACGTTTTGTTTAAAGTAGACATGCCATCTGAATGATTGCCTCTTAAACTTTTCAACTACTAGTATATGTTTGAACCTCATTTCAACTGCTAAAAGAAATAATACAAATTCTAAGAAAAACATTTAAATCACTTGTTTTTTAACAAAAGATAATGCTACATTGTCAGAGAGTTGTATCATTGAACCAATATTTAGCTAGTTCACACCATCTTGATGGAGTAGGTTGTCATGTTAATGCATAACCATGAAGAGACTGATATCTGCCCATATCCTTGTAAGTTTTTGCACCAATATGAGTTCCCTAGGAGTCATTTCAACACTTTCTACTAAGCATTTAGTTACCGATAGGTTGTTGATTCATATTACCTAATGAATTTAGCCCTTATCCCAACTTCCAGAAAGATTTGAAAAATAATAATGCTTCTATAACATTCAAAGGCCATATGTAGTACCAGGAACTCTTGAATTGCCATGATGTTGAAGCCACTCTCTTTTCACTGTGGATTCCAAGGAATAAATATATTAGGCTATGTGGGCTACTTTCTCTTTGTTTCCTATCTTCAATCTCTATTCAGGGCACGGTTTATAAATAAAAACAAACAAATAAACAATAGGCAAACAATAAAACTTCTGTCTCCTGGGCATCTGGTTCAAGTACACACACTGTTGTCTGAGTTCATATTAAATTTTCAGAATGACCCTGGCTATGGCCTCATTTCTGCCTATCTCTGCCACACTATTCCAGATCCCAACTTGTCTCAAACCATGACGGTTGGCCTAGAATCAGACTCTTCCCCAAATGAGTTCTCAGACAAGAAACATCTCTTTCGAAGACCTCTACTGTGTGCTTTCTGCCCAGAAACTGGTTCATTTCCATCCAACTTTTTCCTTTCTCTAAACTTCATAGATTAGATGAAAAATTACTTAGTCACAAAGTTGTGCTATGCAAAGTACATACTTCATTTTCTTCTCATATCAATGAAATTGCTTAGTGACCCACACTGAATATATCAAGACTTGAAATATAGTTACTCATATATGACTGAGTCTTGGATCTATATAGAAGCCAGGTCATTAAGAACGAAGACCATATTATACTGATACTAGAGGCCCAGTGCACAAAATTTGTCTGACTGCCACAGAGGCGGGAGAGGCTCCCGCCACCGACGCTGCGCTCCCCTGCCATGAGCTCAGCTTCTGGCTGAGTGGCGCTCCCCCTGTGGGAACACACTGACCACCAGGGGGTAGCTCCTGTGTTCAGCATCTGCCCCCTGGTGGTCAGTGCATGTCATAGCAACCGGTTGTTCTGCCATCAGGCCGAAACCGGCTCTCTGACATCCCCCAAGAGATCCTGGGTTGTGAGAGGGCACAGGCCAGGCCAAGGGACCCCACTAGTGCATGATCGGGGCCGGGAGGAACACGGGAGGTTGGCCAGCCAGGGAGGGACCGTGGGAGGGCTCCAGGGTTGTCCGGTCCATCTCACTTAGTTCTGATCAGCTGGACCCCAGCAGCAAGCTAACCTACTGGTTGGAGTGTCTGCCCCCTGGTGGGCAGTGCACATCATGGCGACTGGTTAACCAGTCAACTGTTGCCCCTGGTGGTCAGTGCACGACATAGCGAGTGGTAGAGCAGCCTTAGCATATCATTAGCATATTATGCTTTGATTGGTTGAACGGCAGACCAGAAACCGGGCACTTAGCATATTAGGCTTTTATTATATAGGATCTGTGACCTTTACAAGCTCCGAGTTCATTACCTTACATATATACAAGGATATATATATATCCTTGATAAATGTGCCCTGAATTATAGTTTCAGACTGGACAGGTTAATGGATAGATAAATAAATGTTACCAAATCAGTTGAAATAAGACAAGGAAGCAGTGTGTTATAATAGAAAAAAACATTTGAATCTAGGAGGCTAACCCCAATTTGCCACTAACTAGCATTAACTAGCCCAGAAATATTGGACAAGTTGGTTACCATCTCTTGACTCCAGATTCATCATCTATGAAATAACGGCACTAAGATTACAGGATCTTTTATTGCCTCCTTAGTATGAAAGGTCTATGATGGATAATTACCCATTAAACTTATTGCTATAATATTTCAAGTTTCTCCTTTTCTTTTCATCAGTTGTCTTAAATATCTTTAAGTAACTCTCCATTTTTCTTTCACCAATAATCTTACCCAGGCTGAAACAGAAACCCTACAGAGGAAGATCAAGGAACAATCCATAACTTTGATCTTCAGTCTCTAGGTATAAAACAGCCCAAGGATAAGGAGCAAAGAAAGGCAATGTCAGACTAAGCAAACTTGAGAAAATGGATGATTTACACAGGGGGGAAATCTGGAGTTAACTATTTTGCAGTTTCTGAACAAAAAGTTGGGACTTTGAAGTAAAGGAAGTTGTAAGGAGGAGGAAGTACATGATGCATCAAATGACAGACAGAGAAATCTGGTGATAAAATGAATTAGATGTGTCTGTATGCTGGACTGCCTGTACTTGAATACGACATTCAGAATACAATACATCATTTTCATATGGAATGGAGAAACTCATTTTCTGATTCTGTGGCCATGAGGAGGCAGTGAGGAGTAGGGGTTAACAGCATTGGTTTGGAATTCTGACTAATCTAAGTTTGAATCATGGCTCTGACACTTAGAACTTTGATAACTTTCTAGAAAGTATCCCAGGCCTCATTTTCTTCATTGGTAGTAAATGAGGCTACCTCATAGGTCTGTGATTAAGATTACATGAGGTAAAGTTTTTGTAGTCCTTAGCTCAGTGTTTGGCACAAATAAAAGCTCAATTATTATTATTATTAAATATGTGTAGGAAATTAAGATATTTTTTAAATATGTTTTATTTTTTTTTAGAGAGAGAGAGGAAGGGAGAGGGTTAGAGAGATAAAAACATGGATGAGAAAGAAACATCATCGATCGGCTGCCTCCTGCATGTCCCCTACTGGGGATTGAGCCGGCAAACCAGGCATGTGCCCTGACCCAGAATCCAACCAGTGCCCTCTTGGTTCATGGGTCAACACTCAACCACTGAACCACACTGGCTGGGCAGATATTTTATTATTTCAGAGACTTTGTCCCTGGGTGGCAAGGGCTGGCCAAGGCAGAGTAAGGTTGGATAAAAATGTACCAAAACCAGCCCAGGAAAGCTAGTGTCAATGTTGTTATTGGTAAAGAGCTACAAAAAGTGTGGGACTAAGAAAGCAAGTTTGCAGAAGTTCCCTCAGACTGAATCTGCATCCAAGTTAGGAATTAAAAGCAGTTTCGAACTAGTGAGAGTTGAAAGCTTGGTTCTTAACTGGGGAATTTACAAGAAGAAACCTCCCTCCTGTGATTGGTCATTACTCCGCTTGTCAAGCAGTAAACCACTGTTCGATTCAATCCAATTTTCAATACCACAGACTAAGCCATCAATAGTTCTTGTTAGTTTTTATAGGTTAAGCATTGAAAACATTTGATCTTATCTCTCAATTCTATATCTCTTTTTTAGCTTTTATAGGATTAAGAGAGAAAGAGGGTGGGGGAGCAAGAGGGAGTATGGCAACTTTTAAAAGGTCTTTTCCAGCAACCAGAAACTAAAACACAAATCTAATTGATAATTTTAATTATCGTCCCCAAAACCTACAAATCTACATTGAAAATGTTTCATTAGATAGTATTTAATTAAGACAGCAATTTACATGTTAATAACCAAGTGAGTAACCAGACATTTTAAAACCCTGGTGGTGAATTTGAAATGTTTTAAAGTAAATCTCTAACATAAGGCAGTATAATTTCAATTCCACTTAGAATATAGTGAGGGAAGAGACAAAGTAAATATATAAGTAATAAGACATATAATTAAAGCATCTTTTCTCCACTAAAAGCACATTTATGACATAGATATGATATTAGATTTTAAGATGTTCCTTAATGTGTCTATAGGAAGAAAATTATACATTTTCCAGATTTTCATAGGAGTCTCTAGGGTTATTTGGTTTCTAAAGCACATTCATACCTCATTTACTTATTTCCTCCTATTGCCTTACATGTCAAAATGCACATTTTCTGACTTCTAATTGTGTAAATCATCAAGTACCAGATTCAAGAGGGAACACTGCATCATTCAATGTAAGGGACATAATTGAAAACCATTTGAAATTTTAAAGAGAATTGTTCTATTTTTAAAATATTTTTTTTATTTTTCTAAATTCTGTTTTTTAAAGAAGAAAATGCTAGAAAATGGGCAGAAATGAAAATCTCATTTTCTTTATTTTCTTAAATCTGTCTTTTGTTGAATTTTTATGTCTTTGGGTTTCCTTAGCTTATGTTTATGCCTAGAAAGAAGGCCCGGGTATTGAACTAATAATGATGAAGGTGAGTACACTGGAATGAGATGCAAAGGAAGACTATATAGATAAGGATATCTCAAGTCTGAGAATCAATGCCTAAATTGTGATTAGAAATACAGTTGAAAGCTTAAGGATCATCTGGACTATTAAAAATATGACTTCTCTGTCTCCATCCATGAGTGGATTTCAAGAGAAGCCCAGATTTTTAACAAATAGTCCTAATGATTTGGATACATATAGTCTGATAACCTTTGTCACTGGACTGTAATTTGGAGAGGGTTCAGCCTTTAATAGAGATTAGAATTTTCTTGGATGTTTTCAAAGGGACTATAATTGCCAGAGAGATGACAGTGACTCACCAAAGGACATGGTCCTGTGGGTAGATGTCTAGAAATAAATATCAGAGGGAGAATCTGATATGACTTAGGATATGAATTACCAAAGGAACCACAACTGTCAGGAACTTTGCACTCATCTCAAAGAAAGGCCTCCCTGGTTAAAAACAAACAAACAAACAAACAAAAACACATAAAAACAACAAAGAACAACAACACCTATCCTCATCTACTTACCCATATTCCCCTCAACTGAAAATACTTTGTAGTCCCCCTACCTTTAAAAATACCTCTCCAAATGCCAACACATTCACATATTATAACTAATTAAAAGCCCAGCTCAAGAATTACATATTAGAGTAAGCCTTTGTTAAACATAGCATAGTGATCAATTCCTGTATCAGGTTGTCTTAAGCTGACAGAGAAATCCAAACTCAATGAACTCAAACAACATAGGTAGGAAAGGTGCCAGGTAACCTACAAAATAGGCAGGGAGCAGAAGAAAAGGTAGTACCCTGGCCTCCTTAACTTTAGATTTCTATAGCCAAACAGGGAGGAAGTTTTGAGGAAAAATAGATTGTCCTTTGCGTTTATAGTAAATTCACTAAGACCTAAAATGGAATGTTTGCACTTATTTACAGAAACCTCCATCACTTCTTTTTTAGTCCTTATTTATGGTGCCAATCTCATCTCACAACAATGATTTTCCCCATTTATTTTCTCTAGTTTATGTTAATCTGTGGCTTGAGGTAATAAGGAGGTTCTCTGTGGACCACATGGCCCCAAACCTGTCATGAATGAAGAGAGGACTGTGCATGGAGTGAGATTGGCTCATCTCAAGAGTGCAATGGTTTCCCATTCAGTTAGTGGTCATAGTGAGTCTAGCAGTGACCAGCTCCTCTGATGTCACATCACATCAGTGCAGAGAGCCTCCATCTGGTCTGAACCATGCTGTCATATTTCTTGTAAGCCATTCCTTTCTATTTTGCAAATATTCCAATAAAGGTGTCAGACTTAGTTAGGAAAATTAAGTATAAGTGTATATCATCAATGCAAATATAAAATCAAATCAGTGTTAGGTCTTCAGTACATTAAACTCCTGTCGAGTCTAATTACAGCTCCCTCAAACATCCTTTCATTGGAGAACACGTGATACTGCTGGAAAGGTATCAGGAACTACAATTCCCAAGGACAAATAGCTGAGGCTTTTTTGTCAATATGACATGAAATGGTAGCATCTGTTTCTTAAGCAAATCTAGTCAGTTATTTAAGACTTTCTTTGATATTTAGAACCATTTAGTTATTCAAAACTATTAGAGCTCTGCATTTTAATATAAGCTAATCAGGAAAATAGAAATGACTATCCAAGTGACTACTAGTTTGGTTTTATTCATCTGCCTTTCAATATATCAAAACCAATAACTAAAATTTAGTTTATTTTTTTAAAGACTTCCCGATGCTGCAATCTCACCCTTAATCAGTGAGAGTCTTTAAATTATTCCTGTTCATTTGACTTATTTCAATCTTAGCATGCGTAATGTTTAACTTTTTTTTTCTTTTTTACCAATTTACTGGTTTACACAGGTTCTCTTATTGGTGATGGATTGACACTGGAAATGTCTGGCTCACAAGAGCCAACTGTTAAATATTTAGAAAATTTCAAAACCAGTTTTAAAACTATATATAGCTGAAAGGTAAGAATACTTACACTGTGGAAATTGGCAAGCACTACAAATCAGAACTCGTATTTTTCTCCAGAGCAGGTTTATTAAAACATTAATGACTGTATCAAAAAATGATAATGCCAGCCACAACCACATTATCTTTTAATCATTAGGCAGTTGCACCACTCATAGTCTCTACTGAGAAAATACTCTGCAGGCTCTTTTTTTAAGCCCTGGAGGTCAGGTTCTATTTTATATGATATTATCTCCTCCTCTCTAAAGTATCAGATATGTGTACCAACACAGTGGGTACCAAATTCAAGTATAATCAACTAGAGGCCTAGTGCACAAAATTCATGCATGGGGGCAAAGGGGGGGGGTGTAGACAGGAGGGTACTTCAGCCCTGCTTGTACCCTCTAGCAATCCGGGACCACTGGCTCCTAACCGCTTGCTTGCCGGCCTGCTTGATTGCCCCTAACCACTCTGCTTGCCTGCCTCATCGCCCCTAACTGCCTCTGCCTGCCTGACTCATTGTCCCTCATAGTACACTTTTATTATTATAGATAGTTACCTTGCTCCAAGTTGTAAGGACCTGCTTGTCATAGAGATAGAAAAGTTTTCCTGCCTGATTGGCCCCTAACCACTCTGCCTGCCTGCTCACCTGCCTGCCTGATTGCCCCTAACTGCCTCTGCCTGCCTGCCTCATTGTCCCTCATAGTACACTTTTATTATTATAGATAGTTACCTTGCTCCAAGTTGTAAGGACCTGCTTGTCATAGAGATAGAAAAGTTTTAATTTTTACTCTTGATTATGGCAATTAACTAACACAGATGGTCACCAAAAAGGTCTGTCTTTGCAATCATATAAGCAAATTGTGTGAGACCGCAGCCCAGTCTGGTTTGGTGCTCACAGAATAATAGAGGTTTTTTTTTTTTTTTTTTTTTTTGCTCCATTGGTGGAGATTTCCTAGAAGTTGCAGGATATCTTCCTTTTAATTTTTCCTCTACACTCTGACTTATGTCTCTCACCTTTGCTTTCCCTCCATCCCCCACCCACAACAGTAACTTGTTCCAGGCTCACTTCACTGAAGTGTCTAGGACAGTGATGGTGAACCTTTTGAGCTCGGCGTGTCAGCATTTTGAAAAACCCTAACTTAACTCTGGTGCCATGTCACATATAGAAATTTTTTGATATTTGCAACCATAGTAAAACAAAGACTTATATTTTTGATATTTATTTTATATACTTAAATGCCATTTAACAAAGAAAAATCAACCAAAAAAATGAGTTCGCATGCCACCTCTGACACGCGTGTCGTAGGTTCGCCATCACTGGTCTAGGAGATCGCGCAACACGTCTGCCACCAGAACCATGATTCCCAGCATTCCTGGTGCTCCCCATGCTCTTGGCTTCCACTTCCAGCCCGAGGCCCCTCCCCATCCCTCCCTCCACGCAGCTGGGGCGTGGACGCTGGGCTTGCATTGCTGGGAAAACGCCGCCCTGGCCACTATGGGTGCTGCCATCTTTGTCACTGAGTGATGGTTAATTTACATATTACACTTTTATTAGATAGGGTATTTAAATAACATAACAATCCATGTTGTAATGTAGTGTACAAAATATACAGACTGTGTGAATGTAAATTCTTAGATGAATCAAATTCTCTTTTACTTCAACACAGGTAGAAGCATTATGTTAGTAAAAGGAAGAGAATTAGGTTGACAGTGAGCCAAATAGATAAATGGAGAACATGTAAGTGACATCATGATAAATCACAGTTTCATATAGTCAAAAAAGTTTTATTTCTAAAAAGAGATACTATAATTTGCTTCTCAGCTGCCTTGAATTCAGAACCAATTCCTAACACATAACCGCAAAAAGCCTGCTGCCATTTCTAAGATTCCAATCTCCCTCAATGCTATTTGTGTTCTTACCACCAATCCTTAGGACTTTAGTTTATTTTCACGGAATCTCTTCCTTGAAACTGAAAGGCCTCATTAATGACACCAACAACAAAAACTATGTATAGTTTACAGTCTGTACTGGGTAATAGATTAAAGATTACCCAGTAAAGACAATAGATTGCAGACCATTCTGTCTACAACCCCAGAAGATGGGCACTGAGCCTGTAGTTCTCACAACTCTATGACATATGGCTGGCTATCCTGCCTGATAACCCAGTTCCTTGGTAGTTGGGTGATACATACCTACCTCTTCCAATGACAAAAATCTCTAACACCTAATTTGAAATATTCTATGCCAACTGGCCTTTCCATAGAGCCCTCAGTGATCACTTGTTCCATGCCTAAATTTTAAAATTCTTTAGACTGGACATCTTTAATATTCATGCATATACTTTATAAGGTTCAGGAAATTATTTGCAAAATGTTACATATATGCTGAATATAAACACTTTTAAGGAGAAAGTTCCCACAACTTTTAAAATTCTCAAAAGGATTATGACCCTATAAAAAGGTTATGAGTAACTTCCATAGATTTTATGTTTAGACTTTATATTCATTAGGGTAAAGCTAACTGCTTTAACAAATAGTGTAAATCAGTTGCTTAATTATTCATGCAACAATATGAGATAAATGAGCAAGTTGTCAAGGTAGTCTTCTTTGATTCCATTATTCAAAGATACAAGTTGACGGAAGTGTTGCTGCCTTTCACATATGTTTTCCAAACTTTCCCTGTAAGTTACCTGTATTTAAATCAGCCATAGTAAGAATAAGCAATGAGGAATACCCATGGAAGATTATAAACCAAGTCTGTTAATGGTGTTGCAGAACTCTATCATATGCCATTTGAGTTTGATAAATATCTAACACCTAATCTAGCTTGAGTAAGTCTCTTCATGCTTTTCCCTAATTTTTACATTTGTATGGTTTCCTAATTTAATAAAAATTTTATGGAATCAATTCACTGTATCCTATACAATAAAAGACCTTTTGACTTTGGACTATGTTTTCCTGTGCAGACTTTGTCAAATCATGTTCACATGCTTTTCAATTCCTAATCTAAACACTCCTCAATTTCACTTTCTCACAGTCACATGAGACTTTTATAAAAGATAAATTAGTACCTCATTTTGAGCAAATAGTCCTACATAACTCAAAACTTAATTAATATTGACTGTAGTCCTATACAGTAATATTTGAAGTCCCAATAAATTTGAATTTTAAACATTTCTAAATAAGGTATCAATGAGCAGATAATTATGAAGCCAAATTCAATGACTATGGGCCAGACACTCCTCATCCTCACACATGATTCGCTGATGTTGCACATAGAGAACAACAGTGCCCTTCTTTAGTCTACTGAAGTAAGTGTGCAACAACCTTTTCATCTCCATAGTGACCTACTAGATGGCATATGAGTCTTGGCTTGTCAGTCAAGTGCATGGGTTCAAGATAAGAGCAGAATTATAAAGTATTAGGCATGGGCACCTGGACTTCTCCTTACATAGAAAAAAGCATTGTTATGAATGAATATCTATTTTCATTAGAACAAAGAATGGAATTTTGGATAAACTTGTAAAATCACAGTATTTGAGGTCCATTGATTTTCACATAAATTATTAACATGCTCATTGCATATTAGCTGTATATATTAAAAAGAGGAGCAGATCAGTAGCAATCTATTTGGTAAACTACTCTGGCAACATTATTCAACCTAGTTTACACTGCTGTAAGAATGACATATGTAGCAACATTGCATTTCTAAAATACTGCATATCTCAGGCCTTTCACAAATTCAGATTGACCGCCTTCCAACCTAATTACAAACAAAAGATTGATTTTGAAACATGTCTCTACAACATGACTAAAGTCTAACTTTAAACAATATTATGAGATTCCTAAGTAAATTTCACCATTAACCTTGTTCATGTGCTTATAACTGAGATAAACCCCACCTTTAGATGGCTGATCCCAAAAGCAAAATCAGAATATTAAAACTAAAATAAAACCATATACTCATCCCTTACATTGAGGTGAAGAGAATAATCCAAGATAAAGGAGCAAATGACCAATGAAGTTAGGATTCTAACCCAGTGCTCTTTCCATTTGGTCACTTTGAACTCTTATTTGAAATGGCATCTACTTGTATAATTTCAGGCTCTATGCAACTGTCCTGGAGTACAGGTTGTAGTTTACTGCAAAGTGTGATTACGCTTTATACACTAAACATCAGGAGGCTTTTGCAGAAAAGAACTAATGTTTGACTCAGAGTCCAAAACCACTATATAACCCATAAGGGCAGTTGTTTCAGCCTGCACATTTGTGTGTTGTTGTTTTAAATTTTTATCATATTTAATACGTTTTTATTGATTTCAGAGAGGGGAAGGGAAAAGGATAGAGAGATAGAAACATTGATGAGAGAGAAACATCAATCAGCTGCCTCCTGCATGACCCCTATTGGGAACTGAGTCCAAAACCCTGGCATGTGCCCTGACTGGGAATTAAGAATGACCTCTTGGTTCATGGGTCAATGCTCAACCACTGAGCAACACAGGCTGGGCTAATTTTTATCATATTTTTACATCTCCAGAAAAGAATAGAAAAACCTGCCTTAACTTTCATTTTCTTTTCCTTTTAGGACAAGTGGGAAAAGGTTGCATAACATGGCCCATTTCTCTGGACTCTAATGTCCCCTTTGAATTAATCTATATAAATAATAGAGAAATATGCAAATTAGCCCGCAGTAACTCAAGGGCTGAATAGCAGGGACCTGAGCAGAAACAGGCTCCCAGGCCTCCAGCCCCCCAATGCCAGCACACCCTCGGGCCTGGAATAATGACGCATTCACAACGAGCCCAGAGTCACTGCACAGGGGGCTGCAGATCAGGTGGGCTGCAGCTTGGGGGGACTGCAAATCAGGGGGGTGTTATGTACCAGGGGGGCTGCGGACCAGGGGGGCTGCAGGTGGAGGGGACTATTTATCAGGGGGCCTGCAGATCAGGGGGCTGCGGCACTGGGGAGCCCAGCTCCAAGCCCAGAGCCTGGCCTCAGGGCTGCAGCTGTGGCTGCGCTGCCCAGCGGGGAGCCCCACAATCTGCCCCCACAGACTCAGGCAAGCCAATGGGTCCGTGAGGATGGCCAGGAAGAGGCCTCGCCTGGCGCCCTTTACTCCTTGAGGAGGGCCCCGTGGATGGGAGTTGGGGGCCAGACCATGACCAGCGATCAGTGTTTGAAGAGGGAGCCTTCAGCCCTGTGAACTTTCTCTCCCAAGGAAGCTCCGGCTCCTCCCTGCACTCGGGCCCTGCCAGAGGGCCATGCCGGGCCCACGTGGCCGCTGCCCACACCCACTGGTGTCTGCAGTCCCACGTGGGACCATGAACCATGTCTGAGCCACTCTGAGGTGGAGCCCACACCACCTTTTTAAAGTTTTCATTTTTGCTGATCGGACCTTTGCCTTCTGAGGCAGCATAGAAGCCAGGACGGTGGGCGCAGTGGAGCCCGTAGATGGGCACCCAGGAGCTCCTCAACTCCGAGGGCTTCATTCAGAGAAGGCGCTCCGCCTCCCCCCGGCACCGCTCACCTCGGTCCCGGGGGGAGCAGCACAGTCACCTTGACAGGCACGGCCCTAAAGCTGCTCCTGAACCTTGCTCTTCCTCCCTTGGCTCCCAAAGCCCAACACAGCCTGTGGCCAGCCCCACAGAGGGTTGGCTGGTGCCCCCAGCACCCTCCCTATGGCCCTCCCAGTACCAGACAGGACCAGGCAGCAGGGGGGTGAGGTGGGCCTGGGACAGACTTAGCCCCTGCAAGCTGTGTCACAGCAGATCCTGAGCAGGGAGAACTTACCAATAGGGATGTTTGGGCAGACATTTTAAACAACTTCCACTTTTAAAACTGAATTGAAAAGCATAGATTGTTGCTCCAGAGAGCAATGCTTCCGTGGGACCCCTAGGTCACCTTGGAGGCAAATAACCAAAAGTTATTTGATAGCAAGTGTTGGCCAGGATGTGGACAGATCCGAGCCCTCACACACTGCTGTCAGAATGGAAACGGTGTAGCCGCCCCTCACATGATTAATATCAGTCACATAGGACCCTGCCACCCACCACTCCGAGGTATACACCCAAGTGAGGCAGCCAGTCACAAAATGCCTATTGTGTATGGTCCCATTCCCATGAAATGTCTGAAACAGCAGTGTACAGATGGCTGGGTGGGGCAGGCCCCTCGATGGGGAAGGTGGCACGGGGTTTCTTCTAGAAGCAATACAACGGTCTAAAAGTGACTGGTGGTGCCCTGGCTGGTTTGGCTCAGTGGATAGAGCGTCAGCCTGCAGACTGCAGGGTCCCGAGTTCAATTCTGGTCAAGGGCACATGCCTGGGTTGGGGGTTCGATCCCCAGTAGGGGACGTGCAGGAGGCAGCCAATCCATGATTCTCTATCACTGATGTTTTTCTCTCCCCCTCTTCCTTTCTCTCTGAAATCAATATATTTTTTTTATATTCACAGATGACATATATTAATGTCAAAAAATATATATATTTAAATAACATTGGGATTTTTATGGGGATTACATTAAATCTGTGTGTTGATTTGGGTAATATGGCCATTATAACTGTTGATTCTTACAAGTTAGCAGTGGGGGGCAGTTGGGGGCGATCAGGCTGGCAGTGGAGGGCAAGCAGGCTGGCAGGGGGGCAGTTGGGGCAAGCAGGCTGGCAGAGGGGCAATTGGGGGCAAGCAGGCCAGTAGGGGGGCGCCAGACGGGGCAAGCAGGCCAGCAGGCAGAGTGGTTAGGGGAGATTAGTCAGGCAGGCAGGTGAGTGGTTAGGAATCAGCAGTCCCGGATTGCAAGAGGGATATCCCACAGGGATCAGGCCTAAACTGGCAGTCGGACATCCCCTGAGGGATCCCATATTGGAGAGGGGGCAGGCCGGGCTGAGGGACCCCCCCGCACAAATTTTGTGTACTGGGCCACTAGTAGGGTATAAGTGGCATTATTTACTGAATGATTCCTCAAGGCTAAAAGCTGACATTGCCTTGAGGTTAAAATTGAGTCTTTTGCAACTGCAAAAATTAGCACAAACAACAAACAACATCTATGGTCATTAATGGCCCTGAGTATGAGCAGGTATGATAAGACTTTAAGGCAATCTCACCACAGAAGTCAGAAAATGGAAAGAAAGAGAAAAAAAAATGAGTGCGGGGTTAAAAGGTCCTCTTTAATGTACATCAAGCAGTTTTGCATAATGCAAGTAACTACAGGAATTTGCCATTTAGCAGCTCAGGGTCAGACACAAGCTGGGTTTCTCCTGACCCCCTGTTGGACTGGCAGCATGTGTTCAGTACCAGTCATCTGCCAACGTGGGAAGGATGCTAACAGATTTCCCTGTAATGAGCTCACTGGACTAGAGCACTAGTTTAATGGAGAAGGTCAAAGATTCCTGTTTGTTTAGCTCCCTCCAGCATGTCCATGTCTTTCTCAGATGTGCAAGAATCTAGTTTTATCTTGCTTGCTCCTGTTTCATGCTAAATTAGCCAACCTGTCAAACGGATCAAGGTAAAAAGGTCAAAGCAGAAAACAAACAAACAACAAAAACAAAATAAATTGAGCAATATACAGAAAACTCTATTACTATATTAGCACAAGTCCCCATTTTTTCAGATTTTAATGAAGTAAGGATGAGTCTTAAGGATATTAGGCTCTGAGAAAGTGAAAAATATATTAAAAATAAAATATTCCCCAAAGGCATAACTCTGGTGTTCAGCCTAAAGGCACATCATGTCCTTAAGTGCATCGTTATTCTTCACCAGTACGTAAATAAATGTGAGTTGAGCTCATAGACATTTCCAAAGTGCTAACATTTTTGTTGCACTAAAAGGTAGTTCAGCCATGATGCAAAAAGAATAAAAAGACACAACTGCAAAAATCTGAGTGAATATAATATGTCAGGTTTTATTCTGTTGTCTTCATCTAACACACTCTTATTCTAGTATCAAATTTTAATGTCCTGCCTCAAATAACCTTTCTCAACAGCCTTGCTCCCCATCACTGCATGTACAAAAAAAAAAAAATTCTCAAAAGGTCACTGCAGAATTCCTCTCTCCTGATACTTCTCCATTTTGTTATTATCTATCTATCTATCTATCTATCTATCTATCTATCTATCTATCTATCTATCTAAGCAACCGTTATAACCAGTCGACTGAACGACTAGTCAACCAGTCCCTATGATGCATACTGACCACCAAGGGGCAGACGCTCGATGAAGGAGCTGTCCCCTGGTGGTCAGTGCACTCCCACAGCCAACCTCCTGTGGTCCTTCCCCCCGGCCGGCCGGCTCCGAATGGCTCTGGGAAAGACGGCCCCAATCAGCCCCGACCACCGGTCAGGCCCAGGGACCCCACCCATGCACGAATTTGTGCACCAGGCCTCTAGTGTTATATATGCCTTTTCCTATGACAGTCTCGGCAGACATAGAATAGCACTCCAGTGGCTTCTCAAGAAACAACACTATATATTTACAAAGATGTGAAGAGGTTAATACAGCCAAAAATGAAAGTTAAGGACCCAGGGATTAGTAAGACATCACTAGTACCCAAAAGCATGAGACAGAAAGAAGGACAAAGAGGCTCCTGCAGTGTAACAAGCATGGGCAATGAAGAACGGGTTGTCCTTCAAGAACGGAAGTTATGGATGTAACAACCATCATAAGGTAACACAATCCAGATCAAAAGGAAGGAGAAAAGGAAAGCCCTGATCTTTATCTCTTCACCTTCCAATCCACTACTGATGACTCCCTTTGGCCAATGACAACTAGAAGCTAAAAGGCAAAATGACTCATAGCCCAGGGTCAACCTCCCAGTGAGAAAGGCAGGGCAGACAAGGGAAAAGAGAGTGGATGGATTTGGTGGGGAGAGTAGCAAACTGAATAGCCACATGGCTGGCACACCTTCCTTGTGGGATCCTTGAGGTCAAACTGTTTTCTTGTCTTTGGATGGTTAGCATTTAGCAGCATCTAGACCACAATATTTACTCCACAACTATTGAACCAATAACCAACTGAGCTTATAGGATAAAGGTTTTGGTTTTAGTGCCAATTTTGTTCTTCCACTGTATCATTGTGACCCACACTAACTTGTTCAATCTAGATTAGAAGTACATCAGTCACTTATGAGATCTTAAGCCTGAGACTCATGTCATCTTATAACTTAGTCCTAAGTTGAATCACTTTCTCTTCAATGCAGTTTTCCCACTTTTAGTGTTAAAGCATCTAACAGCTCTTACAGGCAGGATCAAGCTACCTTCATGTAATTCTATAGTAACACTTAAGATATAGAGAATAGAAAATCAGTGATTCATCATTGCTCACTGAAAACTGTTCTCTAAACAATATCTGATATTGCTTATGAAACAGAATCAGTCATCATTGCCCTCACTCTAAAATAGAGATCTCTACTGTGTAGCTACTCTATAACTATGGGATAGGTGATGTGACATAAAACTCTTACCCATCTCTTCCCTCCTTTCTCCTCAATGGTATAATCATAAAATTTTTTTTGGAGGCTTAACTACAGATGGGCTTAATTTTCAAATAGGGAGCCATTAGAAGGTAGTGAAATTAATTATGTTGACCATGACCAACATTCTTTAATGTGATAGCATAAAATAGGAAGGAATATAATAGACAAAATAGACTTTATTTCAGATAACAAGGTAGCTTTGGTCATTATGAACTATGTATGTGTGTCTGTGTGTGTACATGTGCATTGTGTTTTAGTATAAAATGCATCTTTTATTATATGTTATGATAAAAAGATTTTTGAGGTCCACTGTACTACTTAGTTGTTCTTTTTAAAGGCATCCATTTCACAAAGAGGTCATTTCTGATCCATCCTTCTGAAATGGAAGTCTAAATAATATATCCTGTTTGTTTCTGGGTTGTTTTTTCTCTCTTTAAATATCCATATTCAGTTTATACTCAATTTATTGATAAATAAGTTTGAAAAAGAGCTCTTCCTTACAAAGAACACAAACCTTCCACTGACAAATGAAGCCTTTTCATATTCTATTATCATCAGCATACAAGGATTTCCTATATAATTCCCCATAATGTATATTGAAGGTAGTGTTTGAGCCTTGAGCTATGTTGTCTCAATATGTTTGAACATTAGGACAAACTTTATTTTCTACCTCAGTTTTGTGTTCTGCTTTCTTCTCCCTCAAGTACATTTCTGGAAAGCAGGATAGAAAGAAATAGAGATGACGTCTCATAGATGAGAGAAGAGGGATTTGTCACAAAGCCAAGGCTAACCTTCCAGCCCAATGCCCATCTTCCCTTCTCTAGGAGTATTGTGATCCCGAGATCATTGACTGTAGCTGCTGAGGTTGGAGACATTTATATGCACAAATACATATGTTAAGCACATATGTATTACATATGCATTAGAAGTTACATTTGTGTTTCCAGATAAATGGGAAAGTTACTCAGTTTCCTAAACTATGAAGCTGAGGATCATAATACCTCACATTGAATTAATTAACATAAATTGCTCAGTATCATATCAAGCTCAAAGTACTAACAAATAAACGGAATCAAGCATCGACAGAGTCCAGATTGCTAACATAATAAGCCAAAATTTAAGCGCAAAATTGTATGTGTGGGTACGCATATCCTTTTTTCATAGCAAAAGTCCCTAAGTTTCATCAGCTTTTCAAATAGGTCTGTGAGCAAAAAGTATCCAAAACTACTGCCTCTTTAAGGTCTGTTCAATTGATGGATCATACCACCTCCACTCCCCTAAAGCCAAATATGTGCTTAGGAAAGACAAGTATAGAATGTATCAGACGCCTAAGGTGCTCTTCTGACATCATTTTGATATTCCAGCGTCCTATTCTTATGAACAACATTAAATTTTGTGAAACTGTATTATACATACTATTGATATCTGTTCCTGTTTTGGCCTCTTATGACCAAAATATCCTGAGTCCTTTTAGGTCCCACTAATTTGCAGCCATTTGATTCTTAATCTTGTACCTCTGAATTTAACTTTTCTCGCCAAGTGAACTGCTTTACAGTGCATGTAACCCACTCTTTTGGAGTTTGCACTCCTAACATTCTGAATGTATCAATTATAGCATTTAGGAAACATTTGTTTTCGTTAAGAAAATGTAAAACTGATTTATGAAAACTCTTTTACTCTTTGGAGACCCTTGAGAGCAATTCTTTGGGTTATGCTGGGAAAATCGTTAAAATTTGAAGCAATTAAAATTAATTTTTTACAAGTTAAAGCATACACAAAAGCATCCAAAACTTTAAGTTGTACAAACTTTAAGTGCACATTCTGCATTTTTAATGCTACCAGAATCCCAATGGCTTGGAACTCAAAAAATAGAGACTTGCATTCAATTATATGAAATCTATCTCAGATCTGTGCTAACAATAACCAGTAAAAAGACTGGGCTGACTTTAAAACTATCCCCTTTTCTTGATGTCTTAGTCTTGCATTGAAGCTTGGTAATATATCACTATCTCATTTATTTTTCCAGCTTTATTGGGATATAATTGACATTTATTTAACATTAAGTAAGTTTAAGGTATATAATCTGTTAATTTGATACATTTATATACTGCAAAATGATTACCACCTTACATTAGCTAATACCTCATCTTGTCACATTATTACCATTTCCTTTTTATGGTGAGGAGATTTAAGACCTACTTTCTTAGTATCATTCCAGTATATAATACAACTTTTTTTTCCAATTTATTTTAAAAAATATGCTCACTGCTTTCTCCCATGCCTTGGGACCCTCAGCATCCAGGAATCACCTTTTTGTTCTCTATATCTATGAAATTTGTGTTGTTGTTTTTTAAAGATTCCGCATATAAGTGAGATCATATGGTATTTGCCTCTTTGTCTGACTTATTTCGCTTATCATAATGCCCTCAGTGTCCATCCAGGTTGTCACAAATGGAAAGGTTTTATTCTTTTTTATGGCTGAGTACTATTTCAGTGTGTGTATGTGTGTATCACATCTTCTTTTTCCATTCATCCATGGATTGACACTAGGTTGTTCCCATATTTTGGTGATTGTAAATGATAGTGAGGGTGCATATATCTCTTAGAGTTAGTGTTATTATTTTCTCTGGATAAATACCCAGATGTGAACTTTCTGGATTATATGGCAGTTTTATTTTATAATTTTATTTTGAGTAACATTCATACTTGTTTCCATGGTGTTTCCACCAATTTGCATTCCCATCAACAGTGCACAAGAGTTCCCTTTTCCTCTACATCCCCCCTACACTGATTTCTTGTCTTTCTTTATAATAGCCATTCTGACAGGTATGAGGTGATACCTCATTGTACTTATGATTTGCATTTTGCTGATGATTAGTAATGCTGAGCATCTTTTCACTTGCCTATTGGCTGTGTATCTTCTTTGAAGAAATGTCTATTTAGATCTTCTGCCCATTTATTAATCAGATTGTTTGGTGGCTTTGCTATTGAGTTATGTGAGCTGTGTATGTATTTTGGGTATTAGCCCCTTATCAGATCTATGAAATGCAAACTTTTCTCCCATTTGTAACTTGCCTTTTCATTTTGTTGACAGTTTTATTTGCTGTACAGAAGCTTTTTAGTTTGATGTAGTCCCTATAATACTGAATTATGAGTCATGGTCACCATTCTGTACTTTAGAGCCCCAGACCCTGTTAATCTTGTTAATCTTAAAATTGGATGTTTCTACCCTTTGGCCAATATTGATGATTTATATTTTAATGCATATACTTGAGCAGATAATCTTTGATCTTCGCTTTTGAAGCAAACGGGTAATTTATTCATCTCTTCCCATCCATTCTACTTAAGCACGGTTTAGGCTCTTGTGATTGCTTATAAATGCAATCAATATCTGGCTTCTTAAGATTCTGTGATCAAAGTCCTGAGACTCCATGTTAATCTCTTTTATCTATAAACAGACCCTGGTAATTTTGTCTCTCTAATTGCTGAGAGAACTCTACTCTAGTTTGGCATTATAGGTTTGGAGCTCCTATTTCCCAGGTTTAATCACACTGCTGCCAGTTGGGTTTATCTGACACCGTTGTTCCTTTCTTTGAAATAAGCTCTGTCTCAAGAAAAGCGTCTTTTAGTGGCATCATCTCTGACTATGCTTCTCGCCTGCAGATGAAGGCCTTGCCTCCAGGAAATGTGAAAAGCTATCTCTGGCTCTTAGGTCAAATGAATATTGATATATGGCTTTCTGAAAGTAGTTTTCCTCCAAAAATCAGCCTCCAGCTAAAATATATAATTTGTAGAGAATAGAAATATTAAAAATAAACTTCCAGTTCAAGAAAGCGGCCTGAACAACAAGAAGTAAACGCTCATCTTGATAGCTATGTTAGGGCTACTTATTTCTCCCATCTGGCTCGACCATGTGATAGGGGAAGCAGTTTTACAGATCCGTGGTTATTAGTGTAGCCTCTAAAAACGAAATACAACACAGTAGTGAGTTCTTACCAGGAAGCACCCAAAGGATGAGAAGACTAATAAAGAAGTGGTCTGCTTATTACAGGCAACGCTATACTCAAACTCAATGGCAAAGCCAGCCTCTACCATTTGCTCAAAGAGAGGGACTTCCAGAAGTAACAACCACCACATGGCCAAGCTCCAGGAGGGTTGGTGACTTAGTTTTCTTTTCTCATTAGGAGGTAACATGCATGTTCAGAAAAGCTTAATTTACTTCCTTTGTGATGGTGTGTACCTAAAAGATTAAATGGAATAGCAAATGTTATTTCACAACATTTAACACACTGTTATTACTCATATAATATTAGAATCTCCTTCTTTATTTCCCCCCTTCCTTCTGCCTATCCTTTTTCAAAATAACTTGAGTGTTACAAACCCAGGAGGGCAGGGCCCTTGACTAATTTAGTTTGTGAATGTGTTTTCAAGGCACAGGTCCATACATGTATTAATTAAGGAAAGGATTTGGACCAATCATCTTTATTAAGTGGCTACTCTCTGGCCTGTGCTAAGCCTTGGTGTAGTGAGGGCCATGATGAATTAGACAGTGTTCTTGTTGATAAAAAGTTTATAACACAGTCATAAATAGAGATATGCCCAGTGGGCCAAGCTCCAGGAGGGTTGGTGACTTAGTTTTCTTTTCTTATTAGGAGGTAACATGCATGTTCAGAAAAGCTTAATTTACTTCCTTTGTGATGGTGTTTACCTAAAAGATTAAATGGAATAGCAAGTGTTATCTCACCTCATTTAACACACTGTTATTACTCATATAATATTAGATTCTCCTTCTTTATTTCCCCCCTTCCTTCTGCCTATCCTTTTTCAAAATAACTTGAGTGTTACAAACCCAGGAGGGCAGGGCCCTTGACTAATTTAGTTTGTGAATGTGTTTTCAAGGCACAGGTCCATACATGTATTAATTAAGGAAAGGATTTGGACCAATCATCTTTATTAAGTGGCTACTCTCTGGCCTGTGCTAAGCCTTGGTGTAGTGAGGGCCATGATGAATTAGACAGTGTTCTTGTTGATAAAAAGTTTATAACACAGTCATAAATAGAGATATGCCCAGTGTATGTCGCTATTATTTATGGCAATTGTAATAGAACTATTGTAATAGAGGAGCAATATAGTATCCAAAAAACTGAGATTTTGCTATTGAAGAAGATATTGAGTCCAGAAAGCCCGCTGAAATATGAAAATATGTCACTTGAACTTAAATTGCATGAAGGAAACATTAATTGCTTTGTAATTGCACATCTGTGCATGAGTGACAAACAAGAAAGGCAAAACAACTCTGATTATAGTGTTCCCTTATCTAACAGAAGGTTTGTTTTGAACATCAGTCCAAGGAATATCAAAGCCAAAAAACTAAAATAAGGAGAATCAGAGAAGAGAGAATGACAGGGACAAATGTAGGTTCAGAGAAACTGTATAGCCCAGGGTGACAGTCTAGACTAAGTGGACAAGAGCAGGGATCTTCCATGCTTTGAACCAAATGCTTATTACCATAGGAGAAGGGATATTGTTTGGATCAATAAATGAAGTACCGCATAGCTTAATAAATAATGTTTAGAATGATCAGAATTGATATTCCACACCAAATTTCAGCTTTTGCAAAATTATAATAATTGAGGAGAGAGAACATTGTGTCTTGTGTCAGTCTCCAACAATCTGCAAACATTAATCTCTCATTAAATGGTTGTTGAGCGGGTGAACACAGGTGAGTGAAATATGATGAAAGAGTCCATTCATGTGAGGCTATAGCGTTCCATCTAAATTGAGGGATGATAGCATGGAGACATGAGATAAGCCTGGATTTTGAAACAATACAGGCTTGGGTTTGAAACCTGAATCCACCTTTTTTAAAAAAATATATTTTATTGATTTTTTACAGAGAGGAAGGGAGAGGGATAGAGAGTTAGAAACATCGATGAGAGAGAAACATCAATCAGCTGCCTCCTGCACACCTCCCACTGGGGATGTGCCCGCAACCAAGGTACATGCCCTTGACTGGAATCGAACCCGGGACCCTTCAGTCCGCAGGCCGACGCTCTATCCACTGAGCAAAACCAGCCAGGGCCTGAATCCACCTTTTATTGCATGTGTAACATTGAAAAATTTCTTTCAAACTCGAGACTCAGTTTTTTCATCTATAAAATAAGGATGACAGAGCAAATAACTCATAGAATTGCTGTAAGAATTAACTGACTCTCAGAAGGAAGGGGATGGAAGGAAAGAGATTAACCAAAGAACTTATCTATAATAATAAAAGTGTACTATGCTAATTAGACCGGATGTCCTTCCGGACGACCTTCTGGATGAAGCCAGGGCTGTGAGGGAAGCCCGGGTCCCAGATGCCTGAGGGAAGCCTAGGTCGTGGGTGCCAGAGGGAATCTGGTGCCAGCAGCCGGGGGAAGGAAGGCCTACTCTTGCATGAATTTCGTGCATCGGGCCTCTAGTCTATAATAATGAAAGAAGGCCTAATCTTGCACGATTTTCATGCATAGGGCCTCTAGTATACATATATGCATAGCCCATAGACACAGACAATAGTAGGGTGAAGTCCTGGCAGTGGCAGGAGCTGGGTGGAGGGGTTAATGGGGAAAAAAGTGAGGGGGGACATCTGTAATAGTTTCAACAATAAAGATAAATTTAAAAAAGAACTAAGTGAAATAATACATATAAAACCTTTGTAAATGTTTTACACATATTAATTAACTAGAGGCCCAGTGCACGAAATTCATGCATGGGTAGGGTCCCTAGGTCTGGCCAGCAATCAGGGCCAATTGGAGCCTTCCTTCATTACGCGCTGCACCTGGTGGTCAGCCCACATCATAGTGAGCGATTGAACTCCCAGTCTCCAGTCAAACTCCCGAGGAGACACTTTGCATATTAGCCTTTTATATAAATAGATTAAATACTAGATGTTTTTGCATGCTATAATTTTAAAATTTATTTTAGCTGCCTCAAAGCCTCCAAATAAAAAACATACAAGACTTCTAAGGAACGGGTAAGAAAATGAGAGCACCTGGAAAATGATCTGGAAATAATCTAAAATTAGATTAATAGAAACTTTTTCACGTGGTAATGAAGAGTAAGGGGCAAGATTTGAATGCAACATGCTTCCCTGCAATTTGATGGAATTCACTTCACATTATGTAGATACCAACTGAAGCACCTTAATTAAATCATCCCAAGCAGAGAGGCTGTGGGTTGACTTCCCTGTCATCCAAACTGGTCTTCCGGGGCCCTTCTAACCAAATCAACGAAGTCAAAAGCTACTTCTGCCTTTTTTCCTCAGGACGCGCAGAGATGGAGTCAGCACCACAGTCAGCATTAGATTGATCGTGGCCTCTGGGAAGTCATGTGGCTCCGTGTTCAGAATCCCCAGCTGCTTCCCAAGGTCAAGCATGCCTTGCTTGAATGAAATATTTATTCCTGGGAACATGCCGCCAGTCCTGAAATGTTCTTGAGGCCTTAGGTAGAGCGCTTCCCTTGAGGACATTTTCATTGGAGGAACTTTATGGCTGTCTGTGTATAGTCTGTGGGAAAAATTCACCTGAAAATGTGTTTAATTTACCTTATTATCGAAAGGAAAATGAGCTCCAATGTTGCAGTAAAATTACTGCAGGATAAATACGCTTTGGGGCACCTTCCAATACATAATATTGAAAAACTGTAATATGTTTTTTGGAAGGGATTGGTAAGAAGATGTGGAGTGGAAATTTTAATTAAGAATTGCACATTTTAAAAAGCAAAGCGTTCCTTTCTCCTCTGAGAAAAGTCCCTTTACAAATACTGTACTTCACTAGTAGCACTTGATGTAGAGTTTCTATAAACATTATTACTTGTATATATTTATTTCTATCATTAATAATATTCACATTTTGCTTTTAATTACACTTTATTTCACTTTTCTTTCTCTATAATAAAATTTCAAATTCATTGTGTATAGATAGATTAATTCTTGAATTCACACACAACCACTATTAATCCCCTACTATGTGCAAGAAGTACCTATACTATTCTGTGACTCAGCATAATGTAGTAATGTGAAATGCATACTTTAAAGGCCAGTGACCTTGAATTTAAGCTCAGTTTGCACAGTTACAGCCTTATGGCCTGTGGCCATTTGCTTTCAGTTCCCAGAGCCTCAGTTTCCTCATACTTATAACAGTACTAATGGTGCCTTACAGACAGAGTCGCTTTGGGAGTTCAATAAAATAATATTCATAGCTCAGACATTTTCTAATTCATAATATGTACTTAATAATGTGAGCTCCTCCCCAAGCCCTGCATGGCAGGTGCTGGAAAACTACATGATAAATGTGTAGGGACAGGGATAACTATTATATTTCTAGCTCAGATCTGTGCTAACATATTCATCTAAAGGCAACCCTGCCCTATACAGGCTCCTTGGTATCCCAAGCAGCACTAAATGAGAACTGATATCTCCAGAGCTGTGTTATATCTCAACTGGGGTGTTTCCTAAAGAAATGTAAGGAATCTTGGCACTAGAAAATCTAAATGCATTTATAGATTTGTCTTCAGCTTGTCTTATGCATTCTCTTAGATATAAAGCACTTTATAGTGTATAAATGAGCACAGTTAACTCACATACCCCAGGGTGGCTTCGATTTGCTTGCATTTAAAAAGGAACGCTCTATCAAATGATGGAGTTTATTCTTTTCATAATTAGGAGGAGTTCTTTGAAATTCCACCAAGGCCATTCTTTCAACTTAAAGGTTGCCATCCCTATTGTGGAAAAAGATGTTAATCACCTTCTTAACCCCTCTCAGTTCCACAATGATGTATCACTGATTGTAATTTGCCTCCTTCTGGGCCATGCTTGGCCTGGCATCCACAGCTCTGCATGCTCTCTCTCCTGTCTTAACTGCCTTCTCGAAACTGGACATTTGTTAGCACCTTACTGCTAACTTGTTTCTCAGCGTCCTGGTGAAAGGAACATCCATTTGGCTTCCTTAAGTTTCAGGACTGTGTACATTTCTTTAATTACATACATATTAGTATGTATGTAATTAATTACATACATCATAAATACTGATGACTCACTATTTTTTTTGCATTGGTTTAAGGATTAGAATTAAGAAGTGATGTATGTTCTCTTGTCATATGTCTGTGTGAATACAACTCTTAGATGCCTCTGGATCCATCTTGAACATGAACTAAATGGGGGGAAAAAGAGAAAGTATGCAGGCCACCGTTGTGGTTCCGTATCTAGAAAAGAACTGCAGGGAAGTCAGAAATGTCCAATGTCCAATATCTCCGTCCCATTTGGGTCCATCTGGCTCCATTTTCACTCCTGGTTGTACTCTGTCCTGAATTGGGGAATGCCTTAGTCCCTTTACTAATTTTCTTGAATCTACCTACCATCCTTGTCTCTAGCCCTTCATTCTCTGGGAAAATAAGCTTAGCCCTTTTGTTCTTTTCCTGAGATGGGTGAAACCATATTATCCTTTATTTCTAGTTTTTGAACTAATAATGAATGTGTAAGTCCCTAGGAGGACGTTATTCATCTACAGGGCAGCGATCATGACTGAAATGGTGGGTGAAACCCTGCAGGCATGGCTGTGAATGAGCAGTGCAGCAGAGAAATTGGGAACCAACTTCTGGAGTAGACTCCCTGAGATTGAATGCCAGGTTCACTACTTTCTAGCTGTGTAATGTGGACAGAGCTATTGAAAAAGAGCCCAGCTTCTGCCTCCTCTGCAATAAATGGATAATAAGAGTATCTATCTCATGGGGGTTGTTTGTTAAAATAAATAACCATGCTGTATTGCAATGTGAAGCATAATCAGAGCCAATAAATAGTAGCAAAGTTTGGTTACAGAAAGATACCTTGATTTAATTTTGACTGGATTATAACAGAAACCAGGTCGCTCAAGGAACAGAACCCACAGGGAAAATCCCCTGAGAAATGGGTCCGTGAAAAACCAATGGCCATAAATGCTTTTCTAACATATCTCCTTAAAGAAAACCATGTCCTCTTTAATTCAAGAACAGCACTTAGATCCCTCGGGATTAAAGAGAAAGAAAGCAGCCAGAGCAAAACAGAGCTACTGTAACCTGATCAGAGGGATCCTCTGATGCAAACATCAAGCTGCAATCAAAGGGCTAAATGAGCAGTATTGTTGGAACAAACGAGAAGAAAGGAGAACTCACTAAGGGAAACTCCTGCTATGGGCTCTTGAAAATTCATCTCTCAGAAAATGAAGAAAAAAAAAAAAAAGAAGAAGACTGTGCAAGTCTTTTTAATTGATGAATAATTTATGGATGATCAGCAGGAACATCCATCCAGGCAGCTGATTATATGCAAAGTATTTTGATAAGCAGCGAGTTCCCATTGCAGGCCTCCCCGGGAAAGGAAAGCATCGCCAGCAATCAATGCCAGCCCATTGATGGGTATATGGCTCAGTCTCTTTCCAGCAGCCTATTTCCTCCACCCCAACCCCCTTTCTCACTGGCAGGAAAAGTTACCTCCTCTGTGAGTTTCTTTCTCCTGTCAAAATGATGGAGGTTAAATGTGGATAAGAAAGGCAATTAAAATAGATCTGTCACAAGCGTGCTACCCCAGTATGCCGTCCTGAATTGCTTCTCTAGTGTGAACTCCTACCGAAGAATGGTAATTGAAATTTGTCAATGTTGACAGCCGATGACTAATATGGAGATTTTCATTACATATCCCTCCCGGAATGGAAAAGAGATGAGTACACATTAAATTCCAGATGGAGGCAGCACCACAGGGAAGTGCAGACTGCTCAAGCCAGCAGTGCAGCGACTGTCTGGGAGAACCCGAATACCCTCTCAGATTAGTGTGTATGAAAACAGAGATGGCATTAATGTTCATCATCTTCCATCTGTGTAGCCTCATTCTCCTCACAGCCCATTTATGTTAATATCGGCTGGAAGCCTCACCCACTCACCTTTGGCATAGTCAGTTTGAAAAGGAGATATGAGATTTATTAGTTCTTCATGTTTGAAATGTTACGATATTAAAATATTAAAATCTAGAAGTTATTTCTATTATTCATTTGCATTATTTTATATTTTGTATAGCGTTTCCCTGTGTATCAGAATCACTAAAAGAAATCTGATTAATTATATTATCCACATATAATTCTGCCAAAAGATAACAAGAGCTCACCTTTGTTAAAGTTTTGCTGAGTTTTGGCATTGGTAAGGAATGAATACACATTTTAGTGAATTTCTGGTGTGTGGGACAGAAAATGAAAGGGATCTAAACATGGAGTGCAATGTTCCAATTAACTATTGCTGCGTAACAAATTATCCCAAACTCAGTGGATGAAAATAACAACTTGCTTATTATATCAGAGAAATCTATAGGTCAGGAATTTGGACAGGGCTCAGCTGGCTGATTCTTCAGTTCCACATGGCTCTTGAGTTAACTTGATAGTATCCAGCTAGCAGATGGCCTGGTCTAGACTCTAGAGGATCTAAGATAGCTTCACTCACATTTCTTTTTCTATTACCTATATTTTCTACATTCTTGATGCTCTGGCATCTGGTTCCTTGCTGACCTGGAAGAGATTTCCCAGGGCTAGCCATTTCCTAGAGATAGCAAACTATTCCCCTGCAAGAGGTGCCTTCCATATGTAAACCAACCAACCCAAAGTCTATATCCCTTACCCACATCCATTATTGGGCTCTCATAGACCACTTACACTCAGGGACAATATCCCTCTCTCTTAATCACCCCATAGCCAGGTACCAGACAACTAGGGTGAGCCCCTACATCTGGAAGGCCACCAAAATTATTAAAATTAACCATTTTCCATTTCATTCCTTCTGGCCAAAACCAAAATAAAGGCCCTTGTCCATGCTTTACCCTCACTCCTTCAGCTTCTTTACCAACCCCAGTGCATTCCCATGTAGTCCTGCCTAGCCTTGCATGCCCCCTTCTCTTAGGAACTACATATGAGTAACAAGGTATTCAATGGCAGCCTGCTCCTGATCTGTTGGCCTCACTATACCTGAATTGTAAAACATACATTAAAAAAGGGGGGGCCCTTGGCAGAGATGGCTGGAAGGCTGAAATCTCCTGGAATAGCGTGTAGATCACCCACACATGATCTCAAAGAAGTCAGCCTTATTATGTGGCAGCTCAAGTCTCCCAGAAAAAGTGTTCCAAGAGAGCTGGGTAAAAGCTGAAAGGCTTCTTATGACCTTACCTTGGAAGTCTCAATGTCACTTCCTCTGAATTGATCAAGTAAGTTACCAGGTGAGTCTAGATTCAATGGAGATTAATTAGTCTCCCTCTCTCAGTGGACAAAGTATTAAAAGATTTGCAACCATCTCTAGTCCACTGCATACAAGCTGGCTTCAGTCAAGTCTTTATACATCTCTAATGGAAGATCAGTGCTAGTGGTAATTCTAGGAATTCTAAGAGAAGTTGTTTCCTAATTTTGTGAACTCCTGGGGATTAGACAGTCTTCTTCAGGAGTGTTTCCTAGGATTTCCCATGATTTCTGGCCCAGATGTATCTGATTAGTATAGTTACTGGTGCAGAAAGCAAGAAATAAAAATATTGGGGGTGGAGGAGCTCCACTTTAGAAGATAAGCTCTGTCACATGCCTGTAGTAAGGGTGACACAAATAAATATATTTTCTGATTTCATGGAGGGAGCCATGACATTATGATGATTATAAAAAGCTAGGAGATAGAAATGGAGGTGTGCAAATGTCCCTAATGAGGCATTAGCATGGGGGACTGTATCCCATTTATTTTCTAAACCACATGCTTTCTAAACATGTATTTGCATTTAGATATAATGAGTGTAATTTGCTCTTGCTGACCAAAATTACTTTAAATGTGAAAGTGATGAAGCTTAAAAGTGAGTAACTCAGCTGATCAATCACCAGCATGCTAATGGCCCCTAATTTAACCAGAAGGACTTCCCCCCTCGGGAGCAGCCGGCTAAAAGCCAAGTCCCACGCCAAGAGTGAATTTAGTGTTCTCGGGTCCACTCAATCGCTGATGGAAATGATGTGACCACCAAAGAAGAAGGGAGAGAAATGCCAAAGAAGGCGTGATTTACTCCCTTTAGCCTCAACTTTGACAAAGGACATTTAAATGTGCAATGAAGCATTTTTAAAAATACTGGGCCTATTTATTTTCTATCAACATGTGACAAAATATGAATGCACCTGGGATCTAATTACATAAAGAATATTGCATGACTTTCTTACAGTTCACTAAAGAAAGAGCAGTCATGGTTCTAAGACTGCATTCAAGAAGTCATTGCTTTCCTATTAGCAGACAATGGTGCTTTTCCACAGAATCAGTATTCAGGGGATGGTATTTTACTAATAGGCAAAATCCTACAGTGACAATTTAAATGGTTTGAAACATGCACGAGATAATTTGGAGTCACAGCTCTGCCAATTGCTAAGCAAGTACAGCAGGCATGTAGGCTCTCTAAGCATCAAGAGATGCTGTTGAGGGAACAGCCTGTCCTGTTCGATCAAGGAAACTTTGCTCACATCAAGTCAGGAGCTCAAGCCAGCAAATGTCATCATTTCAGACTCTTGCTGGGGGAGATTGTCTTTCCTGGGTGATTCCACGGCTCCCAGTGGGTGGGAATATGGAACAGACAGATGGTTTTCAGTGGTTCTGAGTGCAAACTCAGGCTAGAATAAGAAAAGAACTCGGTTTGAGTCCCAGCTCTGCTGCTGATTAGCTTTGTAAGCTTGGGTAAGTAAGTTGGTCTCTCTTTTTTAAAAAAATATATTTTATTGATTTTTTTACAGAGAGGAAGGAAGATGGATAGAGAGCTAGAAACATCGATGAGAGAGAAACATCGGTCAGTTGCCTCCTGCACACCCCCTACTGGGGATGTGCCTACAACCAAGGTACATGCCCTTGACTGGAATTGAACCTAGGACCCTTCAGTCTGCCGGCCGACACTCTACCCACTGAGCCAAACCAGCTAGGGCAAGTTGGTCTCTCTTAAATTGATTTTCCATCTGTTTAAAAAATACAAACAGGACTGACCTCCTAGAGCTGTAAGGTTTAATTGGAATATTACACGTAAAACAGCTCTAAGCTCGACGAGTAGTAAGTATTACATAAAAGTTAAAATCTGCTCTTTAAAATGAGGAATTAACATAACGTGGAAATGATAAACCTCACATGAATGGGCTTTCACAGGTCAATGAAACTCCAGAAAATGTGAAAAAAGTTTGTTTCACAGTGTTCATTAAAGGCTCAAATGGGCTCATAACAACAATAGAAAAAGTGATAATCACTACCTTACTGTATTTTCCAACATAGAAAAGGTATGTTTATGGGGTTTCAACAAATAATCTTGGTTTTACTTAGTACCAGGAGCTGCATGAGTCACAATCCAACTTTCACCACCCTATTGATCTGTGCCTTGAATGCCATGCAATCATTTCACAAACACTTATTGAGCCTCTACTATGTGTTAGTTACTTTGGTGGACATCTTGGACTACACAGGTAAACAAGATAGCCACTATGAATGAATGTTACCAAAAGTAAATTTGAGGTACTGGGAAGTATATATTAGGGAAAGATCACCTAGTCTAGGGAGACTTTATTAAGGGTAGAAATACTCAAATTTTTTGGATGAGAAAAGCTTAGCATATACCTAACCCATGATTTTTAAAAAATAACATAGAGAGTGACTAAGAGCATGAAATCTTGATCCAGATTGGTTGGTGGGGTGGAGATCTGAGGCATTCACTCCATTACCTGAAGCCCAGTTTTATTATTTTCAAAAACTAGCTACCTCCCAGGGATTGTGTTGTTATATTTGAGATTATCTCTTATATATACTGTATACACACACACACACACACACACACACACACACACACACATCTTTGATTTATTCTGAGCACTAAATGATTAGGTGTTCCTAGTTAAGTTTATTTTTCTTGCAATAGTTTGAGCTCCAAATATTGGCATGTACTACTTTTATCTTCATAGCTTAAAAGATAATATTTCATTTCCTGTTCCCCTTTTTGGTTCCAGCCTTTTAGTCCTTTATTTTCTCTAGCTGACCCATTATGTTCCCAGCTTTGTCCCAACAACTGCATAATCAGGTTTCCAATCTGCCTTGCACCTAAACTCTGCTGAATGAAGATGCTAATTATTTGTTTGTTTATCAAATGTTATAAAATTATCATGAACTACATCAACTATTTAGAGCCCTAAATTAATCAGAATTTAATTTTCTACCTTCTATATTAATGAGAAACAGAAATTCTCCCCAAACTTATTCTTACCAGTTACTAAGTTTTAAAAAAAGTTTGAAATAATATATTAATCATTATATATGTGTGTAAGCCTTTAAGTTGGCACAGATCTATCCAATCTCTATAATACTCAGTTTATAGTTGACATTTACATTTGACAAGAAACAATCCATCATTTAGCCATGATAACATTTCTACTCAATCAGTGATGCATTCTTTTAACTGATATTTGGTTTCAGAGTCTTTCCAAATGGAACACTTCTGCAATCACCACTTTGTCAGAACTGGCATATGTTGATGGGGAAACCTCGTTACCATCCCTGAATAGACTCTGATCCTTGTTGACCACTTTGTATTTAAAATGTGGTCATACATTTACTCAGGTAAATGATACAGGATGTATATTCGGATATCATGGTAATTTCATAGGGAATCCATGTGGGGGTTGCTTCGTTTTGGGGGTTGTTTTAGGGTTTTTTTGTGTGTGTTTTTTAGAGAGAGTGAAAGGAAGGGGGCGAGACAAAGAGAAAGAGAGAAGCATCAATGTGAGAGAGAGATTGGTTGCCTCTCTTGGTTGCCTTCTGTACGTGCCCCGAACAGGGCCAGAGATCCAGCTTGCAACCCAGGTACATGCCCTTGACCAGAATCAGACCCATGACCCTTCAGTCTGTAGGCTCACACTCTATTCACTGAACAAAACTGACTAAGGCAGGAACCTATGTTTTTAAGCATACCTTTATTAGACATATAACTCTCTGTGCTACTTCATCCACTAAGTTACTCTTCTTAATTAACTTTTAAGGATAATAATAGCTAGAAATCAAAGGAAAGAAAAAGTCATGGTCTACCTTCCCTTTGGTATTACATTTTGTTCTCTTCTTCTACTCTGGCTTTCTCTTTTTCTATGAACAAAATATAATAATAATAATTGTTTTAAAATAATACATAGCATTTAAAGTTCTCTGCTCAGCATTGAGATGTTTTAAGTCTAATAAAAAGTGAAACTGTGTTTTGAAATGCTTTAAGTCATGAATTAATGAATGCTGTTTACTCATCACCACAGGAAATCCAATAGCTCTTGAGATGAAAGACAAAACTCTCCTATGGGAAGGCAGGTGACTGACATCTCAGAGGAGAATAGAAAATTAAAAACTTTACAGATGAAATTGACAACTTGTTTTAAAACTTAAATGTTACCTCCCTTGCAAGTGAGTCACAAGAGACTGACTGAAGGCAAAGTGACAAAGACTGAAATCCTCTATGTAAAACACAAACCAAAATCACTATGACTGGTGACTCAGTAGCAATACTTTATAAACAGTAGCAACTTAGACCAGCCCTCCCTCAAACTGTGACTTCTGTTTTTATTGGAGCTGATCATTAAAAGAACGTGACCACCAGTTGACCCTCCAGAACTATTTGGCTTTATGTCTTGCTTTTTCCACTATACCATGCTGTGTATAAGTTTTATACTTAAAAGCAAAGTTTAAAATTGCTCTTTATTTCCATAAGAGTTGATTTTAAAAGTCTATTGTATAGGTAGGTTCTAACAAGGACTATAATAAAGAGTGTGATTCAATATTTTGAGAGCTTTTAAGCCTCCCCCTTCTCCCTTCTCCTGCTGTCCCCATCTGGTGAAGCTGACACTGAAGTCTCAGATGCTCATCCTTTGGGACTGATGGGAAGTTCAAACCAGTGGCAGGAGCCCTCACTTCAGCCCTACACCTCTAATTACCATAAAAACCCAAGCTAGTCACCTTTTCTACCCAAGCCATTTTTAGACCAGCTTGGGGCCCTGCCTTGAAGTTTCCAAAAGTCCCCGTACATCACTAATAAACCTCTTCAGACCCTCTTGATGTTCATGTGACATCATCATATTGACATTCAAACCTAATTTTGGGAGGGGGTGGATTATCCTGCTTTTACTGAGTGACCACAACAATGACTACAGATGTTTGTCTTAGTTCAGACTGTTGTAAAAAAAAATACCATAGACTGGGTGGCTTAAACAATGGAAATTTCTTTCTTCCAGTTCTAGAGGCTGGGAAGTCTAAGATCAATGTGCTGGCCTATCTGTGTCTGGTGAAGGGCCTCTCCCTGGTCTTTAGATAGACATCTACTTGCTGTGTCATCACTGAAAAAAAAGAGAGATCATTTCTCTTGTGTTTCTTCTTGTAAAGCACACTAAGTACATTCATAATGGCTCTACTCTCTGACCTAATCACCTCCCAAAGGCCTGCTTCCAAATACCATCAAGGTGGGGATTAGGACTGCAACATATGAATTTGAGGGGGACACAAACATTCAATCCATAGAAGTGTTATAATATTTCTACAAATAATTTAAGTAGTAAATGAAAAAAGGAAACAAAAAAAGCAAGAATATTTCGTCTAACTGTAAGTAAAGCTGGCTCACAGATAACATTTCTAGAGGACAGAACACTTTTATTGCAGAACCCTTGCCTAGAAACACATTCTGTGAAATATCTATGTGTTAAAAACTTTTATGTGAAATCCCATTGTGATTCACTCCAATAGCCTCAATAGAAGTGCAATTATTTCCCACATCCAAGCATTTTCAGAAACAGCTATTGTGTTAAAGAGTAGTTTTTTTTAATCTTTAATTTCTTTATTGCTTAAGGTATTACAAATGTGTCCTCATCAATGCACAACCAATATGAGGTTGTTAAATATTTTAACTACTGAGTAACTAAGAATTAATATTTCAGGATTAAAACTCAGGGTGGCTTAAACAATGGAAATTTCTTTCTTCCAGTTCTAGAGGCTGGGAAGTCTAAGATCAATGTGCTGGCCTATCTGTGTCTGGTGAAGGGCCTCTCCCTGGTCTTTAGATGGACATCTATTTGCTGTGTCATCACTGAAGAAAGAGAGAGATCGTTTCTCTTGTGTTTCTTCTTGTAAAGCACACTAAGTCCATTCATAATGGCTCTACTCTCTGACCTAATCACCCCCCAAAGGCCCGCCTCCGAATACTATCAAGGTGGGGATTAGGACTGCAACATATGAATCTGAGGGGGACACAAACATTCAGTCCATAGAAGTGTTATAATATTTCTACAAATAATTTAAATAGTAAATGAAAAAAGGAAACAAAACAAAAAGCAAGAATATTTCATCTAACTGTAAGTAAAGCTGGCTCACAGATAACATTTCTAGAGAACAGAACACTTTTATTGCAGAACCCTTGCCTAGAAACACATTCTGTGAAATATCTATGTGTTAAAAACTTTTATGTGAAATCCCATTGTGATTCACTCCAATAGCCTCAATAGAAGTGCAATTATTTCCCACATCCAAGCATTTTCAGAAACAGCTATTGTGTTAAAGAGTAGTTTTTTTTAATCTTTAATTTCTTTATTGCTTTAGGTATTACAAATGTGTCCTCATCAATGCACAACCAATATGAGGTTGTTAAATATTTTAACTACTGAGTAACTAAGAATTAATATTTCAGGATTAAAATTCACTGATTATTGCATTTCTGCTATCAAGTCATTATAAATCAATGATTCATATGATTCCCCTGGAACATCTTTTAGGTAAGAAGTTGAGAAATCTACCAGCTTATGCGGGGGCACAAATACCATGTGCAGACATCATAGCATGTCAAAGCGGTTTTGAGAGAACCCAGACCTTCTTCATTGGAGAGCTCTTTACGTTTCAACAAAATGAAACAAAATCACAAAATTTTAGACCTCAGTAGACCACGTGAAACCTTGATCATTAAGCCCCAAATTACAAAAAAAAACAAAACAAAATGATTCAAAGAAGTCCAAGAGCCTATGGGTGAAAGTGGCTGATGCTCTATGGCATCAGATCTTATAAAAATTAGCCCAATGCTTTCATTCCATAAACACTTCTCTAGAGACTCTAATGGAAATCCAACAGTCCTGATGCTAGAAAACATATTCTTGGAATCTTTAATATGATGTCCACTAGACAAATCCATTTCTCTAGTAAAAAAAAAATTTCCTCATATACACATCAATTTCTAAACAGGGTTGCTGCTAGCTTATATGGTGTCTTTGTGCAAGTAAGAAAAGACATCCCTCTGGGTGGATGCAGCAGGATGCAACAGTGCCAAGTTGCCAGTCCCCAGGACCCCCTCAAATGGGTGCCCTTTGTGCAATGTACAAAGTGCCTCTCATACACAGTGGCCCAGATTATGATATCTCCCTGTCTCACTCCTCTGTGAGTGCATGCATGCTCACTCTTCCTTCAAATCTTCCCCAACACTCCCTCCTACTTTCCATCTTTTCAGCATTATTTTTAGTTTTCGTGTTTTTAACTTAGGCTTCTGCTACCTGCACTGTGAGAAGCAACACACAGTGCAGTGATTTCAAGCATGCACTCCAGAGCCAGACAGTGGGTTTGAATCTCATCTCTGACACTGACTAGGTGTGAGCTTTGTCAGTTTCCTCATATGCAAAATGGTGATAAAAATAGCACTCTCCTCAGAGGAGTGTTGTAAAAATTAAATGAGTTAATACAATTAAAGCATTTTAAACAACCCCCAATACACAGTAATCTCTATAGAAATGATTTTTCTTGTCATTATTCTAATGCTTCCTCAGCCTGAATTGCCTCTGAAAGGCACCATAAGAATCAGGCAGGATGTCTAATCTATGGAGTTTGAACATGACAACCACGGAATTCAATGACCAAGAATCAATTCCCTCATTGGACAGAATGCAGTGAAATGATCCCCACCAGAACACAAACCCTAATGTGAAAAGAACCACAGAGAGGCACAGGAAGGCAGGAGGCTGCTCCAAAGCAGGGGGGTAAGTGCCCATCACAGGTTTTAAAGTCATGCAACCTTAGGGAGCCTAGTATTCATGCAGCAGGTGGGTAATTAGTTGCTGTGATCAGCAGAATATGGTAATGGTAATCCCTTCCCAAAGGCCCTCCCAGATTTGTAAATGTGTCACCTTACAGGGCACAAGGAACTTTGTGGGTTGATTAAATTAAATATCTTGAGATGGGGATTACCCTGGACTATCTGGGTAATTACAAGGGTCCTTATAAATGAAAGAAGAAGGCAGGGAGATTTGAAGATATCATGCTGCTGGCTTTGAAGATGAAGGAAGAGACTACAAGACAAGGAATATTGGTGACCCCTAGAAACTGTAAAAGGTAAGGAAACAGATTCACCCCAAGAGCCTGCTTAGAAAGAATATAGCCCTTCCAATATCTTAATTTTTGCCCCATGTGGCATGTATTGGACTTCTGTCCTACTGAAATGTAAGATGATAAATTTGTGTTGTTTTAAGTCAGTAATTTGTTACAGCATCAATGGAAAACTAATTTAGTCATTCAGTGCTTCTTGTTCTATCAAGAAACACATTTAAGTACCATCACTATATATGGTTACTATGAAGATGCTAAGAAACCACAATGCCAGGCCATGTGAAGGCAGTCAATATTTGCCCAGCCAGCACTTCTGCCAACATTACACATCTACTTTTTAGTTCCCTCTCCTAATCAATCCAGGAAAATATTTTTATCTCATTTTAGATATATGGTCAAAATGTATTTATATAAATGTTTCTATGAGGTATCTGAATTCTTTTCTCAGATGGTAGAAGGAAAGCTCTGCCTCATGCTCATAGAAGAAGATAAAATATTCTGAAATCAGGGAGTTCTGCTAATTCCAGTCATTGAAGGGCAAGCTTATCCAGAAGATAAACCCATATGAATGGTATCTGTGATGGCTGGTTCAGATGGTGATGAGGGTTTCTAAATTGTCAGCTTTCTTTCCATGTCTCTGTTAATCTTGACTCAATAGTTTGATGATGTACATTAATCTCTTAGCTCATTTCTCATCCCAACATAGCAAATTTCTTGGTACTGAACATGTTCATCACTCCCTTTTGCTTCAAGTATAGCACTGTTTTTGAACCAATTTCCTGATCTCTGAGCTATACAGCAGGTGACTTGTCAATGGCCACCACTTTCTTCTCTAGCCAAGCATTTCCTGACCTGCATTTCATCATGTCCCTGAAACTCAAAGTTCTTTCTAGGAAAGATTAAGGAGACTATACCTAAGGAATGGGGGAGATAGCACTTGACCTTGAGAAGTGCACCTAGGGGCCCTCACCTCTGAAAAACAAATCCACGTTGTCTGCCTTATAACATGGGAATGTTAGCTGCTTTGTGATGATTTTACTCAACTCAGCACAACAAACATTGATTGAGATCTCTCACTCTGGGCAAAGACTAATGATAATTAAGTCACACTGAGCATTAGGAAAACTGCTGACATTTGTGTTGATGATAGATACTAAAGACTTAATGAAATTAGAAGGGACAACCTGAAAAAAAATGCTGTGATAGTATAAGAGTAATACTAATTACAGTAATTTATGAGAACTGCTTATCACTAATGCCTAATTATTATGCAGCACAATAGTGATTATGCATGGCATCAAATGTGTGTATAAGGGACTTTGGTGTGTGTTGTATTAGATTAGATTAGAACAATGAAATATAAACATGCATGCTCAGTCCTCATAATGTGCTACTCATGCAATAATTCATCATCTGCTCACAATTTTTAAAAATTAGAGAAAACTACTTAGCCTGTAAGATAGTTTGGTCTTTTTATACCAGTGACACTATAAATTTATTAATGCACTTGATTTTCTAAATGAGTTCCCTATCATTGTCATCAAGAATTGTAGTGGTTTTTTTTTTCTCCCAGGCTTTCTTATAAATAATTTTAATTTCCCTTTTGCAGCATTCTATTCTAGAATAAATGTGACTCTGAGAGGCTCATTATCTTGATAGTCTGCAGAGGAAATGAGATGGATAGAATGTCTGACCAGCTCAGTGTGGTCAAATCAATACATCCAGTCATTTGCAGATTACTTATCAATCAGACAAGAAGACCAGGTCCCAATTACTTCCAGTTTCGTTAAAATCACTGAATAAGATGGTATCAGAGTTAATGTGGTTGAACCATGCACAAGATGACATTTATGTCTCACTTCAAAAGTTCAATGAGAATTTCTAGTATAAAAGGATTTAGAAATTAAAAAAACAGCCCCCAATTTTTCAAGGTTGTATTATGACTCAATTTATTCATTCTTTCAACCAAAAAGTATTAGAAATCTATTATGTGTCAGGCACTATGCTACACGCCGGGAACGCAGAGATCCGTAAGACTTAGCCTCCCCCAGGAAACTCATGGCCTAGCAGTTGAAGTTTCTGTGAAGTCTGCAAGGTACTGCTTTTATGTACATGACCCTACTTGTATCAACAAGAAAATAAGTATGAATCATTAACTTCTCAAGGCTTTTCCAATTTCTGGGGCAGAGGTACACCAGCCTATGTTGCCTCCAGCTCTCTTTTCTATTCCATAAATTCAGCTACATGAACAGCAGCACACAAAGTACCTGGGAAGTACAGTGCAGGGACATTAAATAGTGTACATTCTATTGAAACTCTGGAGCCAGTAATTCCAATAAACCACAATACTCCCTACCCATTTTTTAACCCTCTGCCTTCCCAAACCCATCACTAATGAATACGCAATCCTACCCATCAACCTCCTGCTTTATTCAATTGGTTAATGAAAATTAACCCCCTTAGCTCACACACCCACCTCACTATTATCTCTCAAAGGAATCTCATTCCTAGAAACTTCAGCCTACCCCTCCTTACCCTATCCAAGTCTTTCCTTCAACTGCCATTGAGACTTGCAGCATCTGTATTTTAGCCTCTCTTTCAAACACTCTTCCAACTTTCCTCTTAAGTAAAATCATTTGACATTTGAAGAGGTGGTAGACTCTTTCTTGCAACCCACAGCAATTAAAGCCTTTTCACTCCACTCCACTCCACACCCAGGGTAAGTAGAATAGATTAGTGTATTTTATTCTTATCACTGTGTAGGGACATAAAATAATATCTGTAAGATCATAGATACATATAATCATTGTAAGAAGTTGTGGGATGTGCTTGTACATTTGTAAAGACTTCACCAACCACTGATGTTCACCACTGATGTTCTACCATCTTTGCCTTTTCTCGTTTAAAATTCATATCATACATTAAAATGGGCTCCCTGGGTTTGATTGTACAGGTTTTGCCATGTACAAAAGGTACCCATATGTAGGTGCTGAAATCCAACTACAGTACCACTACCCACAATCTGAGCCCTAGCCCAGGATAGCATCAAGATTTTCTAATGACACAAAGGCAACATGTGGTTAGTTGCCATCCTGCCTTTAAATCATCCTCTTCTCAATTTCATTATTGTTTTCTGAATTGCCGTAATTAACCACCCATGCATAAACTTCTGATCCACTACATCTATAACTACTAGGCTGGTAACTTCAAATCCATCCTTAAATGCCCACCTTGCCCAGAGTGGCTAGGGTTGAGCATCAACCTGGAACCAATAAGTCATGGTTTTATTCCTGGGTTGCTGGCTCGATCCCCAATAGGGGTCATGCAGGAGGCTGCTGATGGATGATGTTTCTCTCTCATCGATGTTTCTATCTCATTATCCCTCTTCCTTCCCCTTTCTCTAAAAACAATAAAAATATATTTTTTAAAATGCCCACGTCAGATCCTTGACTTCCTGACCTACAATAACCCTCAAGTTCATTTCATTTGGTTTTTCAGACCTTAATGTTTGTCATTATTTGAAATTGTTGCAGCTGCATCTCCAAGTTCTAAAACACTGAGTTTCCCCACTCTGACCATGCCTTTCATTTTTCCACTTCCTCTTCTTACTATGTAGTACATAGTCTTCTTCTCTCTTGTTACCTCTAGTTCTCAGTCCCTCCTTCTTCATACAATGCATGTGGCTCTTTTCAAATTCGCTTGCCTTTCTACCTGGTCTTGATCAGTTACTCTATTGATTGTCATAATACTCACTCAAATGCCTGTCTCATTCACAATGCTTTATTATATCTACACCCTGAATAAACTGTACTATTATCACTCTCCACTTATGCTCCCAGGCAGCCAAGTATTAGTGGGAAGAGTTTTACAGCCAGTGCTCTGAGTATACTTCTATCCATCCTTAACACATTTCGTACCGCTCAGGAGTTTTCTCATGTTTCGCGCGGCCTCTGTTAAGGACCGCTCACGAGTGTTCTCGTTTTTCACGCCCATGGAAAAAGGAGCGAATCTAGATACTTATGTAAATTTTGTTTGGTCCCTCTTCATAGAGGAAAATGTTTTACGCAGTACCATACATTAAAAAAGTACTAGGAACTTTAATTGTTTAATTGTTTTTGTAAATAAAAATGTTATAATTATTGAAAAACAACAACTAAAGTGCATTATGATGATTTAAGTAAAGTGCAATTTGCCCAAAAACGTGCGGTCCCTGGCGTATGTCTTAGAGATTTCTATGCGGTACGCAATGTGTTAACTAGGCCTTTCGTTCTACTGCTCAGCAAAACACTTCACTATATTTTACCAAGAACATATACTTAAAACGAATGTCTCCATTTCTTCAACCATAGAGTAGGAATAATAATAATACATATGTAATAATATATAATCAAATAATATAAATTACATAAGCCAGTGTTTGATTATATACTACATATTAAACCACAGATACCTACAAAACAAGATCTAACATGAAACTTCCACAGTAGTCAAAGTTCCTTTTTAAAAGGACCTATGGTTATTAACTTTGGTTACTGCAAATAGTACACATTCAGTAAAATTGTATGAATCAACTTCAAATCACACATCATTAGAAAGAGTAGACTTTTGGTTGATAATGATAGCTGCTCCAAAGTGTTTCCATTACTCCTTACTGAACTGACGCACTGTTTGGGGTCCTGAGAAAAGACAAAGACAAACTATGTTGTTTCCATTTAAAGGCATGTACTCTATTATTAATACTTCACTTCTGACATACGACATATGGACTTTCCCCCACACTGACCAATTCTCCAACACCAACTGAGTGTCCTATAATTCAGTTCTAACACTGTCCACCTGAAGTTCACTTAAGATCACACAGGTTAAGGGCAAAATCCCACCAGACTTCCCCTACTTCTGATACCAATAGCAAGTCTGAGCCTTCCTTACTCTAACTGACTGGCTATGAATCAGAGGCTCCCATGACCCCCTCGCCAATAGCAAGTCTGAGCCTTCCTTACTCTGACTGGCTATGAATCAGAGGCTCCCATGACCCCCTCCTACAGTCTGATAATTTGCTAGGACATCTCACAGAACTCAGGGACACACATCTACCAGTTTATTACATAATATGTGATATGATAAAGGACATAGATGAGTAGCCAGATCAAGAGTATATAGGGTAAGGTCCAGAGAGGTCCCAAGCATAGGAGCTTCTGTCCTGTGGAGTTGAAGAATGCCACCCTCCTGGCACGTGAATGTGTTCACCAACCTGGAAGCTCACTGAACTCATACTTTAGAGATTCTTATGAAGGCTTCATTAACTGGGTTTTGACCAATTATTAACTCAATCTCCAGCCCTTCTTTTCTCCCCAGAGGATAGGAGGTGGGGCTGAAAATTCCAAGTTTCTAATCTTACTTGGTCTTTCTGGTTACCAGCCCCCATCTATGAGCTATGGAAGAGCTTACCAAGCATCTGTGTAAGATGCTTATATCAACCCTATCACTCTGAAATAACAAGGGATTTAAGAAGTCTGTGTCAGAAAATTAGGGCAAAGACCAAACATATTTTTTCTTATTACATCACTGTCTACCCCTTGGTCTCTGACCATGGACCCCTCACAGCACAACGATATTCAACTCAAAGGCTACTGGCACATTACTAGAATCCCATGCAGTTATCAATTGTCTAGCACATCATTATATCATATGAAAATGTCTCCCTGGATGAGACCACTCAGCTTTATATGTTTTCATTTGATCTTGTCTGATTCCCAAAAGCAGGGTGTTCTCAGCATTACGAACATTACCCTTTGGGAATCTGACACAATTGAGCTAAAGGACAATATCATCTTTTGCTAGGAGCCTTTTTCAAGGTATTAATATAATATAAGATTCCCCTTATTACATAAGCCATTGATTAGTTTTCCCTAAACTACTATTGTTCCTTCTCTCCATTTTTAACAAACGTCTCTATCTTTGGAAAGGATACTTTGTTCAGCCACTATTCTAGGTCTACATTGCAGGCAGCAAAACTCAGCTAGCACATCATTCTCTTAGTTGTAAATCTAAACAGGCTAAGAGATGGAGTATCAAAGATAAAGTCAGAATAGGGAAGATTTGAAAAATGCTTCAATTGGTGCCAAAATATTGAGCAAAATAGAATCTGGGTGGCAAGGATATTTGCCAAGGCTATGATATATACCTTTGAATAACTGTACTGGAGATGCTCAAAATCATAACTATATTGGATTGATGCAGTTAACTGGAATAGCCATAACTATCTTCAAAATAGTCCATAAATGATGGTAAAATTGCAAACCTCCTTATAAAATTTAGAGTAATATATTTCACAAAATGAAACTATAGACCAATGGTTCCCAACCTTATTTTGGCCATGCCCCCCTAAGCATCTCTAAAACCTGATGCCCCCCCCCATGACTATAATTCTTATTATATAATTTTTATTATTCAAAAAGTGAACACCTATTCACATGGAGGAAGCCTAAAAGGCCATTAGCTTGGTCTAAATAAGCTTCCAAAGAACATGGCATCCATGAAAGAAAAGTAAAAGAACGAAAGGACAGTTGAAGTACTGAGGAAGAAATCACTAAGAAATTGTTATAATAATAATAATATGAAGTGATATATATAAAAAAACAAATAAAGTTTCAAAACATATAATAGAGAACTTAAATGCATAAATATGTCACAATATATATTTATATACTATCTATGAGGCCTCTAGAACCATAAGAAATGCAAAAAATTCACTGTTAATAACTCATTCTTGAATTGCCCCCCTTAAAAATCAAATTGCTCCCCTGTGGGGCATGTGCCCCATGTTGGGAACCAGTGCTATAGACTGACCTCAATTCTATGTAACTGACTACTTTTCTCTATCAACTCGCCATGCTGGAAAACTTAAAAATTCATGTATTTCTTAAAATTTCCTCAACTCCTAATCTATATCTAGAGAAATGCTAAGCCAGACAAGAGTCAGATATATACATGTGAATTTCCAACTTTATTTTCTCTAAGAAAAGAAACATTTAAACATGACCAGTTTAATAGCTTAGTGAGAGAGGAAAATAAATTCCAACCAGGAAAATAGTGGCTCCTCAGTAATATCTCTGATAAGCTCATATGACTATGAATTTCATGGGCCACTTGAATGCCTTTAGGATTTGCAGAAAAGCAAGGGAGCTAAATGATCATGATGGGTTACCATTCACTTTGAGATCTAAAAGTCCAAGAAAATCACAAATCACCTAGAATATGTAAGGAGGAAATGTATAAGCAAAAATTTAGAAAAATTATAATAAAAACTACATATACAAATTAGGACATTGACATAAAAACCATGTCAGATATGACTCTACAAGTAATCTGGAGGGGGGGAAAATTTAATCTGAGAACTCAGGTCATTGTAAGTGCATTTATACTTCTAATTTTAGAATGTATAATGATTCATTTTATTTATAGTGAATAACGATTCATTTTATTTCATCTTATTTTTAAAAAGAGAAAGAGAAATCCCAGGTCAAAATATATTTGAATGCAAACATATATCCTACCCCATCAGAGCTCAATCAAAATAAACACAGTAAGTCCCTGGCCAGGTAGCTCAGTTGCTTAGAGCATCTTCCTGATATGCCAAGGCTGTGGGTTCAATCCTCTATCATGGCACATATAAGAAGCAATTAAGAAGTACATAAGTAAGTGGAGCACCAAATTGATGTCTCTCTTTCTCTCTCTCAAATCAATTTTTAAAAGAAATAAACACAATCTGGCACACAACAAATGCTATATCCATGTATATGTTGTCTTTTCTTCCTCTCTTTGTGATACCCAACCTATTTCTCTTTCCAGAAGTCATATTCTCAAAGGAATCCAGAATAGACATTATAACTCCCTAAAGTCATAAAAAATAATAAAATCAATAAGACACCAACAGTGGTGCAGTGAGATGCCCAGCTAATTAAGAACTACAAAGGAAAATATTTCAATTAAAGATCATTTGACGACTATAATTATAATAATAATTTAAAAATCAAGAAATAATAAAACCAGTTTCAAGTCTAGACATTGGGGCATTTTGTTCCATTGTGTGTTAATGACACCCAGTCTCTAAATCCCAACCATCTAGTCTTACTATAATTCATTACTTTGGTGAATGAGTAATGAGGTACCTTCCCCTGGTACCTCATTATCAGTCAAGAATAGGTCAAAGCACCAGGCTACTGAAAATGCTAATATGGCTTATAAATCTGTGTGACAGCCTGGTATTAGGTTGTTCCTGACCACTCACAGGCTCCTACCCCTTAGGTCAATATCACCACAGAGGTATTGACAGTTCCACTGGTTACAGGTAGGAGCACTGAGCAGCGTGTGCAAACACCATATAATACTCTTCATAGTACTTCAAATTCCCTTCATAACATTTACTGTAATTTGTAATTACATATGCCATGGTTTTTCTCCTATGATTATTTAATTATGCCTTAATCAGGAGGAACTTGCATTTGTCAAGGCCAGAGGAGATGGGGCTTGGATCAACCAGAGTGGTAGTAGCAGAAATAATATTTTTATATGTTTTGAAGAAAAAGTGAGCAATATGTACTGATGGCTTTGAGATAGAGGATTTGGAGAGAAATAAATAAAAATAAATAACACCCAGGTTTGGTCTGAGCCTGGATGCCACCAGAGCTTCTTCTAGAAAGGTAGAAGAGCGCAGGAAGGAAGAGCTCATTTGGATGGACAAACCAAGAGTTCTCTTGTCATTTAAAATGCCTGGCAGACATCCAAGTAAAGATGTCAAGACACCAGTGACACAAAATATGTGGAAATAAGATTATAGGCTGGGCTTAAAGGCCTAGGGAATATTTTAGCTCTAAAAAATTTCATATATCTTTGCTCTGCACTATTATATTTGTATTTTAATGCTTCATCCTCAGAGAACAGACATCTCACTTACTTTCATGTTCTTGAGAAATTCTTTTAGCCTCTAAATTGAACATGGGACCATAATCTCCATGATCACTGTACATGATGAACCTTGAAAACCTATTCTTGACTGATAAGGTTCTTGAAGGCAAAATGCCTAACAGTGAGATAGATGATAGATAGAAGATGATGATGATGATAGATAGATAGATAGATAGATAAGGTATTAAATTACACACACACACTTACCTATATATACATATATATTTATCATATTCAAAGTGCTCATTGTTTATACTTACAATGACTCTTATTGGAAATTTTATTTTCTCTCACCAACAATTGCTTTAAATATAGGAACATGGCTATGTTAGCACAACCTAAAATAAAAAGATGCTAGGAACTGTATTCATAGTTGGCCTCCAACTCTAGCTATCTGCATGATCATAGTCAAGTAATTATAACATTCCACTTTCCTCTATGAAAAAATAAGTATCCCCAACAAGATACTCTCTGGGTCCTTTCCATTCACAAAATTAAATGTAGAAGAAATCAACAATTCTTCCAGCACCAGGCACCCTTAACTGTGCTTCATAAATAATAATAATAATGTTTCACAGAGTGTATGGCGCAAAGTAAGGGTTGTTTGCAAAATGCAATTTAAACAGATCGCATTTTATGGCTTGCCATTTACCGTAGTAGTAAATAGCAAATAGGCAGTTGTGCCTACGTGTATTTGCTGATCTGTCAGACATTGGAAATAAGGCTAGTGCATTATCCCTTTATAAATCAGGGCACGCATTCATTCTCCGGGAGAGGCATTAAGTTTTTATTGAAAACGACAAACCACGGCAGCGAGGGTGAACCACCGAGGGGGCTCCTTCCATTACCACTTAACATATGCATACAGATTTTTCCGAATGACTGCCCGGGTTTTCTTACGCTTGTATTGCCATGTGTTGGAATCGGCATTCCCATCTATCCCAGTGATTTTAAAGAATGCCGTTTTCTCATCACATTTTATCTACCCGTGTGGGCTCCAACTTAGCTTCATTCACCAGCTCTAATTATGTGACTTTTTTCTCCTGATTCTTTACCTCAATGTCTCCAAATGATTTGGTTCCATAGCTTCCTTTGCATTCTTTCCAGGCCCCAGGTGGCTATTTCTTCACAGCTGAGATCTGCTACTGCTCTTAGGATAATGCCCTTCTCCCTTGAAAATGTAAAAAGTATAGCAATAATCACTGATTCTCAGTATGAAATCTCTAAACATTTTATGCCTTCCTTCTTTTAAATGCCTTACATCCTTTTATTTAATGAAGTAAAAAGAACTTGGGACTTAGAGCATTAGCTCTCTTATACATGCATGAAATAGTCAAAATCATATGTGATTTATGTAGTTCTAGACATGAGTTGAGATTGTATTTAGTGTATCCTAATCTATTTTATTCTCATGAAGAATTCACAATGGGTACAGTACACTGTAACTCAGCTGCTGTATTACACATTGCCTGCACATGGAAATCACTGCTCTGAAGTGTATTACAGAAATTGGAGAAAATTTTATTCATGCTCTTCACACAAGTCAGATTTAAAGAGTAAGCCTGACTTGGTACTGAGCTTTCACGGTTTATGGGTAGCTGATCAGATGCCTGAATTATTTGCTGATATTTTCATCTGTACCTTAGAAACTACATTAACCATTCAATGGACACACTGATTAATTTTGTTTAATAAATCCTTTGAACAGTGTAGAAGTTCAACCAAATTGTCATGTACTGTGTGGAATTGATGGAGAATTCTGGTTGGTAGATGATTCTATTTGTGCTTTAGTGAAAATGATAAAGCACTTTCTCTTCATTTTTGCATATATTTACAGATTAGTATAGATGCAAAACTCCCCCAAAGTCACACATACACCTGGGAGGTTCTCTGTAATCTAGAACAATTTCACAAGATTATGTTTCATAACTTATTGCCTTGCCATAAAAGGAAGATAGTATCTTAAAGGGGGGGGAAATGTGCCACTTAGCAGAAACTAAATTCAGAAACCAACTCTATAAACATAGTCTATAACCTCATGAACTCAATTGTGTATTATTCTCAGTAACATCTAAATAGATTCAACTGTTCTTATTCCCCTGAATGGGCTAGGTTTACCCAGTACTATTAGCACATCACAGTAAGTATGGTTAACATATAATTTAGAGCAAATATTAAATCCCAAGCACAGTTCATATAAGCTACAAAGATAAACAAGAGTAAATCCAAAGCTTCCTTCCCTTACTCTCTTTATAATCCATTCATTCCAATTCACTTGAGAAGTCCCATTCAGGGCCTGGGACTCTGCCATTCCAGTCCAAGGGCCACCCCTCCTCTTCTTTCTTCACAAGTCAAGCACAAGGCTATACTTCACTGTTACTTTCCTAAATGATAATACATGAGGCATTGGTTGTCTTCATAAATAGCCCCCCTCCCCTGTGATGATTATGTGGAGAAAGTTCTGTATTTTAATATCCAGTGCATTCTCAAAGTGGTGCTTATAGTTGAATGTCTAAAAGCAAAAACAACAAGCTTGCAGACTTTAAGTAAAGACTCCATTTTCAGAAGACCTAAATTTTTTATGAATTTCTTGTTGAAAATATACAGACTTATTAAGGGGTTTTTCTTTAGGTTATCTAATATCTGGGATTACTTCAAATATTAACAATATGGATTCTCATTTTCTATGAGCCAATCAAATTAATTTCATATATTTTAGAAAGGTAACTTTTTAGCTTAATTGAGATGACATTGAGAATAAATTGGTTGTAATATTGGGAAGAAAACATTATGATTAAAAATATTGCAAGGGAATGAGCATGAATTAGTCTGGAGATGAGAGGCTGGGCTTTGTTTTTGGTGTTGTTTGTGTGTGTGTGTATGTGTTGTTATTGTTGTTTAGTTTCCCTTTTGCATATTCCACAGATAGCAAAATCAGAGGAATATGAATGACAAACTTCTCCAAACAAAGGATTCTCTGGTGAGCTCTAATCCTATCAATAACTAGGAAAGACTATGAACATCCCTTTGCCTATAATGTTTTGATACAAATTTGTGTGACTGTGACCAAATCACCTGAGGTTTCATAAGGTTTCATAACCTTCATTTTCTCACCATTAAACTGGGGATAACAAAACATATATTGTTGGGAGACTATTTCCCATGAATTTTTCACATTTTTGTTTGTCTTATGAATCAAGGTCATGAAAACATTTTATTCCAGACTTTCTTTTCAAGGATGCTTGCAGAGCCGACAACCTTAGAAGATGGAGATAGTGCCAGGGTACAAGATTTACCTTTTTCTGTCCACAGTAATAATGATAATGTCTCCCCCCAGAGCAAACATATGACAGGTTTGCTCATGGCCCCTTTAGAAGATTGGGGTTTCCTAAATTTGGGATTCCTCCTGTAATGCACCCCAGACTCACCTGGCCCTCACTGCATTGCCCTTTGTGAATTTGAACTTGAGGAACTGGAGCAAATGCTGATAGTTTGGCTTCTGCTCTTATAATAAACAGTTTTTTTTGCCTGTGATCCAAGAGTGTGTATCTTATACCTGCACCCATTAATCTGTGTCATTCTACCTTGTTAGTTGGCAAGTAGAATAAAATTTCAGCCCCTTCATAGTTCCTGACACATATTTCATATGGTTGTTGTGGGATCAAATTATATGATACATTTATAAACCTAAGCTCTGTGGTTGGGCAAATAAGCATTTGAAATTTTTAGCTACAACATTAGTATTATTACTCAAAATAGTATAATAACTTCTCTTATGAAATTATCATTAAGCTTCACCTTTCAAAAAACTGTATTTAATTTCTAGAATTTTATACCATCTAGCTTTGTGTTCTCTTTCATAATTAAATTAAATTTAATGAACATTCAAGTGGATTAAAAGTTTCATTTTTAATATGCTTAATATTTCCATCTTTTTAACACTTTTAATTTTCTACTCATTTAAAAAAAGAAGACATTATGACATTATGAGTCAAATAACGGCACCAGCACTGCTATACAAAGGTATTAATACTGCCAAAATCAAACAGCAGACATTCCAAGCCTTGAGAGAATGGCAAATATTTGACAACTGATTATAGGCAGATTCAGTATAAGGAGGGCCTTTGAGGGATGGGCTTGCTTATTTTAAGGCCACATGCTAACTGTGCAGATGATATAAATTAAAAACTTAAAATTTTATACATCTGTTCATTTATTTTACTGCCATGAGTCTATGTCTCTCAGTTAATAAGCTTTTTCATAGCTTTATCTACCTGTGACCAAACTACCAAGCAGCTAAGTGAAAGAAGTTAGTAATGCTAATATTAACATAAAAATAAATAAGTGATCTGGCAAACAATGAATATTAAAAATAAAGATTTACTAAAGATATCAATTTTCTGATGTTTGGGTTTGTAGTTCTATATATAGATAATGCATTTTTCAGTTTAAATTATGTGTGTGCCTCACAGATAAGGAAAATGGAAATTCATATTTTAGTGTGATATCCAAAGCATCAACACAGATGCAAGTATGCCCAACGTGGGTGTGTATTTGAGAACGATGTATGTGTACAACATGTGTATTTGTAAAATGAGAGAACTTTGTTACAGTAAATATTGCCCACACACACATTCACAAAGGGAAAATAAATCTGGAGCATTTTCCCTATATTAATTTGTTTGGCAATTGCTGTAGTGTATCTTTAAAATAGTTATAATGGTTCCCTCTGTTTTAAAATGTAGATATTATTATTACTCAGGTATGGTGGGCCAATAGATCAGAGATGATTGCTATTGAAAAGGCAGTTGGTTGTACTCATATATCCCCCCAAAGTGGGAGGGGCATGCTATTCTATGAGGGAGTCACATATACTGAGTCACTAGTGTGGGTCAGGAGGCAGAGGGAGCAGGGAAAATGTGGACAAGAACATTTTCTGTGGTTTCCATGGGAAAGAGTAGCACAGCAGAGTCAGCAGGCTTACTTACCCCTGGCGAATATGAACAATTGCAGTGGGCTCTGGGCACAGGAGCTATTCTCCTCGTTGTCTGGTATCTGGTGCTGGGGTGCGTAGGGCAGGAGAACGGTGGCCCTGAGTGTGAGAGCCTCAGTTGACTATGGGTATGGTCTCTTGATTGAATGGTTTCGCAGGCAAGTCATTTACTATTTCTAGGAATTGGCTAGACCTGGGAGAGGCAGACCTTCCAGGGTCAGCAAGGCCTCCAGCATTGAAGATATATGTTAATACACCTACCTACCTTAAAAACTATGAGGTTTGATGAATCATTTTTTTATAAACCAATTATGAATGCTGATAATTACAATGGAATAGTATAAGGGCCTTGTATCATTCAGGGTCCCACCAGAGAAACAAAAGAAATAGAAGAGAGATACAGACAGAGATACAGAGAGAAAGAGAAGTGGGGGGGAGGAGAGAAGGGAGGGGGAAGGAGGTAGGAGGGAGTGGGAGGAAAACAAGCAGGTAATCAATAAATACTTACTAAATAATTATGAGCAGATTTTATAATATTTGATAGATGTTTCTCTTCTTTTTTCAAACATCTATGTTTATGGATGGAACTGGAGAACATCATGCTAAGCGAAATAAGCCAGTCGGAGAAAGATAAATATCACATGATCTCACTCATATGTGGAATATAATGATCAACATAATTTGATGAACAAGAATAGATCCAGAGACAAATGGAGGGCGGGGGTAAGAGAGCAACCAAAGGACTTGTATGCATACATATTAGCATAACCAATGGACACAGACACTGGGGCAGTGGGGGCTTGCCCAGGGTAGGAATGGCTATGGGGATGAAGGGGGTCAATTTGGGAAAAAGAAGACATGTGTAAAACTTTAAACAATAAAAGAAATCTATGCTTATGTATTTTATTTTTGCAACAGAAGAAATCAATTTTTTTTCAGTTACAGAGAACTGTATTATTACAGTTAAATGTTATTAATACAAGGAATGGCTATGGGGATGAAGGGGGTCAATTTGGGAAAAAGAAGACATGTGTAAAACTTTAAACAATAAAAGAAATCTATGCTTATGTATTTTATTTTTACAACAGAAGAAATCAATTTTTTTCAGTTAGAGAGAACTGTATTATTACAGTTAAATGTTATTAATACAGGTATTCATCAGTATCCAAGTAAAATCATTATTAAACAAATAAAATAAATAATAAAAGCAGAGTATCTTATTGGAGATAAAGTTCATTATCAAATTGAAGATTTGTTTCATATCAACCAAAAATTTCCCTAGCAACTGATATGAACATTTTCAATGAAAAACTTTTAGAATGAAGGAGATAAGGAATTTTACTTTCAAAACATTTAAATACCCCCAAATTTTTAACTATAGGTACTTACATACAAAGATACTTCCCATTGTGTATGTTGTACACACACACACACACACACACACACACACACACACACACACACACAAACGTAGAAGCCTGTATTCAAAGTAATATAAAATTCTCTCACCACAGTTAGGTATCCAGCTGTTCTTACTGAAGTAGATAATTAAGTGATATTACTCTCCTGGCACTACTTAACTTTTCAAAATAAGGAAAATGTATAGAGTAAGATGAGAGAGGACAATTAAAATACATGCTAATAGTCAAAATAAATTTTAAAATAGAAATTATCAGAATACTGCATTCTATTTTATTTCAAAGAATATATGTAATCTTCTAGACTAGAGTTCAATAAAGGTCCAATAATAGAGTTACACTGTATGTACACATAATTTTGTAGTTATTAAAAAATCACAACTCAAAAGTCTGTGTTTCAACAACACAAGGGAACTATATAGTGGGAAAATTCAGCCCTTTGAAATTATGATTGATTAGTTACATAAGTACATACACATGAACTCATGCTTAATGACCCCAGCAACAAGACTCGTCTTTATATAACACTGTTCATCTTTAGAGTGCTTTACCAACATTATCTATTTAATAAGCATAGACAAAACTTGCTGTGCCCTTCAAAGCTCTTATTGCTATGGTTTGGACTTGATTAAATCCAAAATGTACTTCTCTATAAAAATGTAGCAACACCACATAAAAATTTAAAAAGCATTTCATCTGAACAATTTTAATTCCCATGAAATTCTCTGTTTAAGATTTGTTTCTTAAGACTACCCAAACACTATGTTCCTCTCCATAAGTTTTTATAATTAACCTCTTTTACCTTGACAGTCGGTACACCCATATTAGTTGAAAAATACAGAAGATATAGCTCGCACAGGGATTTTAATCTACAGTAAATACAAAATGTAACCATATATTTTTAATGTTAGTTCAAAACTATTCAATGGATATTATACCTTCCGATTAATGATCTGGTCCAAATATTAAATAAATAATATTCTTAAGGCAAAAATAGTTTACTTAGTTTGTGTTTATTCTTTTTTTTTTTAGAAGATCTACTCATGTTTCCCTAGACCTCCTTTTTTGCTTGTGTATTTTAAATGTTGTTTAATGTCTCTGTAAGTTCTTGTTTTCTCAGTCAACAACTTGATACAATAAGTAGGTTAGAGCCAGAAAATGTCTGTTCCAGAGAGATAGGAAAACTGCCTAGTAGAATATTAATGAATCCTACTTCCAAGTGTAGCCACCTTACGCATTGGTCTAAATTAATGGCTTAGAAAAGAGAAAAGAAATTGTAAGCAGGAGGACAGATGGAGATTTCAATGTCTTTCCCACCTCTATGATTACTAATGGAACCCTTGCCTTTTTCCAAAAACTATTGGATGTTATTTGTAATGTGATGTGTATTCATAACACCTAAGTTATTGTTGTTTTAAAAAATAGAAGCCTGCCTTAGCTGGTTTGGCTAGGTGGATAGAGTGTCAGCCTGAGGACTGAAGGGTCCCCAGGTTTGATTCCGGTCAAGGGCACATGCCGGAAGCCAATTCTAACATGTCATAATTTCAAGAGTTTCATCAAAAGGTTGATGGAACTTGGGGACTCAACAAGGGCTGAGTCACATATGTTGTCACCTGTTGGGAATGGCTGAGGGCATTTCCCCAAACCTGAAAAGGGATGATTGCTTGCTGCTGGACAGCTCAGGGCATCTTAATCTACATGTTATTGCCTCCTACTGGCCAAACACCTGTACAGCCGTAGGCTAATTCCCCCATTCTGACAATGCCTCTGTACACAAAATCCTGACCCTTTGAAGTGTTTATCTCTGCCTCGCCTCAGAGAAACCCTGACCCTTTGAAGTGTTTTTCTCTGCCTCGCCTCAGGACAAATTGTGTTAATAAAAAGCATGGGGGTCCTGCGATGAGGAGATCTTAGTTTCCTTTAAGCTAAACTCCTCTGACCCCCAAATGCCTTTCAAAATTATATTTTGTCTCCAGACTTCTATTTAATCCACGCACAGCCTTCTCCAGATTTCCTGAATCCTTCTTAATGCTGGAACAAGAACCCCAGCAGACACATGCCCAGATTGCAGGCTCGATCCCCAGTAGGGGGCATGCAGGAGGCAGCCAATCAATGATTCTTTCTTATCATTGATGTTTCTATCACTTTCTCTCCCTTCCTCTCTAAAATCAATAAAAATATCTTCTTAAAAATGTCAAAATAATAGAAGCCTATAATAACCAAGAAAAGGAGACAACAGGAAAATTTATTTTTAACAAATCAACAACAAAAATCATTATCAAAGATGTATTTTTTCAATGTTCTAAACAAGAAAGAAAATCATCTTTGCAAACCAAAAAGCTTTAAAAAGTCTTACTCTTCACTTAGAAAAGTTTAGGTATGACTTTGTAGTGAGCATTCTGTTCTATCCATAGGCCTTCATTTCCAAAGACATTAAGAAAGGATTTCTGAACAATTCTGCTCTCTATTCCACGAAAACAGTGTCCTTTTGGCCTCACTAGGAGTCTTAGCTAGGAGAAACATCACATGGTAGCGTACTTATTCTACTTCTAGTAAGGAAAAATCTAAAGCCCATACTTCATGGGTTTCTCCGAGGACCATCCTATCCTCACCCATCCTTGCTCACAGAGCTTCATATTATTTCCTTAATCCAAGATAATTCCATGTCAAAGCACTGCATGAAACCAGCAAGGACCTCTGACCTGGCTCCAATACAGATCCCCTGCCTAACTAAGAGTTGTTTTTATTGTCTTATGTTTGTTTGTTTTTAATAGGAATTTAATATTTTAAGAAAGCCCTAGAGATACTTTACTCTGTTGTTTGGTTGTGGCTCTTATTTCTCTCTCTAAGACTGGATTTGAAAAACTCACTTTAAATTTTCCTTTTCGGTAGAATTATGCTGGCTGTTCCAGTGGAACCAAAGAAATATTGTGCAGTATATAAACTGAAAAGGTTTTTGTTTTGTTCTGCTTCATTTTGTTTTTGTCAGACAGAAATAGGTTTTAATCTCAGCTCTGCCAAATATTATCTGGAGTATCCTAGGAAAACTATTTTATATCTATATACCTTTATTTCCTCATATGACAAATGGAATAACAATGATGAACTTGTAGTGATTTTGAGGATTAAAGACATGATGCTTATCAGATTTCCAGATCATAATAAGCACTCATAAAAAACTGTAGTTGTTTTATTGTTGTCAGTGGTTGTGATTCTGTGGAAACACCTGGTTCTTGTTTTTCAATGAAGAACAGTCTACTGTGGACCCTGAGAAAGAAGATACTACTAAGTAGGGCTCAAATTTAGAAGAAAAAAAATCAAACACACCCTATCAGTCATTTCTACATGGGGGCCTCTCTTGCAAATGGCAATTCAGAGAGAAACCTGCATGAAATACCTGCCATCATACTGAACTGCCTGCCTGCACTGTTTCTGCTATCTGAGCCAGCTCTTGTGAAGGAGTTCCTGGGAATCTATTTCATCCATTATGACTGAACTTTCTCCATCCAATCAGAGCTGTGCAGCTCCAACCAACCTGAGCAGCTCTATTCTGCCCAATCAAGACAGTGTCTTTTGGACCAATCAAACTGCAAGAATTTGGAGTCCTCATTAGCATGAGGACAGACCAATCAGGGACAGGGGCTGGGACTTCTGTTTATATAAGCCAGCTCTCCTCTGGCTCTGGGAATGGACTTTTCTTTCCCATTGGAGACTGAAGACTGTGTGTCCCTGGCTGAGCTGAAACACCAAAGATGGCAGACCAGTGCAGTCCAGAGCAGAATGTCATGAGTTAAAAGAGGATAGAAACTGTGGGGATAAAAAGGAAGGTCCAGGTGCACAAGACTTTTCAAAGAACAGATCAGTAGAAATTAATGGACTGGATATCTAAAGCAGTATATTGAACTTTTCCATTGAGGCTTCTTCTTTTACGTTTTTATGCACACAACTCTTCTAACCCTCGCTTGATCTGTCTCTTCAGAGAAGGAAGAGAATAATAAGCAACCTCATCATTTATGTCTCAAGTCTATATCCACATCCTTGGCTTTCAAAATATAAAGGCCAGGTTTATAAATCAAGTGAGAAAGAAAACATATTACAGTGTGGGCATAAGTGGTTTTCAACTTGAGTTGAATCAGTGACAAGATATAGTGGCTCTGTCATAGGCAGTAACAAAACACACACACACACACACACAAACAGAAGGCTTTCAGGTAAAAATAGTTCACTGTTCAACCACCATACCTGGGACAATACACCCAATGACCTTCTAATCATATAACACCAATATATGATCTAGTTTCTAAAACTGAGTACCAGTAAACTCATTTAGAATCTTGAACTCCAATTTAAAATTTTGATTAAAATAAAAACAATTTGCTAGCAGAAAAACTATTCAAACACAATTTCACATGAAAACATAACTAAAACAAGCAAAGCTGTTTTGGTGAAATCAGGGGGATGGCCTCAGAGTTCTGAAGGTACTGCTCCCTCCTCACAGCTGCAGGATAGATATGATATAAAACCTCAAAGTCTTCTCAGAAGAGTTTGGTGGTTGAAAACCAATGCCTCAATGGATTTGAGGTTTGTTGTTGAACAAATATTTATGACAAGGTTGGGGCCAAGGTTCTAAAATAAAAGTTTTCTCTCTGCCAAGTCAATTTTAGGGTTAAAATATTATCTTGGACTCATTTTATGAGTACCCATCAGAATTCATGAAGCTAATGTACCAAGAGACAAAGAAAATGAAAGGGGGTGGGGGGGGGGGGGGGGGGGGGGGGTGGGGAGAAACTCACCTGCTCACTTTAATTGACTTAGGTGCAAACAGTCAGTTTAAATCATTTTAAAACCTACATTTGGTTTGGGCTCATATACATGCAGCATCTTATAAACTACCTACAGTTCCACAAAGAAGTTATTTATTCGCTCACAGGAATACTGACTGGCAAATATGCATTCCAATTCAAGGTTGGATAAGAGGCAATGGTAAGAAAGAAAAATGAGGAAGATGAAGAAAAATAAAAGAAAGTAACATTTTATAGAAATGTACAGTTTAAATGGTAATTGTCAATGCATTATCTATTTATATAAAAAGCCAGCAACCGTAATGCAGTAATGACATAATGACCAGAACGACCAATTGCTATGATGCCTACTGTGTCCAGCGAACCAGCTGGATCTGGGGGTGGGTCCAGCTGGCTGACCTCCCGTGGCCCCTCCCCCCAACCGGCCCCACCCCTGATTGGCCTCTCCCACCCCGATTGGGGGGCGGGACCCATGGCAAACCTCCTGTGGCCCCTCCCCTCAGCTGGCCCTGCCCCTGATCAGCCCAATCAGGGGCAGGCCAGCCAGCCAACCTCTCCTCCTCCTGACAGGCTGGGCCCTGATCTGCCCCAATTAGGGCCGGGCCAGCTGGACCCCACCCATGCATGAATTCATGCACTAGGCCTCTAGTTTTATATAATTTATAATCTTTTCAGCATACTAAGGGAATAAACAACATGATTATTTTCATTTTTAGACAAAAAAAAAAAAACACACCTGAGAAGTAAAATTTAAAGAGAAAACCAAATTTGTCCAAGATCAGTCATGGCAAGGCCATGACTCACTGAGAAATTCATTTTGAGTTCTGAAGAAGAGAGGAAAAGGACTGAAAAGCATGATTTATGAAAGAAAAAATCTGTAATGAGACTTCATTAACTTAAACTCTTCTGATCTGTGAAATAAAGACTATTAGGAGAATAAAAAGAAAAGCCAGAGACTGGGAGAAAATATTTGTCAAACAAATATCTAATGAAGGACTTTTATCCAAAATATATAAAAACTCCTAAAACTCAACAATAGGGCTCAGTGATTGAGCATAGTGACCTATGAAACAGGAGGTCACAATTAGATTCCTAGACAGGGAACAGGCCCTGGTAACTGGTTCAATCCCCAGTAAGGAGTGTGCAGAAGGCAGCCGATCAATGATTCTCTCTCATCATTGTTATTTCTATCTCTCTCTCTCCCCTCCTTTTCTCTCTCTGAAATCAATAAAAATATATATTTCAACAAATTACTTTTAAAATACCTCAATAATAGGGAAAAGAACAATCCATTTTAAAAATGGGCAAAGATCTAAACAGACACTTCACCAAAGAAAATGTGTAAGCACATGACAAGATCCTCAACATTATATGTTGTTTGGAAATTGCAAATTAAAGCAAAGAAATACCACTACATACCTATTAGAATAGCTAAAATCTAAAACACTAACACCAAATGTTGGCAAGGATGTGGAGCTAAAGAAATTTTCACTCATTGCTAGTGGAAATGCAGAATGGTACAGTCACTTTAAAAGACAGTTTGACAGTTTATTGCAAAGTCAATCATAGTCTTACCATAAAATCCAGCAATCACACTCCTTGGTGTTTAAACAAATTAAGGAGAAAACTTATGCCTGCAAAAATCCTGAACATGGATGTTTATAGGAGCTTTATTCAAATTTGTCAAAACTTGATATCAACCAAGATGTCCTTCAATAGGTGAATGGATAAACAAACAGTATACCCATACAATGGATTATTATTCAGTGATAAAAAGATGAGCTATCAAGCCACAAAAAGACATGGAGGAGCATCAGATACATATTGCTAAGTGAAAGAAGCCTGTCTGAAAATGCTATGTATTATATGATTCCTAATTGAGTCACATTTTGGAAAAGGCAAAACTATAGCAACAGTAAAAAGATCAGTGGTTGCCAGAAGTTTTGGGGGTGAGGTAGGGAGGGATGAGTGGGTGAAGCACAGGAAATTTTTTGGGGAATGAAATTATTCTGAATGGCACTATAATGATGTCTACATGGAATCATACATTTGTCATAATCAAAGAATGTAAAAACACCAAGAGTGAACCCTAGTGTAAACTAGGTGCTTTAGTTAATTAACAAAGAAGAATAAGAAGGAGAATAAGGGAGAGAAAAAAAGAAGAATGTGAGAGAGGGAATAACCTAGAGGAAAAGGCAATTTGGAACAAAGCTCAAAGTCAATGGCTAGAAGCATCATCACACACATTTCTTGGTACTAACTTAGGGACTGTCATTGTATTCGTTCAATTAACTATTGTCATGCAATGCTTTTTTATATTTCTCCTTTCCTGTTTATAGATCTTTATACCAAGACTTCTGCAAACTAATCTTAATCCACCTCTGAATCAATCCTTCTCTCAATATATAAGAAGATGATGTAAATAATCTATAATAATAAAAGGGTAATATACTAATTAGACCAGATGTCTTTCAGACATCCTTCCTGACAAAGCCCAGGGCTGGAGGGAAGCCAGGCCAGGTCCTGAGTGCCTGAGGACGGCCCTAGGGAAGCTGGCCTGGGTCCCAGGTGCCTGCAGGTGGCCAGAGGAGGGAAACAGCCTGGGTCCTGGGTGCCTGCTGGCGGCCAGAGGAGGGAAGCCCGGGTCCCAGGTGCCAGAGGGAAGCCAGTGCCGGCAGCCAGGGGAACGAAGGCTTACTCTTGCACCAATTTTCATGCATCAGGCCTCTAGTCCTATATAATAAAAGGCTAATATGCAAATCAACTGAATGACAGAACAACTAGTTGCTATGACACACACTGACCACCAGAGGGCAGATGCTCAATTCAGGAGCTGCCCCTGGTGGTCAGTGTGTTTCCACAGGGGGAGTACTGCTCAGCCAGAAGCCGAGCTCATGGCTGGTGAGCACAGCAGCAGTGGCAGGAGCCTCTCCCGCCTCCAAGGCAGCGTTAAGGAGCAGCAAGCTAGCTTCTGGCTCACGGCTGGCGAGTGCAGCAGCAGTGACGGGAGCCTCTCCTGCCTCTGCAGTAGGTGGACATCCCTGGAGGGGTCTTGGACTGCGAGAGTGTGCAGGCCAAGCTGAGGGAACCCCCCTCCCCAGTGCACGAATGTTGTGTACCAGGCCTCTAGTTCTGTTATAAGAACTTAATGATCTCCCACTTAATTAACATACTTTTCATAAGTAATGATTTATCTATTGGCTTTTTTAAAAAGAGTAATGTATAGACAAACTCAATAGGCAAATACACATGTACTAGTATACATAAACACACACACATCAAACACATATCCTTAACAAGAGCAAGTCTTCTGCTTGTTACTATAAAACCCTGACTAAAGCTGAGAGCAGTCTCTAGAGAACTCTAAGGAACAGGAAAAGTTTGAAACTTCTAAAAATTTAAAATGTAGAAATAAAAAAGGGATAGGTGACAAGTCACTAATCATGACATGATTATCACAAACATGCTGAAAATAAATTAAAAATCTGAGTAGGGAAATACTGCATTCTGGGGAGTTTTCAAGTACGCAACTAGTCCTTGAACTTAATTACCAGTTTAATGGGCCTTCAAATCACTGAATAAACAATCAATGGCTTGGGAGTATCAGGGATGGAGAGAAGTAAGGGAGAGGCACGATTTTGTATCTATTGAGAGAATGGAGGAGGAGGAAGAAGGAGTTGAGAAGGAAGGTTAAAGGATTAATATTCAGTGTTATTTTTATTGCACACATCAACAGAAGATAATGAATTCTGGGCCTGGCTCCTGAGATGCAGGTTACCTCCATCCAAGAAAGGAAGCATGAATAATTAACAATCCACTTCAAAGTTCACAACCCCCATCTCCTCCCCAAGGTGGTCATCAAGAGAGGCAAAGCCAGCTGATGGGAGAATTGCTCAGTACATCTCATGCAAATTGAAGCTCCTCTGCCTCAAGGATTTCTCTCCTTTGCCAGCTCAGGATGCAGCTGGCTCCCTGAACTCCAGGAGAGAACATTTAGCACCTTTCAACCACAAATCAGCCCCCAGAAGTCCTAGCTTCTTTAAAGATTCAAAACACCCCAGGGGTCTGACCATCATTCAGTGATTGTGTTTTTTTCACTCAGCCCACTGTAGCTGGAAAGTTATTGCTGAAGAACCAAATCTGTTACCAAAAATACAGATCTCAAGATACACAGGGACCTAATTTATCTGCTCACCCAAATCCAAGCAAGACAGCCATTGTCTTTCAAAGGGAAATAATTAGAAAGCCAACTTTCCTCCCTAATGACCAAATAAATATCAGGCTGAGTACACTTGTTGATTTTATATGCAAAGATCTGTCAATATCAGTATCATAATTTCAAACCTGGGCAAGCATAGAAGTTGTTTCGGAAAATGTATTTAAAATGGAGGCTTCTGGACTTCACTCTTAGAAATTCTGATAAGTAAGTCTTCAGTGATGTTGCCGGTGGAAATAGGGCTCTTCCACAGAGTCATGGGAAAAGAGAAAATGTATTTAAAATGGAGGTTTCTGGACTTCACTCTTAGAAATTCTGATAAGTCTTCAGTGCTGTTGCAGGTGGAAATAGGGCTCTTCCACAGAGTCATGGGAAAAGCATTTTGGGGACCCAAGCGTAGGAGGATGAGGTATAGTTTTAAGACTTACTGGAGTAGAAACAAAGGACAGTCCCCAGGTGCTGGTGTCTCATCCATAACCAGGTGGCTTAGCTCCATTCACCTTGGAGTAAGTCCTGGGCCTACTGAACACAAGTGCCTACCAGGAGGGACAGGATCCAGAACTACAACACCATCACACTGTGTTCTGGTGGTCCAGTCTAGTCTCTGATCCCAGCTGGACTCCAGTCTGTGCCGTACTGACCAGGTGTTGTACTGAGGCACCCAGGTCCAGGCTTGAGCCCACCCAAGCTTGGGCTCACCTGGCTACCAGGCCCTTCCTGGTTGTTACACAGAGAAAACATGCAAATAAATGGGCAAATGAAACAAATGCATGCTACCGAGTTGGGCCTTTGTTAAGCTTTTATTATACTAGAGGCCCAGTGCGCGAAATCGTGCAAGACCCAGATCCACCACGCCGGTGGGATCGCAGACCCACTGTGCATGAGTAGCTCACTGCCGCGAGCCACCATGCAGCACGAGCTACGAGCCCCACCTGCCACTCGAGCTGCGAGTCCTGCCCAGCTGCTGTGAGCGGCTCACAGGCCAGGGGGAAAGACCGAGAGGTACTCCATGCACCTCCTGGTGACCGGTTGTTTGGTTGTTCTGGTGTTCTGGTGTTCTGGCGTTACGGCCACTGGCCTTTTATAATATAGGTTACCTCTGGCTTTGGAGAGAGCAGGCTTTTTTAAATCTCTTTCCTGGCTCTTCCAAGGCTTGTGCTGCATGCCCTTCTCTACCCCCGCTCCCCTATCCAATCTCTTCATGCCTTCATCCAATCAAAACCTTTTCCCAGGCTACACCCCCCCTCCCCTATCCAATCTCTTCCCTAGATCTTCCAGAGTTTCATGCCTTCATCCAATCAAAACCTTTTCCCAGGCTAGACACCTCTCCTTTATGGTCGGCACATTGGCTCCTACTGCTCATGCTCCAGCGGAGGCATTTCTCCTTTATCAGTTTTCTCTCCCCCTCAGTAATCTGCAGGGAATGGACTAGTTGTTCCCTGGGGAGATTCTTCCTGCCCACTAGGGGACTGCTCAGGGGATTAAGTCCTTTTAGCAGAAGATACGGCAGTGCCCTTGGGAGCCTATAAAGCTGCAACTTCCTAGGGAGTCAGGCTTAATGTCTAATCCAGATCCCTAGTTTATTAGGCTTAATGTCTTTGCTCACTTCCCTAACTAGCTAGCTATCTACACTAACAGTGGAGCCGAACGTTTTTGTATTATTATTGAAAGAAACTCAAGTGATTGTGATGCAGGAAGTTCCTGATCTGTACGTTGAGGGAACACTGAGGAATGCACAATTGGCACTTACACATTTAGCATGATTCCATTTGCTCCCTTCCTTAACTAGCTAGCTATCTACACTAACAGTGGAGCCGAACATTTTTGTATTATTACTGAAAGAAACTCAAGTGATTGTGATGCAGGAAGTTCCTGATCTGTACGTTGAGGGAACACTGAGGAATGCACAATTGGCACTTACACATTTAGCATCCATTGGCCTAAATACTCTCAGTTTAGACTCTTTTTCATCACACCTCAATTGTGAATGTCACATGGAATATATCAGGGGCACCAAATTGAAGGTCACACACAGGATAGACAAAGTTGGTTTTCAGGAGAAGCCACTAAACTAACATTGCACATCTCAAGATGGCTTTGTTTTAGTCTGCTCATTTTTCTTTTTGCAATGATCCTCACAAAATGGCTTTCTCTCCGTTCCCCTCACAAAGGGAAAAATATCTTCCCTTGAAAATATTCTTCAGCCCTGACTGGTTTGGCTCAGTGGATGGAGCATTGGCCTGAGGACTGAAGGGTCCTGGGTTTGATTCCAGTCAAGGGTATGTACCTTGGTTGTAGGCACATCCCCAGTAGGAGGTGTGCAGGAGGCAGCTGATCGATGTTTCTCTCTCATCGATGTTTCTAACTCTCTATCCCTCTTCCTTCCTCTCTGTAAAAAATCAATAAAATATTTTTTTTTTTTAAAAAGAAAATACTCATCAAAGGAGTGGAAAACTTTTAGGAAATTTGGAAAGGTAGACATGCAAAACAGCCTTATAGAAGCTACAGAGGTGATTCAATGGAGCCATCTCCATAGGATTCTCAGGTATTGTCAATGATAAATAAGAGAATAAAGAATTTTCCTGCACACACACTCATACACATTCGTACATGCTCATATTCTGCCACTAAAAAACAGGATACCATGAGCAAGTCAATCTCTTGAAATGTCTAAATTTCACATCAACAAAATAAGGTAGCTGAACTAAACTCCCCATGGCACAAATATCTATAATTTCATTTGTTAAGACTTTGTCAAACTCTGTAGAAACTGTGGTAGTGTTATTCATTTTACCTAAACACTGAAGCACCAATTATTTTTATTTCTATTCTCTCTCTTTCATGTCTATTTTTTATCTTGTGTTTCCAAACTGCCCATCAGTATTTATATAGGATTCACTGATGGTGTATATGTAAGTGTATGTCTTAAACACCTATATTAATCAGGCTTCCAAATGTAAGTAATAGGCACTCAATGTAGGTATTTTGAGGAGAAAGTAATAAACAAGCTACTTCGAAAGTGAGGCCATTAATATGGAAATCACAGGGGGCATGGCAATCACTACAGAAGAAATGTTGTCCCTAGGAATAAAGAGGCCATGGGACAGGGGAACAAGGCCTGCTGCAGGAACCATGGCAACTCTGCAGAAGGGAAATCAGGAAACAAAATCCACCACCTCATTTTCTTCTCTCCTCCCACTCCCCTACTAGTCCTTTGTCCAAACCAAATCAGCAGTCAGAGGGAAGAGAGCCCGTTGAAAAAATCCATAAAGGTTAGATGCCTGGGGAGCTCAGACCATGGTGAAAATGCATGGAGAGTGATTCTAGAGGGGGGGAAATGGAAAAATTTTCAGCACAATTCTCATTTTTTTTCTGTAGAAATCAATGGCAGCCCAACATGAGGTTTCTGCAAATTCCCACTGGCTTAACAATTCTTCTAGTCACCCTTGGATTCAGTATCCTGTTTAAGTTGAAATCTAATGTTCATGTTGTCTTGTGACTGTTATTTTATCTCTGTTTCATGTCACCTCAGTCTTGGAACTTGACTCCTTTCCCTCAATTTCTTTCTGCAAAGCAATCACTTGCATAAAGCCCATGTGCACAGAGCAGACATCACTTAAATGGTAAGGGACTTAAGGAGGTTTAAACAGCCATGCGAGAAATGTTGAATAAAGACTCTCAATTATCCCTATATGAAATCACTAGAGGCTGGGCATATGAAATTTGTGCATGGGTAGAGTCCCTAGGCCTGTGATCAGGGCCAATCTTCCCCAGTTGCCCGCAGCCAGCCTGCCCCCCACCCCGCCACTGCTGCCGCAGGTCGCCTTCTGTGTATGGGGCAACCAGCGGGGTGATTGGGGTCCCACTGGCACCCGCCTTGGCCTGGAACCACCTGCATCCGCCACCACCCACCCCTGGTTCCCAGTTCCCCGTTCTTCATTGGGTGATCAGAGCCAGCTGGGGGAAGGGACCAAGAGGTTGGCCAGCAAGCCCCGATTGGGCGATTGGGGCCTGCAGGCTGGGGGCAGCTCCCGCATCTGCCGCCACCCACCCCTGGTTCCCAGTTCCCCATTCTCCATTGGGTGATCAGAGCCAACTGGGGGAAGGGACCAAGAGGTTGGTCAGCAAGCCCCGATTGGGCGATTGGGGCCTGCAGGTTGGGGGCAGCTCCTGCATTGAGCGTCTGCCCCCTGGTGGTCAGTGTGTGTCATAGTAACCAGTCGTTCCGCTGTTTGGTCGATTTGCATATTATGCTTTTATATATATAGATGTAGTTCTCAAGTCCTCCTTCACACTGAACCCTATGCAGATCACTTACTTCTGTTTTCTTCCCTTTCTCACTCTGACCTATAATTTCTTCAATTTCCATCTCACTGTCCCACTTGGCTTCAGATGCTTTTGCAGTATTGGGTCATTATCACATCTGGATCTCGAGGGTGTGCCATCATATTTTAATGAAATAGTCACACAATTAATGCATTTTGAATAAAGATGTGATCTTCCTGAGTATGACATGCCCCTGCACATGCACACACATGCGCATGCGCACACACGCGCACATACACACACACACACACACACACACATAGCTTTCATCATGTACAGGTTTATAAAGACAAGTTCTGAGAAGAGAAATAGCATGCCTCAGAACCACAGTACAAGAATGCAGGTATTCTACCTTTTCAGATGAATATTCTCCATAATATTCTGCTACACCAGCCTGTTTGCATGTACGTGTGTGATGAATTTTATCATCCTGGCTCTGCTATAAAACATCTCTGCAACTTTTTCTCAAAACGTTTTATTTAAGAGGAATGAGTTATAAGAAGAAATGTTCTACTGATGAAAAAATCCCCTGCATTAACAACCTATAACTGTCAACATGTGTAAATTTGCTGCATTTGCAATATTAATGAATACTGAAATCTAAAAATAGAATTAATCTTTGGAATTGGCACTAAACCAGGAAAGAGGAAAGGAATTAACACTTGGTGATGGAGATTTTGCCTCAAAGGACCCTTTATTTTCAACATTCAGCCTAATACTCCCTACCCAAACCTTTTCTCTGGGTAAAGCAGCAAAGAAACAGTTCTTACAAATGGTATATTTTGTTTTTCTAATGAAAATACATGAAGGAATTTTTTTAATATTTCAAAATATCTCATCACAAATTTGGTAACCTTTTTAAAAGAGATTTTTTTATGTTATTCCCTTAGAGAATGTTGCTTATGATTTCATTATCACTGATCATGCTTTTATGATTCATTAATTAGTTTCACATCCAAAATGAGCTTATTTTTACTGAGCTATTCACACTGTCCATAACCTGACAAAGTGGAAATACAGTATCATCTTCTAGATGTTTTAATACCTCCATGTTTATTGTATTCCTAGGTGATCCTAGGTGCTAGCAATTGTATAAAGGGAAATTTCCCCTCTGTGCTGCATTCTGCAAGGCCCTCCTCCCTATAGCACATTCTGGAAACCCTTCCTCTACCCACAGCTTTCCATTATCTATTTTTTTATGACTCTTGTGGACAAAATAAAAGTAACATTTTTATGATAAAGCCACTCCAGAAATGCATTTTTCGAATAGCCAGCTGATTTATTTGTACAAGTTCTTCACTGGTTTATGTTTGGCAATATAAAAACAGCCTTTAACTACTTTTCCTGAAACATCTGTTGGCTTTTTCCTTCCTTTGCTGTCATCTTATATGTAAGGAAATGATTCAGATATGTTAGGCCTGTTCCCAAACTTACTAATCAGAATCTGCTAGAGTGGAAGTAGGTAATCTGCATGTTTTAAAGGACCCCCAGTAACGATTACTATGCACAGTTAAATAGACTGGCCATGTCCAAGGGCACTGGGCAAGGAGGCAAAAGGCTCCATGCATCAACCCACTGCTACATTTTTTCCAGAGGAGGCGTCTTTTCCCTAATTCACATAAAAGTGATGCCAGTGCTACCCTTTTAACTTCCTACTAAAGACAATAGCATGTGCAGATCCAAAAATAAGAAGGCATGCATAAACTTTCCCTTTCATCCTTCTTGTGTCTTTTAAAGAAAGAAATGTTGTAAGTCTATTTCTACTTCCGTATGTTAATCGCACAATAAAGGCATGTCAGTGTTGAGATAATAATAACAATAAAATTTCCCTATGTAATAATCAATAGATTCTATGGTATGTCAGGACTTTTGACAAGTAATTTAAATTTCCACTTGATTCCATTTCCTCATCTTTAAAATTAGAGTAGTTGACACTTCACTTAGATGACAGCTGGACATTGGGAGAATCTAAAGAGATAATGTAGATGAAAACATTCTGTAATATCCTACCAATAATAAAAATATATTATCACATTAATATTCTGAATACAGTTACAATTAAAATTTGCTGTTAGAGAATACTCTTTGGATTATGACATTACACTGAGAATGTCATACCTCTGACTTCAATGAGCTTATAACTCAGTGAAGGAGCCAAAACAATCCATACAAATAATTTCCCATAGATACAAGTGGAATAATAAGTTCCAATAGAGCCAAGTGAAAAATAGGAGGAAAATATAATAATTTGACTGACATAGTCCAAGAGAGCTGGTGAAGGGGGTAGAAGTTAAGCTGTACTTTAAAAGGTGGTTAGGAAATAGAAGGGATGGTGAGAAAACCTGATAAATGTGACTTTTAATTAACACTATTTTTTTTCAAGTTTTTCCTTTAAGGGGTGTTCCAAATATTGAATAAACTTCTCCTCCTCCCAGGCAAAGTCATTAGAAGCAGAGCATGATAGAACAATCAATAATAGGCAGATCGGGATTAATAAGAGAAAAGCAATTAGGGGAAACGAAAGGTCACTTTGGCTTAGAGCTCCAATTATTGTGTAAGACTTGGTTGTCTTGTCATTTCACTTTGCTCATGGTAAAGGGTTCATTTAAAAGTTTGGCCTAGCCCTAGCCAGTTTTGCTCAGTGGATAGAGCATCAGCCTGCAAACTGAAGGGTTTCTGGTTCAATTCTGGTCAAGGACACATGCCTGGGTTGTGGGCTTGGTCCCCAGTAGGGGGAATGCAGGAAGCAGCCAATCAATGATTCTCTGTCATCATCGATGCTTTTTATCTCTCTCTTCCTCTCCATTCCTCTCTGAAATCACCTGTCATCATTGATGCTTTTATCTCTCTCTTCCTCTCCATTCCTCTCTGAAATCAATAAAAAAAATATATATTTAAAAGTTTAACCTAAAAATGAGGTTAATAAGAGGAATAAAGTACATATATCCCTTTGGGCATGGAGTAAAGAGATTTGTCTCCAAATGTTAAGTCCTCTGTTAGGGATCTCAGAGCTTACAGGGGCTCTCCTCCAGGAAATAGCCTCATTTAGTTTTCAATTGATACCTCAGGGCTGGGCTGGGCATACCTATGAGATCTGACTCAATTGCTGGCTTGTTAAACAACAAACTCAAGCTCTCTATCATCAGAGCCTAATAAAAGTGATTTGGGATAAAAATAAAATGAAACAGCTTTCCATTCATGTAGGCACAGAGAACCATGAAGAATTTGAAAATTCCTATTAACCAAAGAGGATTCATATAACACAGATCACACTGCAACATTACTGTTTGCCCCATATTTTTAGGGCATATAATTCATGGCAGGTGAATATTTGGTAATTCATCACCTGAAGCCTCATGGGACCTCCTAAAAGAGTAAATTTACAAAATATTTGTTGGTTAAATAAAAGAATGAATTAATTGGTAAGGCAGAGATAAGATTATGAAAGCATTTAACCCTAAAGCACAGAGTTATCAAAGGAAACTTTCTTTTCCATTGGCGACAACCACAACAGACCCATTTACGGAGTGCTTATTATATACTAAGTATGGTGCTTAGATGTGCTTAGATTTTTATGCTCAGTAATGAATATTCCTCTGCTTAATCAATCAATTAAAAATTCTAAAAAGAAAATGTGCACAAAAAATATAGTTTGCTTCCATTCCATACAATCTAATTATCTTAAACATTTACCTAAATTGGAAATTTATTTTTCTACAGAAAGATTTTTCCACAGAAAAACCTAACTCCTTGAGGTAGGTTCTATTATTATAGTTATTTTACAGATGAGAAACCCGAGGCCCAGTAACATATCAAGGTTATATAGCTCAGAAATAGCCACACTAGAATTCAGAACCAAACTGAGTAATTCCAGAGAGGAGCTCTTCACCTCTAGAGAGTTCCAGAGCTAGATTTCTCAGATGGACAAAAAGGGACAGTAGAGGAGAACATGAATTTTTTGGGGGGAGGGGCGGAGGAGGCGAAATGAAGATTAAAAAACAATTTCTGTAGAAAACTAAATTGCAAATTTAGGTAAACGTACAACATAATTAGATTGTGTGGAATGGAAGCAAACTATAACTTTTGTGCACATTTTCTTTTTAGAATTTTTAATTGATTGATTAAGCAGAGGAATATTCATTACTGAGCACAAAAATCTAAGCACATCTAAGCACCATACTTAGTATATAATAAGCACTCCGTAAATGGGTCTGTTGTGGTTGTCGCCAATGGAAAAGAAAGTTTCCTTTGGTAACTCTGTGCTTTAGGGTTAAATGCTTTCATAATCTTATCTCTGCCTTACCAATTAATTAATTTATTTATTTAACCAACAAATATTTTGTAAATTTACTCTTTTAGGAGGTCCCATGAGGCTTCAGGTGATGAATTACCAAATATTCACCTGCCATGAATTATAT
>NW_005354673.1:569167-582123 GCF_000412655.1 Myotis brandtii
GACATATTAGACTATTTCTAGGCAGTAAAGGAAACTTTAATCATGTATTTTGCTGCTATCCTATGGGTCCATGTCCTAAGAGCTCCAGTCAAATACTCTCTCCCAATGCTTACTTGAGCTACTTACTTTATCTATCTACAAATAATTATACCAGGAATTTTTCTGGTGAAAAGAAACTCTTATCCACAGTTCAACTAAATTAAGTAGGAATATTATCTAACCAAGTGAGCTTCTGTCTCCTTAGCTGCAAGACAAAATAAACCATAACAAATTTTAAAAGGAAGGAGGTATAATAATTGTCCAACTGCCTTCACTCTGTTTTAAGGGAATTGCATCAAATGCTACAGGGAGACAGCAGGAAAATGTGAGGTGTTCTTTTAAGGAGATACACATATTGAGGTAAAGGAAGACTTTTATTAACTTCTGAAAATTCTAGGGGATTGGGTGACAAAATGCTTCTGTTTTTCCTAGAATCATTGCCCTTCATTTCCTATAGCCAAGCAGCATCAAATAGTAACTGAGCTCACTCTCAGGTGATTTTCTAATAATGCCTGCAGTTTGCCATGATGCCAAAATGCTTTTTCTTACCTATCTGACTCTTAAATTTTTGTAAAGTGCTTCTTTATTGTAGGAATCAGGGTAAAACAGTATTTCTATAACAGTTTAGAAAGAGCAGGTAAGAGAATAAGTAATGTATATAGGGAAAATATTATTTACAACTGGTAAATTCACAAAATAATTATGTATTTTTCCATAAAAGGCTTTTTTTTCTCTTTCCATAAATCACTGTCAATTTTCTGGTCCCATACATTACTGAGTTTATCTGTATCATCATCAAAAATGCAATGATTATTCTCATTATTGTTCACAAATACCTAGTTATGAACCAGGTTCTTTACCCCACATGATTTTATTTATCAACCCCATTTTAGAGATGAAGAATTTTATGCCAAATCAGCATTTAAAACCAGATGGGTCTGTCTCTGAAATCTTACGTCATTTATTTCTGCTACATGACATCCTAAGCATAGTACTGTATATGACAGTTTGTGAGAACATTTTATTATAAGATTATTAGTATTTAGTATTATAATTTCAAGTTGGCTACATTGTTGAAAATTAAAATTTTTATTCTCAAGGGCTCATATTGATGAGAATGTATTTCCAAAATTATAATACACATGGGGAAAAGATGGCTAGTATAAAAAAATATGATTTACAAAACATTGAGTTAAGTGAAATACATATCATTGAATTTTATTTTCCTAAAATATATCAAGATGCAAAATGAAGCCATTGTCTTTTAAAGATGTTTGCCTACTGAGAATTTCATAAGACTCTGAAATAATGAAATTTTGTCCCATCTAAAAATATATCTATAGTTAGATCAGAGCGAAATAGAAAAAAAAAGATTTATTTCATGAACAATTTATGTTTCATCTAAAGAACAAAGAAGTCCAGCTCTAAATGCTGGCTTTTCTGCTTCCCTGAGATGTCAGAGGGTGACAGGTTCTAATGTTCTCATACTGAATTTTAACCTCCTGACATAATCTTGCACCATACCACACGGCAGACATTCAAGGAATACAAGCATAAGAAATGATGTCTATTGATTGCCTTTGGTATGGAACAGAGCTAAGCTCTTTATATATACAGGGTGGGGGAAAAGTACATTTACTAGTAAAGTTGTTTGTATGGAAAATAATAAATACAATAATGAACAAATAATAATTTGTTTCACATACTCACAACTGTAAGCCTACTTTTGTCACACCCTGTACATTACCTTTTATGATCCTCACAAGATTTGTTATCAGTTTATGGGAAAAACATTGAAGCATATCTCTCTACCACAACATGAAAAGAAGAAAAATAAGATTGCCCATGTTATTACTATATCAACACATAACACATAACGAGGTATGCAATACCACTTTAAAGAAATTATCTTTGTTCTATGCCAGCAAGGCCTGATTCTGGTAGATTAAAAGCTCCACAGATCCCCCCAAAAAGTGGAAGGATAGTCACCCATATGAGAAAGAAGAATCACGGGAGTCAGTTTGGCAGGGACCATTCGGAGATGGACTGAGAGAGAGGAATCCTTACAAAACAAATGCTGCTGTCCTGGTCCTATTGGCAAGGTCCTCTTACAAGAAAGGTGAAGAATAAAATTCTAGTCAAAGGAATTCAAGTCTCAAAGGCATGTCTCAGGATGTCTTATCCTGTTGCCATTCAGCAAGTAATTAATCTAATTGCCCTTGTTCAGAGTCAATGTCCCACACACAACCTTCAGTTATGATTTATCGTTCCAGATTTTTCTGCTGGAGGGTGGAAATATTGACTATTCCCATCTGTGAATATGGAATTTCATGTTTTTTACTATTACTCAGTATACTGGCATCCTGACTGTGGACTAGTTTCCCAAGCCTCTCTTCGTATTAAGAAAGGATGGACTGGTCGGTTTGACATGTCTTTCAGTCACAGGAGAGTTAGCCCTCTCATGGGAAATAAATGAGTCATCATTGTGATTTTATGCATCAGTTTCATTTGGTTCACGTGAGTGCATCCCCAAGAGGGATGTGGTAGCTGAGAACTGCGTTGAGAGACTGAACCCTTTTTCCTGAGCCTTGTACCTTGGTATAGTCACTGAGCGTTTTCTGTTATCTGCTGTAACAAATCGCCACAAACCCGGTGGCCTGAAACAACACATAGTTACTCATAGCTCTGAAGTTCAGAAGACTGCAACCAGTGTCACTGGGTATGACTCAAGTCACTCTCCATCCAGAGTCTGTATGGAAGAATCTGTGTCCTTGCCCTTTCCAGCTTCTAGAGCTGCATTCTTTGGGTGTGTTGACTCCTGTCCCTCCCTCCACCTTCACAGCCCACAGTGCAGCGTCCTGATTCAGTGATCTAGTTGCCTCCATGCCAAATTCCCTCTGCCTCCTCTTACACGGGCATCTGTGATGGCACATAGGTCCCATTCACTTAATCCAAGATAATCTCATCTCAAAATCTAATTCATTCACATCTGCCAGATGTCTTTTGTGATAGAAGGTAATATTCTCAGGTTCTAGATATTAGGACCTAGACATTTGGGGTAGAGGGCTATTACTCAGCCTATCACACCATCTTCTGGGGGCTTTTTAGGAAGTGAGTGCATACATCTTTCTCTACTTTGGGATGGGTACTTTCATATATTTTTTGAAATTCTACAAACATGATGGATCAATCAGGATTCCATCAGAAAACAGAATTTATCCCAGACGGTTCAAGTGTCTGGTGACAGGATTAAAGTAACAAACAATGCACGTGAGGCATTCAGAAATTAGGGACTTCCTCTAGTTGATGGGCACAACATTCCTGGAACCCAGTGGGAATAGGAACCACAAGCAGGGTAAATTTACAACTGGTAAATTCACAAAATAATTATGTGTCCATACATAATGTTTCTCATCCCAGGGTCCACCTGGCAAGAGCTCTGGCGGAGACTGGACAGAGCCGCTGCCAGAGATCTGGTGCACAGCAGAAAGGGAGTGAGGAAGAAATCTGGCTTCTCTCTCTTCCTGCTGGTTCCTTCCATTGGCCAACCCCAACCTGAGTGAGCTGGCAGGGGAGACCAGGGGAGGCAGTCACAGAGGTCCATGTCTCCAGCACAGGATACAGCAGAAAAGGGTGGAAAATGAATACAGACTTGGAAGGGATGGAGGGAGAATAATTAACACATGCATTATCCCATGTAAATAAATTTTACCTGTAAATTAATGAGTCTGAAAAATGGGAAATTCGACCGAAGTATAATATGTAGTTGACATAACACTTGAATCCATGTCTGTGTGAGACTTGACAACGCTTTTTTGTGTCTCTCCCAGCATGCTGCTTTATAGTATCTGGAGCTTAAGTTGGCCACATTTTATTCATCTGCCTCTGAATTGCTTACCAACAGTCAAGCAGTAGAGAATCATTTTGTAACCATTCAACATACCAAGCTGTTATCTTTCCATTTCTAATCTCAAATTGGTTTGTCTCCCTCCCACTGTGCCTCTCCCCCTGCATTACTGCTCTAGCTTGAAGGAAAAAAAATGTCCTTGATTTATTCCGTTATTCATCCTGATAGCAAACTCTGAATCAAGAATCACTAAATTCTGTATTTCTCATCCCAAAATCTATGCTCAAATAGTTTAAGTTTCTTCTGTAAGGGGTCTTCTATGTTTTCACATGCTCACCAGTGTCCACATAGAAATATTGATTTGTCTAAAAATAGATCTATTATACTCTTAGTCCCTGCCTGATTTCCAGATTTTAAATTTTTCCAGAAAAAAACATTATGTTAACAAGCAACTCTCTCCGGTTTCTTCCAGGCAGAGTTAATGTACTCAGCATGACCTCCTTCAGAGCACCGCCCTCTTCTTGTCTAATGGGAACTCGTTGCTTATCCACTCACTAAATCACTTCCTCTATCCTTCCACCGGCATCCTTGGCACGTCACTGCTATCTCATATGTCCCTGCTCATCACCATTCTAAAAAGTCTGCATTGAGTGGCACTTTATCTGCTGCTACGGGTATTAGCTCCTGGCTCCAAATCCCATGTGCCCTTAGCAAAACACCTTTCTCCTTGCCCTTCTGACACTGCCTTGCAGCCAGAAACTCTCCCAGAAAAGGGGCCAGAGGAGCAATCAATAGCGTCTCTAAACAGAAGATGCTGTGGGCAAGGAGCTAGCCCTGGACCACGGCAGTGAACCGCAGGCCTCTGATGAAGACACCGCTGGAGCCTGATTGATCTGCAGGTCCTCACTGCGCTGCTGGCAGACCAGCCACTTCCCCTCCCTCTCTCTGCTGCTTCATTCCCCTCGCAGAGCAGAGAGCACTTAGAGAGAAAAGTGGTGCTCAGGTCTGCAGAGCTTAAAAGGAATTACTGACAGCTGAGTGTTCTCCTTGAATTCAGATTCTGTAATCAATTAGGACAGATTTCACAGAAATGGTGATTGGAAATGAAAAATCCACATTAGGTCATGCCTGTGGAGCGCCTGGTAGCCTTCCCCATGAAAGAGAGGGAGGTCCCAATGGTCTGCTGGTGCAACTTGACCAGGTTCAGCTTTAAACTATCCTGTGCTTTGCTGACATCAGGGAACTGTAGGTCACAGTCAAATGAGCCTCACAGCCCTTTTTATAGACAGCCAGATCCTGGAACATGAAGTCGGAGGGTAGCTCTAGTGAAGGATCTCCCCAACATGGAAAACATGCAGGCTCATTTCCATATTCTCAGTGTCCAGGTGTTCATTAAACCCACACATAGATATATAATACCTAATATATACATAATGTGTCCATACATAAATGCCAAAATAAGGTTTGCAAAGTTGTGGCAAGTTGTAAAAGCTTATAATATTTGAGTAGGCTACATATTTTTACTTTATTTATATATTAAATATTTGTATATGTAGAGTTCATTTTATATATATATATATATCATATTTATAGGCTACATATTGTACCAATCTGTATTAAAACAATGCAATATTATACTGACCATATGTCATGCCCTGGATCAGCCACTATAAGAAGGAAAGATAATAACTGGCATTTATATCTTACTATGTCCAAGCATTTTACATATCATTAAACTTCTCTAAAATTCTACAGTGTGAATATCATTAGGCCCATCCTGCAGAAGAAATGAAAACTTAGAGAACACAAGTAAGTTGTCCTAGTTTGAGCCCTAGTGAATAGCAGAACCATGTGACTCGTTCATTGACAAGGAGACAAAGAAAGATAGCTTGGTCCCTGCCAGTAGCTTACAATTATATTGAAGAAATAAGACATCCATGGGTGAAAGGTTAGGCAATAATACAAAACAACATAAGAACTGTCCCAGATGATAAACATGACTAATTCCAAAAAGACTAGTATAAACATTAAGTACTTGGAGGTCATCAGAGAGAGCATCCTGTCTTCCCATTGCTCGCAGCCATGCTGTCTGAAATCTCCTCCATTTCTTCTCCTTCCTAGGTGTTTATGCTCACACAAACCTCTGGGCATTTTTTCTTTCCCATCATCTTGTCATTTACTCAAGTGTATAATATACTTGCCCTCTGACAATTCCTAAGAACTCAATACTTTCAACCTGCCACAAACCATATTTTCTTTCATTTCACTGAACTCTTTCCAACAGCCTTATATCTTTCTGGAATTGTGCCTCTTCACCAAGCAAAAGAAGTAAACAGTTCCAATGAAACCAGGGGTCATCTAAAATAAACACTCAAGTTCTACTTTGTGCTTCTGTACACCATGGGCGGTGTATTTAATCACAAAATTTCTCAGGGAGAGCTCCTTGTCTATCAGTGACAAATGCAAGGCATGATGGGAGGTAAATAGCTTCAGTAAGAGAATGGAGTCCTTTATTTTATTTTTTATTTTTTAAATATATTTTATTGATATTTTACAGAAAGGAAGGAAGAGGGATAGAGAGTTAGAAACATCGATGAGAGAGAAACATCGATCAGCTGCATACTGCACACACCCCCACTGGGGATGTGCCTGCAACCAAGGTACATGCCCTTGACCAGAATCAAACCCGGGACCCTTCAGTCTGCAGGCCAACGCTCTATCGACTGAGCCAAACCAGCTAGGGCAAATGGAGTCCTTTAAACTTGACAATATTCTGTAGGGAATTTAGGCACCACTTTGGTTATTAAAATCCTGGGTATTTTCTAAAGTATTATTTCAAGCAGTATTATTATTCCTTCTAGAAGAATAGATAGCTTCTACCAAGGTTAGGTCTGTAACACAGGTTACAGAGTAAAATGAAAATATTTCCATGCCTAACTTATATGTACATTTTAAATAAGGAAGAAAAGAAAGAAAAAAAGAAAACTATTCTTATAATAAAACATTGGTCTTAGTAAATTCTACTATTACAATTTTTGTTTACACCCTTCTTTCAAAAGATGATGGCAGAATTTAATTTAATATACATATACATGCAACAATATAAGGATGTGTAGATATCATGACTGAGCATTAAATCTAGCTCTGAGTTTCCTAGGAGCCAATGCAAAAGGAAAAAAGTATAAGAAGGTTTACACTGTCATTATTTGATAATAAAGCAGGTAATGTCTTCATGAATGACTATTTGCTGATTTTACATTATAAGGTATTTACTAAAGGGTGATTTCAGGTATTTACTATGCAAAAATTTCTCAACAAACATTACCTAATTTAATATAATAATTTAATATAATAACTAGAGGCCCCGTGCACAAAATTTGTACACTCGGGGGTGGGGGGGTTCTTCAACCTGGCCTGCACTCTCTTGCAGTCTGGGAGCCCTCAGGGAATGTCCAAATGACAGCTTAGGCCCGCTACCCGCCAAGAGTGGGCCTAAGCCAGCAGTCGGACACCCTTAGAGCTGCTGCGGAGGCGGGAGAGGCTCCCACCACTGCCTTTGCCCTTGCCAGCCATGAACCTGGCTTCTGGCTGAACGGTGCTCCCCTGTGGGAGCACACTGACCACGAGGGGGCAGCTCCTGCATTGAGCATCTGCCCTCTGGTGGTCAGTACGCATCATAGTGACCAGTCTTTCTGTCCTTTGGTCATTTTGCATATTAGCCTTTTATTATATAGCAGTGATGGTGAACCTTTTGAGCTCGGTGTGTCAGCATTTTGAAAAACCCTAACTTAGCTCTGGTGCCGTGTCACATATAGAAATTTTTTGATATTTGCAACCATAGTAAAACAAAGATTTATATTTTTGATATTTATTTTATATATTTAAATGCCATTTAACAAAGAAAAATCAACAAAAAAATGAGTTCACGTGTCACCTCTGACACTCGTGTCATAGGTTCGCCATCACTGTTATATAGGATAGCCAGCACTAACTAATATAGAACTTATTCTGTGTCAGGCATTGTTTTAAGGGTTTTACACACATTAACCAATTTAATGTGTATAATAGCTTTGAATATAGGTACTGTTATTATCCCTATTTTACAGATAAGTAAATCTGTAAAAGCACAAAGGGTTAAGTGATTTGCCCACGGCCACATAACTAGTAAGTAGTAGAATTGGGGCTCAAATCTAAGCTTGGTTCCAGGATTTAAACTCTTAACTGTGAGACTCTACCTAACCTCAGATTGATCCTCTAGAGTGGGTTACTAAGAAGGAAGAGGATCAAGTTTTGAACCAGAGTCACTAGGACAAGAATTGCCAGACAGGTTCAAATCCAGCACTAACCCATTTTATAGCCTACATCTGTTCCATTGCTTCCACAGAGGTCCCCAGAAAGATGGCATTCCATGGGTCTTTATGCAAAGGGTATTCAAGAATTTAGAGCATGTGCTATACAGATGTTCTCCTACTGACTCTAGAGATCAACACTGAAGGTGTTACAGTGAAGCTTAACTCACTAAAGATACTTCTATATTAAGTTAAATTAGAGGCCAGAAATGGTACTTTCTGATTATCTAATTTGATTTGAAGTTTCACTTAGTGCTAAAGAAATCACTAAAAAGAAAATTCCTTACAAGTCCTTGGGGCAACATTTTTTTCTTAGTGTTTTGGCAGAAGCTGGATATCAGCTGTGGAAGAAGATTTGCATGCTGTGGCTTCCCGAGAATCCAAGAAGGTGGAGACATTATTCAAATTTTATAATGAGAGTTGAGGATTTTGATGTGAGGTGCCAACAGGCTAGCAGAATGTATAGCTGAGGTTACAGGGCAGCCTACAAGATCAGATTAATTAGATTAAATTGGTTTGGGGCACAGATATTGCTACTCACCAAAAATCCATATACTACCTTCATATTTCCAAGTTTCTCACAGTTTAGTGAAGCCATATGAGAAGTTCTGGTCAATGGGGCATGAGTGGAAGGAATGTGTATCACTTGTTTGTCACAAGGCCAGAACATAGAAGCCAATGTATGTTCTCTTCTTTTGTCCTGGAGGCTCATGTTTAGATGATGAAGCCACAACTTGGGAGAGTTTCCGATTAGCCTGGGTCTTCGAGCAGCTATGTGGGCAAGAGTTCCCTTCCAAACAATGTTAGACATGTAGAATAAGAGAGAACTTAATTGTTGGGAGGCCATTAATGCTTCAAGGTTAATTTGTTTCTGCAGCAAAGCCTACTTTGTCCCAATTAATATGACACATCCATACTCCACAGGGAGAGACAGCATCTAAAAACGCCCAAATCATCCTGGGATTCCCTAGAAATATATATATTGAAAATGTAATGTAAAGATATTTAATTCTCTATCCATATTACTTCATTTCTACATATGGCATTACTCTCAAAATGGGACATTGTCTTACAGATGAATGTATATACCAAACTTTTAAACTCTGGGCTTTTATTTGCTACACTTTGCTATTCATCCTTCAGTCGTGTTTTAGTCTATGTGTTGAATGCCTGCATCCATGATGAAATTTTCTTTAAAATCAAGCGGTTGGGCTTTCTCTCTCCCCCAGATCTAGTCATTTTTTGTTCTGCCATTTTAAAAGTGTCAGAAATCTCAGTTCCAATCTACAGCCTGTCATAACATTAACTAACTCCACAGGCATGCCTTTGCAGTAGGTACACTTAAAATACTAAATAACAGCCTGTGTAATTATACCCTTGGGAGCTGTCCCATATCTCAACCACCAGGTGGCAATTTCATCACATTATATGTCCCATTAGGTAAGCAATGGCCTAAATGGTATGAAAAGACAATTTTTTTCCTCTGCAAAATTGTGCTTAAAAAAAAAAAGACCAAGAGATACCAGGAACAGAGCTCAGGACCAGGGGTGAAGAGAGATAGAAGTCCTCCATTCTCTGGAAGGCAAGAAGTCATTGCTTTCTTTGAGTCTCTGGTGGTGTCAAGTGAACGGTAGGTGGTTCTAAACTCTATACCCCACAGGAATAACTTAGCAGTCAGCTGAGGTCACATAAAAGAGAAGAATTTTAGGGTATCCACAGACATTCTCTGCCACTTGGATATTAGATATCAGATTATTTCTTGGGAACTCATAGCCTGTAGGCTAACTCTTTTCATTTAACTAAGACTTCCAGCTTTTGGTTCAATATGTTGGCTGTTTTTCTATTCAATGAACATGTACTCAGTGGTAGTCGAATTTTAGAGCACCAGAACACCAGGAGAGCTGGGTCCCAGCCCCCAGGGTTTCAGATTCAGTACGCATGGAGAGGAGCCTGATCATTCACATCCCTAAGAAGACCCCAGGTACTGCTACTGCTGCTTATTCAGAGAACTCACTTTGAGGTCCATTGCTCACTTTGTGCCAAGCTCTGGGATAAGTCCTTAAGATACAACAATGAGGACAACAGATTTGCTACTTGACACAACCCTTTGCTAATTCTAAGAAATTTTACAATACTTCAACTTTTTGAGCTTCACATTTCTTGTCTGAAATGAGGATAATATGATTTATTTAATAAATTTTCTATAAAATTAAATAAAAGATAATGCATGCAAATTTTTTATAAACTACTAGAGGCCCGTTGCACGAAGAGATTCGTGCAATAGGCCTTCCCTTCCCCTGGCTGCCAGCACCAGTTTTCCTCTGGCACCTGGGACCCAGGCCTTCACTCGGGCCGGAGCCTTCAGACTTTGCGGCTCCAGACAGAGCCTTCAGACTTCGCAGCTCCAGCTGGAGCCTTCAGTCGTGGCTCCGCCGCTTCGTGCCTACGTATGCAAATTAACTGCCATCTTTGTTGGGTTAATTTCGTACTCTCCTGATTGGCTGGTGAGCGTAGGGGAGGGACGGTCAATTTACATGCTTGTCTATTATTAGGTAATATCAGAAAGGGAAACTAAGAAAACAATCCCATTAACAATTGCTTCAAAAAGAATAAAATACGCTTGGGCCGGAGCCTTCAGACTTCGTGGCTCCAGACAGAGGCTTCAGACTTCGCGGCTCCGGCTGGAGCCTTCAGTCGTGGCTCCGCCGCTTCGCGCCTACATGTGCAAATTAACTGCCATCTTTGTTGGGTTAATTTCGTACTCTCCTGATTGGCTGGTGAGCGTAGGGGAGGGACGGTCAATTTACATGCTTGTCTATTATTAGGTAATATCAGAAAGGGAAACTAAGAAAACAATCCCATTAACAATTGCTTCAAAAAGAATAAAATACCTAAGAATAAATTTAACCAAGGATGTAAAAGACCTGTACTTGGAAAATTATATGACACTGAAAAAAAAATTAAAGAAGATACAAATAAGGGAAAGAATTAACATCATAAAAATGTCCATATTACCCAAACCAATCTATAGATCCAATGCAATTCCTGTCAAGATACCAATGGTATATTTCACAGAACAAAAACAATTATTCCAAAAATTGATATGGAACATCAAAAGACCCCAAATAGCCACAGCAATATTGAGAAAAAAGAACAAAGTTGGAGGAATCATGCTACCTGACAGCCAACTATACTACAAGGCCATTGTAATCAAAACAGCCTGGTGGATAGGAACAATTAGCATCATAAAAATGTCCATATTACCTAAACCAATCTATAGATCCAATGCAATTCCTGTCAAGGTACCAATGGTATATTTCACAGAACTAAAACAATTATTCCAAAAATTTATATGGAACATCAAAAGACCCCAAATAGCCACAGCAATATTGAGAAAAAAGAACAAAGTTGGAGAAATCATGCTACCTGACAGCCAACTATACTACAAGGCCATTGTAATCAAAACAGCCTGGTACTGGTATAAAAGCAGACATATAGATCAATGGAATAGAATAAACGATCAATGGAATAAAATAAAAGCCCAGAAATAAACCCACACCTTTATGGCCAATTAATACTTGACAAAGGAGGCAAGAATATACAATGGGATGGAGATAGTCTATTCAATAAATGGTGTTGGAAAATTGTACAGACACATGAAAAAAAATGAAACTAGACCACCTTCCTACACCTTGCACAAGAATAAACTTAAAATGCATTAAACATTTAAATGTTAGACTCAAATCATAAAAATCCTGGAAGAAAACATAGGCAGTAAAATCTCAGACATTTCTCAGAGTAGTATTTTTTCTTATATATCTCCTTTGGCAAGGGAAAAAATAAGCTATTGGGACTACATCAAAGTAAAAAGTTTTTACAGCAAAGGAAATCATTAACAAAATGAAAAGACACTCCACTAAATGAGAGAACATATTCATCTGGAAAATTGTACAGACACATGAAAAAAATGAAACTAGACCACCTTCATACACCTTGAACAAGAATAAACTTACAATGTATTAAACATTTAAATGTTAGACTCAAAATCATAAAAATCCTGGAAGAAAACATAGGCAGTAAAATCTCAGACATTTCTCAGAGTAATATTTTTTCTTATATATCTCCTTTGGCAAGGGAAAAAATAAGCAATTGGACTACATCAAAGTAAAAAGTTTTTACAGCAAAGGAAATCATTAACAAAATGAAAAGACACTCCACTAAATGAGAGAACATATTCATTAATGATGCATCTGGTAAGGGGTTAATATCCAAAATTTATAAAGAACTTATAAACTTCAACACCAGGAAGATAAACAATCCAATTATAAAATGAGCAAATGATCTGAAAAGATACTTCTCTAAAGAGTACAAAGGAGAAAAACCAAGATGGCGGCATAGGTTAATGCCGGAGTTTGCTGCCTCGAACAACCACTTCAAAAATACAACTAAAAGACGGAACGGACATCATCCAGAACCACAGGAAGGCTGGCTGAGTGGAAGTTCTACATCTAGGAGGAAAGAGAAAAGCATACCGAGACTCAGAGGAGGCGCAGTGCTGAAGTGAAATACTAAGGTTCAGAGTGCATGTGGAGTGGGTCGGCGGCGGAGGGCACGGTTGTTGTCTTCAATAGGGAGGGAGTTTCAGACTCTGAGCTCCAGATCCGGGCGAGTCTCTAGGGACCCAGACTCAAACGGGAGAAGCGGGAAGGCAGCTTTCTCTC
>NW_005354673.1:584345-628452 GCF_000412655.1 Myotis brandtii
GGAGGATGAGGCCCAGAAATCAGGATTTTAAAAAGATTCCCAGGTGATTCTAATGTGCAGCCAATGTTGAGAACCACTGTGCTAAGTGAAACGAGCCAGTCAGAGAAAGACAAATAGCATATGATTTCACTTAAATGTTTGGAAAAGAATCTTTGCAGATTTAATTAAGTTAATGACCTTTAAATAAGCTCATTAGAAGTCATGTGAGAGGCATAAAACAGATTCTCCTGCAGAATCTCCAGAAAAAAGAACTAACCATACTGACATCTTGATTTTTTATTTCTGGCCCCCAGAACTGTGAGAGGATAAATTTCTGTTGTTTAAGAGTTAATTTCTGTAACAGAATTAATTTTTGTTTCTGTTGACTTATGGTGATTATCTATGGCAGCCCAGGGAAACTATTAATACACCATTCTTTGGACCAGTTGCTGAGGATTTCTGGTCAACCAGGTCTCCATCTCTTGCCCAAATCTTCCAGCAGAGGTCATAGAAAAATCTATTATTGATAGCCTCATCAGAACTATACACAATTGGATGGGACATTACCCAAAGCAAGATATGATGATGATGATGCCAATTCTCATTTAGTGATTACTTACTATTTCTCAGACAATGCTAAATCGATTTGCATTACTGCATTTGAATTACACAACAACTTAGGGAGTAGGTGTTTTCTACCCCATTTTATAGATGAGTAAACTAAGAATCAGAGGTCAAATAACTTGAGTCTCTTGCCCAAACCTTCCAGCAGAGGTCATAGAAAAATCTATTCTTGATAGCCTCATCAGAACTATACACAATCAGATGGGACATTACCCAAAGCAAGATATGATGATGATGATGCCAATTCTCATTTAGTGATTACTTACTATTTCTCAGACAATGCTAAATCGATTTGCTTTACTGCATTTGAATTACACAACAACTTAGGGAGTAGGTGTTTTCTACCCCATTTTATAGATGAGTAAACTAAGAATCAGAGGTCAAATAACTTGGCAAATACTGAATTACTGATGGAACTAAAATTGAACTCTTTAAAAAAAAACACCACACAAACAAATATGTTTTGAAAATGACACTAAATAGTCTTGCTATTCTCATCCCTCAATTTAATCAAACAACATATAAGCATTTTCTAGGACTTGAACATAGGTGAATCTGAGGACAACTAGGTGGCCCCCCTCGGCTTCTATTCAGCACAAGTAAGTGATTTATGGCTCAAAAGCTATTTATGCAGGGCTTCATACCAGAATAAATCCATGAATGCATGATTTATTTACCAGGGTAGTGCCAGGCATGGACTCATATTCATGGCACCTTAAGTTAAGCAAAGTTGGAAATATCAGTGTGCAAGAGTCTCTGCCGAGACAACAAACTGAAATTCAAAGAAAATGAAAAAAATATATAAGGAGAGAAATCTTAGAAGGGCTCTTGAAACAACCCAAAAAGAGAATTGGGGCCAAGAGAGGGCAAAGGTCACTGCTCAGCACATAGTAACATTATAACAGTGATGATAACAGCTAACATTTATTGAATGCTTATTATTTTCTAGGCATTGTTGTAAGGGCTTTATGTTTGTTACAGGTTATTAGTATCCCCATTTTGCATATGAGAAGCTGAGGCTCAGTGAGATTAATTAACTTGTTTAACACTTAGCAAAGGATATTTCATTTGATCTGTATTTTCAACCACATTTCTTGTGAAGTCTGTGTTCCATGCTGCCGAGAAACGATAGGGCCAGCAGCTTGAAAAGACATTCCTAAAAGACCTGCTGGGCTAGAAATAATTGAAGCCAGACCAGGCACCCCAGTCCTTGTTCTTTGCTGCATTACATCTAGCTAGACGGAGAACAATTATCTTAGTCCATGTCTTTTCTGTGCTCTAAAATATCACATTAAAGAGTAAGCATCCATCAGTTAGCCTTATGGCATTTAATTATAACTCAGTTTCTTTCATGTAAAAGTCTTGAAAGAGTCCACTAACCTGGGGACAATTGTATCTTGAATTTGAAAAATGATTGGGGGTGTCTGAGGTAATGATCCAAAAACTAATGTAGGTGATGGTAGTTCATTTCCATCCTCCACTCCTCAGGGACACTCAGAAGCTATGAGATGACCTTCTGACTGATAGAAAAGAAATTAAGAGTGCCTAGTTCAACGAGTTTCTAGCCATAAAATAATTAATGATTGCTACAAAAATGTGTGTTTAAAATGAGTGTCAACTTGATGTATAAGAAAGAACATGGGCCTGGAAGACATAAGAACATGGAACCAAATCTGGGTGTGGCTACAAGTATCAGTTAATTTCCACTTACCTCCACCCATTCAATTCTCTACTCTTCTCTGAACTGTTCTGTGCCCTGGGAGGCTAGCTCTGGTAGCTCCCTTGACTTCTGGCATCAGTTGAGTTCAACTAGTGGGAGGCACCTGCAGGAAATAGGCAGGAAATAAGAGTGGTTGGGTATCTTTTCCCTTCTCTCACACCACAGCTCTGGCCATAGTGTAAGCCTCCACTACTAGAGTTCCCATCAGACCACTTCTCCTCTATATTGTCACTTCTCACTCGGTTCTGGAAATACTATTTTCTCCCCTGGTCCCTCCACACCTAAAGGGGTATGAGGGCTTCCTTAAGTGGCTTGCTTCTGAGTACCTCTCCATCTCTTTGTGGTTCCCTTTATCCTACCCAGACTTCAATGTATAGTTGTCATTAAATTATCTTCCTTTGAACCATGTGGGAACTTTTTCCTGCCAATATCTTAACAGACATAGCTATTCAGCCATGTAATCTCAACAATTTATCTGTCTTTAGACTCTGTTTGATCAACTGCAGAAAGGAGATAAGTTTTACTTTGCAGCATTCTCGTAGATAATGTATATTATATGTTTTTGAGATCAGGTATGTTAACATCTTCGCTTATATTAGTACTTGATATAAGGCAACAGAAATTATAAAGTAAAAATGGTAACATGTCATTACATGGCCTACACTGTATATTATATTTAAATTGTCATTAGTCCATGATGCTCATGATTATACAGATTCCTTATTTAATCCTCCTATTTACTTTCCAGAACTTTTATCATAGTCTATTCATCTGTATTAAATGGGTAGAAATAAAAAGGAATGTGTGGGATTAAATTTAACTCAACAAAAATTTACCAAAAACATACCTAATGTCATGCATTGTATTCAACAGAAGGGTCGAGAAGAGGGAGATTAAATAAATTTTTGTCCTCAGATTATCTAAAGCTAGTGAGAATAAACTATAATTTTTTTATTTAGCATTTTTCTTTTAAAATGAAAATTACATATAATGAGATATACTAACCTTAAGTGTATATTTGCTATTATAATACATGCACATACCTATGTAACCTAAATCTCTTCTCATGATATCAATCCTCAGAGTTTTCTCATGTCTATTCCCAGGCAGTCCCTACTCCCAGCCCCCCACTGTTTTGACTTCTTTCATCATAGATTAATTTTGCTTATACCCCTGCATGTAAAATGGCATTATTCTCTAGCTGCTTCAAAACTTCCTCTTTATCGTTGGCTTTCAGCAATATGATTATGCCAACACTTTTGTTTTTGCTATTTTGTTATTGCCTCAAGGCTTTGTTCATTTTTTTCCATCTTATTTTCAACATCTCCAGATGATTATTCTATTGAGTTATCTTTCAGTTCACTGATGACTTTCCTTATCATCTCTATTCTGCTAATAACCCTATTAGGGAACTTTAATTTTGGTTATTATATTTTTCAGATCTAAAATTTCCATTTATTTCTATTTCTCTACTGAGGTTTCCTATGTTTCCATTTCTTATTAGCTTATTTTCCTTGACTTCATTGAGTATAATTATAATAGCTGCTTTAAAATCTTTGCTCATTCCAACATCTGGATCATCTCATAGCTGATTTCAATTGAATTATTTTTGAGACTGGTCCTCTACATATTGAATAATTTTGTATTGTAAGCCAGACACTGTAAAGACTCTGTCATAGAGACTCTGGATCCTGTCATGTCCCTCAAAAAAGTACTGCTATTTGTTTGAATAGTCAAATAAACTGGTTATGCCCAACGTTCCATCTCTCTCTTGAGTAGCAGCAGGTCAATTTCAATTAAGTCTGTGAAGAATTGAGTCTTCTCTACCCTTGCAAGTATCAGGATGTCAACCAGAAACTTGAACAATATTTTTACACCGAATCTGGATCTCCCCTTCTCTGGTTCTTCCATCCCAGAATTCCCCTCTCTTTTTCATGGCTAATGTTCCCGAAATCTGTCCTCTGTTCTGCAGGCCAAAAAAGCTTCTGATTTTCTTTCTGAATGTTGACCACCCTGAACAGTGCTAACATGTGCCAGTCCTCAGGATAAAATCCATCAAGACAGGAAATTTATTTGGCCCTGATCTCTTCTTACAAGTTTCAACTCTTTCACCAGAATATGCCTGCTTTTTTCACTCTCCAGTGCCTTCAAGTCATTGTTTACTGTGTCTTGTCTGAAGTTTAAGTTATTACCTGTAGGAGGGTTGGTATGAGAAGAAATCCTAGAAATAAAATGTAAACCTGAAATTTGCATATACAGTTGATATATGTTTTTCTATGATAAGGGAAAGTAAAGAAGTAAACAGGAATGCATAGGAGATGACTACACATGACATAAATTATTGGATCCTTAAGGGTCTTCTGAAAGAAGCATTATCTAAGCTGAAATTGAAAAGATAAGTATAGGAGTAAGTTAAGGCAAGGAAGCTTGAAGTTAGAAAGAATAATTCAGATTTTAAAAATAAAATAATAAAAGTCTCAGTGCGGATCTCCTCCCAAGATAGCACTAAATCTATGTAACAGAAGATTCATAGCTTACTGGAATATAAAGTTTGAGATTTGGAGTATAAATTCAGCTATCTAGGTTTAAGAGACTAATATCTATGAAGTTTTTAAACCTCTTCTTAGCTAGGAAAAAATTACAATACAACAGTAGCTTTATATATAGCTTGTGCTCAGGGAATTGCTAATGAAAATACATACTGTGATAAGCAAATTAAGCTGACTTTTCTGTGTTATTAAAAATAGACTCATTTTTTTTATCATTTGCTGCATAAACAGTTTAAAAAGCAAAAAACTTACAAAAAATGTAAGGTCCTACCATCAACTTATCTATCTATAATAATAAAAGCATAATATGCTAATTAGACCAGAAGTCCTTCCAGATGAAGCCAGGCTGCAAGGGAACCCCAGGTCCCGGGTGCCAGAGAGAAGCTGGTGCCGGCAGCCGGGGGAAAGAAGGCCTACTCTTGCACGAATTTCATGCATCGGCCTCTAGTATTTTTATAATTCAGGTAAGATAAATATAGACATTACAGTTAATATTACTAGAGCTGCTGATAGGAGAGAACTTACTTGGCATTAAGGCATGAAAACAGAGCTGTCAGTTTCCGACTTAACAGTCAAGAATGAAAGTGTCTCAGCTCTGCTCTGATATCAAGAGCAATGGTACAAAGTCAGTCAGAAGTGAATATTTATTATCTGCTGGTTTATTTTTGGCTTGGTGGTTTCAAGTTTTATTTATTCTGCTTAGCTTACTCATGACAAATCCTTTACAGATTGAACCTGGTTCTAACTGCGTCAGGTTTGACAAAGTATGGCATTTGTCAATGTTCTCTTGTCTTTCTCCTTCAAATGTTGAGCATCCACCATCTCATCAGTTGAAAGTGTTTTTACAATAAATGCCAAAGAATTTACTAACAATTTTCTAGACAAACACTAATAGTAGCTAACTATTCGAAACCTCAAAAAAGAGAAAAGGAAGGTAGACTGTGACTAAAAGGAGAGTAACATGATCTACTATTATGTTATTTAGTAGTAAATCTATATAGAGAAATAATGACTTTAATAAAATAGTTTTTTTTATTACTGAAAGAAAGTTATACTGAACAATGTCATCCTAAGTAGTATAAGCCAACATCTGCCAGAATTGAAGAGGAATAAAGTCATTGCACATATTCAAATAGACAATATATATATATATCAATGCCTTCTGGTATGCTTAATACTCTTTCTCTATTTGCTAGTAAACACATAGTATATTCATACCATGTGTGTGCTTGAGGTATGGGTCCAGTCTGGTTCTAAGCACTGCTCACTAATGACATTAAGAAACATCTGATGGCTGTGTGGGAGGAGCACTATAGGGTCTGTATTTTTTTGTAGGAGGAATGGACAGGCTGTCAAGGAAAACACTCATTTAAAAAAAGAAGACAAGCTGGCAGTGCAGGAGAGAAGCAAAATTGAGGACAAGATGTTATCCTTCACCCAAATTTGTCTTAGAGACAAGTTCCCAGAGACTGGTTCTTTCAACCCTAACTAAAGAAAGTTATGAGCATCATGCTGTGGATCTATGTCCACTTGCAGAATGTTAGGAGATAAGGCAGCCAGAATGGCACGCATCCTTGGATGAGGGAGGTACTGTCACATCAATATCCCAGACACTCCACAGAGCTCTCTGGGAATCCTGCCATCCTTCAGAGCCAGCACAGGAACCACCAGCCTACCTCCTGGTCTGTAGCACTGAACTGGCTTGCCTGTCACACCACTTCCTTGTCGGTGCTAAAATTCTACCCAGTGTGGTGTTCTGTTTGTCTGACTTCTGAGCCCTTGCCTAGAATTATTTTTAAAAATAAAATTATCTAAAAAATACAAGTAATGCAAATTCTCAAAGTCAGGAAAGTGCTGATTTTCCAAAAATGCTATGTCACTTTCCTGAAACATAGGGTTGCTACTAAAAAAGGCCAGTTGGAGAATGCAAGTATAAAATGACTACACCTATTATCAGCTTTATATATGATTTTTTACATCTTAACATTTAGGTATCAGTTTACATTAAGTACATCATGTTTTTATATTAGTGATCTTATATGACTCTTAGAATATTTCCAGGAGGTTAGCCGGGTACTTGCTAGCGAGGCAGAATAATGGAATGCAGCCAGAAAACCTGGTTTGAAAAAAAACTGATTTTACCATTTAGTATCTGTTCAATCTTAGTCTCTGTTCAAGTAACTTTATATCATTGGAACTCAGTTTCTTCATCTATAAAATGGGATGACAAAAATAGTATACGCCTCGCCCTAACCGGTTTGGCTCAGTGGATAGAGCGTCGGCCTGCAGACTGAAGGGTCTCAGGTTCAATTCCAGTCAAGGGCATGTACCTTGGTTGCAGGCACATCCCCAGTAGGGGGTGTGCAGGAGGCAGCTGATAGATGTTTCTCTCTCATCGATGTATCTAACTCTCTATCCCTCTCCCTTCCTCTCTGTAAAAAAAAAAAATAGTACACGCCTCCAGTGTTTGGAGGATAAATAGACGAGATAATATATATATGAAGTACTTGGCACATAATAAACACCTTATTCCATGCCGGGCACAATTCTAAGTACTCTACATATATCAATTAATTTAGTCCTCATAAGGAAGTAGATACTAGTATCTATGCTTTACAGATCTGAAAACTAAGGCACAGCAAGGTTTATAACTTGCCCAAAGGCATATATTCTCTCAGAGTATTGGATCTTTTATATTTTCTTATTCTTATTAGAACTATTTCCCTGTTTTCAGAAAAAGAAATCAAGCTTATAAAATAGCATTATTAAAATGCCACATTACTATATTAGAAAAATAGTGCAGCTTAAACTTGTATCCATCTTCTTTATCCTATTCATGTGATGAACAAAAGAAACCATAGAATCAAGTGAACTACAGGACACAGTGCTAATAAGTGAAAGAGGCAGGTCTGGAACGCAGATTTCATCCTGCCTAAAAGATAAATGAGGCTGCAATAACTTTAAAATTAGAGAAGGGATAAATATGCAGGCAAGTAGAGACCTAGACTAGTTTGGAGATGGGATGGTCTTGGGGGTGAGGAGGGATATGGGAGATTTTATCCTAGGCTTCATGGGGCCAGGTCACCTGAATGTGACTATAGCACATGGCCCATGTTACTTTACACCCTTGAATTACTGTGTTGGGACCTGTTAAAGCACCAGGTAAATGCCTACCAAATAAGATGAAAACTGCAGCTTAAAATGCCTAGAGCAAGAGTTCTTAAACATTTGGTACTATGGATCCTTTTGTCATTCTGGCAACGAAATATTTTTAAATGCATAAAATACAAGTATTCAAAGGAATGCAAATAAATTAACACATTTTTAAAAAGAAACAACTTTGTGGTATAATACATGTATCTTATAAATCATCCACTAAAACTAAGATCGTGATGGAGTAATTACTAGAATTTCAAAAATATCTGAGATATATGCAACAATCATAATAAGAAATATTTATGGTTTCTTTGGTGACAATCACAGATGCTGCTAAAATTACTAAGGTTTGTTGCTAATACTCAGTTGAAGAAAATGCTAAATATCACCTAGAAGTTAGTGAAAATAAAGATGTAACTGTTTCCCATTCAAATTAATCAACTCCCTGAATCTTTTAATAAACACTGCAGATTTCTGGAACCAACCCTTGGAGAAGGGTTCCACTTCTTAAAACATGCCCCAATGTCTTTGTATTGCTTCACTAGCCTATTCGATACCCAGCTTGGTAAACAGTGGACAACAAACAGAGATTCCTAGACTCATAAAATTCCAGTTAAGAGGATGCGTGTGTGTGTGTGTGTGTGTGTGTGTGTGTACGCATGTGTGTTGGGTAGAGACAAGATAGATATAAAAAAATGGATTATGTTAGTGTTAGGTGAGACTTTGATATTTGATAATTTCTTATGACAAAGTATGCCATTGAAGAGCATTTGTTTGTGACTATATGGAATCTATACATATAAAAGCCTAATATGCAAATTGTCCCTGCGGGTGCTCAACCAGGAGACCAATCACTTGCTGTGACGTGTGCAGACTACCAGGGGGCAGTGCAGAATGAAAAAAGACCCTGGCTGGCTGCTGGGGAATGGAGGCCCTGGCTGGCAGCCAGAAGGAAGGCCCTGGATAGCAGCCAGAAGGCCCTGATCGGCCTTAATCGCCGGCCAGGCCTAGGGACCCTACCCGTACATGAATTTCGTGCACCAGGCCTCTAGTATTATATAAATAATGCTGGTATTCAAGTACTCCCTAAGTTAATTTAGCAGAAAAATTGATAAAGGCTTTCTTTAAATGTATATTCATTTCTTCTTTTCTTTTAATTCTTCATGCAACTTATTATACAATAAGAGAAATTAAAAAATAAAAACATTCAAATACATTTCTTTCAAGAACCAGAAAGGTCACAGAAAATGTAAGAGTGTTTAGAAAATGAGATGCTAATGCTAAATTGGTACATTTCATATACAGTTTTGAATTGCCAAAACAGACATATTCATATAAATACAGAAATAAGATCTAAAGATGAATATGAAATATTTTTGTATTAGCTGCGATTTGAGGAATACCAACCCTTGCTCTTTCAGTATGAGTAATTGAAAGAGGAATTGACACAGAATATAGAGTGGGAATCAGAAATCTTAGCCCTGAATGCTAAACAGGTCACCTAAATAACCAGTAAATCTGTGGAGGCCACATAAAACATTGATTTTATATTTGGTGTTTGAAACCTTGACATTGCTAGAAATTAATAATGATTATAATAACCAGAAAGAAATAGATAATCATTGTAATAACTAGTACAACATTAAGTTATAAAATGACTAATAAATCACAGAGGAATGAGCAATGTCTAAAAGGTATTATGAGGTTGCATTTTCATGAAATGGCCAGAGGACTCAGCCAACCAATAAGGGATTGTCACAGGACTATTATCCAAGGTCATTTCAATACAGAGGGGGTTACATCGTTTTTGGCATACAACCTTCAATAAATGCAATTTTTCTCCCCTAATAAGCCCCGTATTAACAAGTTTTGACTGACAAAATACTAGGCCCTTCCGACAATATCCAAAGCTAAATAACTAAGTTCTTTAGAGATATTCAGCATTACCAAAGAGCTCCCAATTTAGTATTTTTCTTACTGAAAGTCTGCTGTGTGATAAGCACCATGCCCAGTGCTGGAAATACAGTGTTGAACAAAATAGACAATATCCCAGAGTTCTTGGAGCTAAGGTATTGGGCAAGTCATCACTGTAAAGTTGATGCACCTTATGATGGGAAGGTTCAATTAGCTGTGGAAGCACAAAGACACTTAACCTAGTGTAGGGTGTCCAGGACATGTAAAAGGTACATGAGAATTGGTAAGACATGATCTGGTTCCTGTTTACTTATATGACTTATGTTTCTTTTCTTCACGTGTTTGCAGCCCATACTGCTCTCTGCTGTTTGAATAGCCTGAACCCTGTCCTACCTCAGGGCTTCCATACATCATCTCCATCTACCAAGAACATCCTTTTTCTTCTATATATTTGATAATTTCTTATGGCAAAGTATGCCATTGAAGAGCATTTGTTTGTGACTATATGGAATCTATACATATAAAAGCCTAATATGCAAATTGTCCCTGCGGGTGCTCAACCAGGAGACCAATCACTTGCTGTGACGTGTGCAGACTACCAGGGGGCAGTGCAGAATGAAAAAAGACCCTGGCTGGCTGCTGGGGAATGGAGGCCCTGGCTGGCAGCCAGAAGGAAGGCCCTGGATAGCAGCCAGAAGGCCCTGATCGGCCTTAATCGCCGGCCAGGCCTAGGGACCCTACCCGTACATGAATTTCGTGCACCAGGCCTCTAGTATTATATAAATAATGCTGGTATTCAAGTACTCCCTAAGTTAATTTAGCAGAAAAATTGATAAAGGCTTTCTTTAAATGTATATTCATTTCTTCTTTTCTTTTAATTCTTCATGCAACTTATTATACAATAAGAGAAATTAAAAAATAAAAACATTCAAATACATTTCTTTCAAGAACCAGAAAGGTCACAGAAAATGTAAGAGTGTTTAGAAAATGAGATGCTAATGCTAAATTGGTACATTTCATATACAGTTTTGAATTGCCAAAACAGACATATTCATATAAATACAGAAATAAGATCTAAAGATGAATATGAAATATTTTTGTATTAGCTGCGATTTGAGGAATACCAACCCTTGCTCTTTCAGTATGAGTAATTGAAAGAGGAATTGACACAGAATATAGAGTGGGAATCAGAAATCTTAGCCCTGAATGCTAAACAGGTCACCTAAATAACCAGTAAATCTGTGGAGGCCACATAAAACATTGATTTTATATTTGGTGTTTGAAACCTTGACATTGCTAGAAATTAATAATGATTATAATAACCAGAAAGAAATAGATAATCATTGTAATAACTAGTACAACATTAAGTTATAAAATGACTAATAAATCACAGAGGAATGAGCAATGTCTAAAAGGTATTATGAGGTTGCATTTTCATGAAATGGCCAGAGGACTCAGCCAACCAATAAGGGATTGTCACAGGACTATTATCCAAGGTCATTTCAATACAGAGGGGGTTACATCGTTTTTGGCATACAACCTTCAATAAATGCAATTTTTCTCCCCTAATAAGCCCCGTATTAACAAGTTTTGACTGACAAAATACTAGGCCCTTCCGACAATATCCAAAGCTAAATAACTAAGTTCTTTAGAGATATTCAGCATTACCAAAGAGCTCCCAATTTAGTATTTTTCTTACTGAAAGTCTGCTGTGTGATAAGCACCATGCCCAGTGCTGGAAATACAGTGTTGAACAAAATAGATAATATCCCAGAGTTCTTGGAGCTAAGGTATTGGGCAAGTCATCACTGTAAAGTTGATGCACCTTATGATGGGAAGGTTCAATTAGCTGTGGAAGCACAAAGTCACTTAACCTAGTGTAAGGTGTCCAGGAGATGTAAAAGGGACATGAGAATTGGTAAGACATGATCTGGTTCCTGTTTACTTATATGACTTATGTTTCTTTTCTTCACGTGTTTGCAGCCCATACTGCTCTCTGCTGTTTGAATAGCCTGAACCCTGTCCTAGGTTACATAGTTTCTGGCATACAACCTTCAATAACTGCAATTTTTCTCCCCTAATAAGCCCCATATTAACAAGGTTTGACTGACAAAATACTAGGCCCTCCCGACAATATCCAAAGCTAAATAACTAAGTTCTTTAGAGATATTCAGCATTACCAAAGAGCTCCCAATTTAGTATTTTTCTTACTGAAAGTCTGCTGTGTGATAAACACCATGCCCAGTGCTGGAAATACAGTGTTGAACAAAATAGATAATATCCCAGAGTTCTTGGAGCTAAGGTATTGGGCAAGTCATCACTGTAAAGTTGATGCACCTTATGATGGGAAGGTTCAATTAGCTGTGGAAGCACAAAGACACTTAACCTAGTGTAGGGTGTCCAGGACATGTAAAAGGTACATGAGAATTGGTAAGACATGATCTGGTTCCTGTTTACTTATATGACTTATGTTTCTTTTCTTCACGTGTTTGCAGCCCATACTGCTCTCTGCTGTTTGAATAGCCTGAACCCTGTCCTACCTCAGGGCTTCCGTATATCATCTCCATCTACCAAGAACATCCTTTTTCTTCTATTCTCCCAGTGAATACTCATCAGATTTTTGCCTAAATATTTCTTCTTTGAGAAAAATTTTAGAATAGTTTTTCCCCAATATACTCATGCAAAATAGTGTACACGCTCCTTCATAGTACTTTCCTTGTAGGGTCATTTTTTGAGGTTTAAAGGAAACAGCTCTAAACGGTTTCTACTACACAATGGGCATATACAATATCTTAACTACTATTATTGCCATCATCATAATCAAAACTGATCTCACTTTTGGTGTTGGTTTTATTTCTCTAAAGGAGAAACAAGCCAGGTGGCATGCACATGTACCTCAAAATGCCATCTTCTTTAATCCCCAAATCTGCTCTAACTCTAGCAGGTTTTGCTGGTCAAAAACTGGGATAGTTACCTTATGATAGGAAGGTTCAATTAGCTGTGGAAGCACAAAGACACTTAACCTAGTGTAGGGTGTCCAGGACATGTAAAAGGTACATGAGAATTGGTAAGACATGATCTGGTTCCTGTTTACTTATATGACTTATGTTTCTTTTCTTCACGTGTTTGCAGCCCATACTGCTCTCTGCTGTTTGAATAGCCTGAACCCTGTCCTACCTCAGGGCTTCCATACATCATCTCCATCTACCAAGAACATCCTTTTTCTTCTATTCTCCCAGTGAATACTCATCAGATTTTTGCCTAAATATTTCTTCTTTGAGAAAAATTTTAGAATAGTTTTTCCCCAATATACTCATGCAAAATAGTGTACACGCTCCTTCATAGTAGTTTCCTTGGAGGGTCATTTTTTGAGGTTTAAAGGAAACAGCTCTAAAAGGTTTCTATTACACAATGGGCATACACAATATTTTAACTACTATTATTGCCATCACCATAATCAAAACTGATCTCACTTTTGGTGCTGGTTTTATTTCTCCAAAGGAGAAACAAGCCAGGTGGCATGCACATGTACTTCAAAATGCCACCTTCTTTAATCCCCAAATCTGCTATAACTCTAGCAGGTTTTGCTGGTCAAAAACTGGGATAGGAGAGAGGCAGTGTTGAAAGGATATGGGCATTGAAAGACTATTTTTATTCAGACAGAGAATCAAATGTATACAAGATCGGTCTAATTCACCATGGAGTTTCTACAAAATTCTTTGATAATGCCAACTTGGAAACATAAATCCTGTCCTTTAGAAATGGGGTCCAGCACTTCTTGGGAATTCAGAAGAGTCTGATCTTTAATGATATATGTTGAACTTAGCAAAGTGAAGAAGTGAAGGACACATTCACCCTGATAGGGTTATTGCTTAAGGAAAGTGCAATGTTAACAGTAAACTCTCGGATTTATCAAATTCTTTCCCAGAATATGTTTGTTAACATTCCTTAAAGAAGTAGTTCCACTGCCAATATTTTTTCATTGCCAATTATTTAGCATAAATAAAACACATACTAATGTAATGGTATATTCACATTGCTTCACCAGATATAAGGGGGAAAGAACTGTCATTCTATTTTGTTCTGTGCTGTTTCCTAACTGGCAAATGGCAAAATGTTTTTTTAAAAATGCAACTGTTGTTCCCCATTAAAAGAAGAATGCAATGCTCTGTGAAACCAATTTGGCAGTTCTACAAATATGCCTCTAAAAGTTCCTCTTCTCTAAGACACAAAACAATGAAGAGACACTTGGTTGGTGATAAGGCTGGCTTATATAGGAGAACTCAAAAGAAAACAATAATAGTTTTTTTTCTGACCGTTCACTCTTCCAATCAGTCTCAGAGAGGAAACGTTTTTCATCAGCCTGTCAACAGGAAGATTCTGAGCATAAAGCATAGGGAAATGGTGTGGAGGGGGAAGCGTATTCCAGATTGCCCACATAGAGTCTCAAGCAACCATGACACATGTTGCCCATACACTAAACAAAAGATAAAAGAACATGAACGTCTTTGAAGATTTTAAATGATAATCACTTCTGTTGGACTATACCGAAGGTAAGGGTAAATTTTTAAGAAAATATTTAGCAGCATCAATCATGTGTAAAACACTCAAACTCCCTCTCATTACAACCCTTGGGGAAAGTGCCTTTACTTACATAGAAGGGAAGAAAAAAGCCTGAAGTGTCTCCTGGCCCCACCCCACCCCACTACCATTTCCTGCACTGACCTTCCCTTTTTGAGGGACACCGCAACAACACCCTAACTTCCTGAACCTGGGCATGTGGTCTCCCTAAAACACGTAGCAGTGCAACTGTCACTGATCTGAGGGACAGAGTTACTTGCTCTTGGCACTTTGCTGGAGCCACCCGTAAACCAATGTTTGCCACAACTGTCCTCGTACACAGCTGGCCTCTGAGATCCAGGGCTGATGAGAATTAAGAGTTCACTTGATCTGGTAGAATTATCTCTGTGACTAATTCTGAAAGTGTGATAAATCCCATAAAATATTCAGTTCTGCAAGAAAAAATGTCCTATTGGTTGCTTAGCATGATACAGAAAGGAGTTTCCAAACCTTTGTTGACACAGAACCCCTTGACCCAAAGGTGTTTGTTTATTTGTTTAATTGAAAAAATATTTTAAATTTTTAATTATTTTCATTGTGCTAAAATATATATAACAAAATTTGTCATAATTTTAGCCATTTTTAAATGTATAATTCAGTGGCATTAATAATATTGACATTGTTATTAACATTCCCAACTAGTGGTACAATCATCATCACTATCTATTACCAAAACTTTTTTATCACCCCCCCAAAAAAAACACCCCAAATGTACTCATTAAAGAATAACTCCTTATTTCCCCTCTTTCTCAGCACTTGGTAACCTCTCATCTACTCTCTACTTTTATGAATTTGCCTGTTCTGTAGATTTCCTATCAGTGGAATCATATATTTGTTCTTTCTCACTTAGCGTAATGTTTCCAAGGTTTTTCTATGTTGTAGCATGTGTCAAGATTTCACTCCTTATTATGTCAGACTATTCCATTGGGCCTCTTGGTCCTTGGGTCGATGCTCAACCACTGAGCAACACTGGCTGCTTTGCTTACATAGAAGTAAATATGGAATACTAATATTCCATTGTATTATATACCACATTTTGTTTATCCACTCATCTGTTGATGGACACTTGGTTGTTTCTACATTTTTGTTATTGTGAACAATTGGTAATGCTGCAATCAACAATGGCATACAAGTATCTGTTTGAGTACCTGTTTTCAATGATTTCGGTAGAATTCTAGGAGTAGAATTGATATGCCATATGGTAACTCTATGTTTCATTTTTCATGGAAACACCAAGCTATTTTCCACAATGGCTGCATCAGTTTTCATTCTGTTTGTTTTCCCCTGAAACTGAATGTATAAAACACATAAAGGTATAGTGTCTCTGGTAGAAGCTTCTTGAATTAGCCTCTGAGGAAACACCTGGAAAGTTTTGGCTTCTTCAAAAACCTTTGAAATACTCTTTAATCCCTTCTTCAACAGATGAAGGAAGGGAGACCAGAGAGACTGACCAAATTCCCCTAGGTCACACAGCTAGTAGATACTTGCTGAGAATATAATACCAACATTGCTGAATAGAAGTAAATTATATTTCCTGCTGGTTACATCTGGCTACTTGGGCATGTTTTTATTCAATATTTTACTTTTCTGCCTTTCCAAACAAAAATAGCCAAAATGCTAATGTGAATATTTGAAAATTTTTCCTATATATGCCCTAGGATGAAGATAAGGGAATGTGATGAAGAAAGGTTGTGCAGCCCATACGGTGTTGCTCAGTGGTTGAACATTGACCAAGGGGCCAAGAGGCCCCTGGTTTGATTCCTGGTCAGGGCAAATGCCTGGGTTTGGAGGCTTGATCGCCAGTAGGAGGTGTGCAGGAGACAGCCAAATGATGATGTTCCTCTCATTGACATTTCTATCTCTTTATCCCTCTCCTGTCTTCTCTCTCTAAAAATAAATAAAAACATATTTTTTAAAAAAGGCTTGTGCAATTACCTTCATTTATGGATTGTGTTGATAAAAACTTAATTATTCAGATATAGAAAGCACTTTCTCCTTTCTGTTATAATTTCAGAAAATGGTATCAACAGAAATTTGCACAATATTAAAGGAAAAGAAAAAGTAGTTTCACACTCACAAATAAAAGCCAACATCCTTCTCCACATCATCACTTGTTGTTTAACATGTTTGTGTTTATGAGGCAGAAGTGAGGTCTCTACAAGACCTCATTGTAGGACCTGAGACACAAAAGTCACCCAATAGTGACTCAAAGTCTCCTAAACAGGCAGACAATATGTTGGGTTGTTTGATTTATTACATCTGCAGCCTCTACAGAGGTGGAGACTCTACAATTATCTACATTGTGATTACCACTAATTTTACAACCTTCCCAGCCCAGATTGTATGATCTATTCAATCAAGAAAGCTAATTGTGATGATGTCAGGACTAAACTTCTTTATTCAATTTGAGAGAAGAAAATATGCGATAGTTTTTTGTTTTTGTTTTTTTTACTTTTGAACATATTTAATTCACTGTTTTAATACTACATTAAATCAGAGGGGAGACTTCTGAATCTATGCATGGACCTTTAAGAAATCACCTTTGAATGTTTTATTTCTAATGTTAGGATGTGGTTAGGTGAAAAATATGAAAATTTGGTATGCATCAGGCACTATCTATAGTTAAGTGTGATTCAACATCTTATAAAAGTGGTCAGTCAGTTAACTAAGTGTGGCTTACTCTTGGCTTTCTTCCCATTATTTCATACTCACAGAAACAAATTCTGATGGAGTAAAAATAAGTCTACCCTTAGGAGATGAATCACAAATATTGGGAAGAAATCCAATAGTCAACCACACTTATTCAATCATGGCAAATCTGTTCGCATTAGCCAGTAATTGGTTTAGGTATGTCACATGATCCAGATCTGGAAAATGAAATGTAAGAAAAACTTCCCAAGAGGAGCCTCTGGAAAATATTTTTCTTTTTATTTGATGATGAAAGAAGTGTGCAGAGAGAGGCCTTGGTTTTTTTGCTTTTTTCATTTCTACTTTTTGTTCAGAATGTTGTCACATAAAGACTTGGAGCTGCAGCCACCATCTTGCAACTAAGAAAGGAGCCATCATTAATATATCATTAATACATTTTACCAGTGCTAAAATTAAGTAATTTTAAGTCACTAAAGCAATTCTGAAACTGCTTATGTATCTCCAGAATTCTTGTTAAGAAAAACATAAACATCCATATGGTTTGAGCTGATTTTAATCTGGTGATCTATTATTTGAAGCCAAATGCACTCTGGTTGATACAGCATACATATGCCTAGTGACCCACCTCTTTCTAGCAGCTAAATTCAAGAGATCTTCAATCTGCATGCTCAGCTCTTCTCCTTAAATAGTCTATCCCAATGGGAAAAATAAATTATATCTGGTTCAACCACCTTTATAGACTAGCATAGAAAGATTGGTGAACTCCTGGTTATCCATATAACAGAAGTGATGCCTGATTACTCATCTTGTCTCCAAGTCTCATTCTTTCTCCATTAGATAAAATGTGGGCTTAGAAGTTTTCCCCACCATCGGTGTAAGCTCCATCTTGGATTGGGAGTTGGTCCTGCTCTGACCTTAGATGGCTGAGGTTCTGATATACTGCTTAGTTCTTTCCAGAGCCTTCCTCTGCCTATGAATCTTGTTACCTCAACCCACAGCTAAAGACCTGCTCTTACTAAAATGATGTCAAATCTCAGACTCCATCATTTAATATGCTTGTTCCTATGGTTCGCCTGTTGCCTTGTCTACTGGAGTGAATCCCCAGTATTGCAATCTGCAAGAACAGTACCAAAATTTGCCACACCCTTTGTAGAATTTATTGTTGGCCCTTGCTGGTTCCAGCCCACTCACTAGATTAGCATCCACAGCTCTCCTGTGCATCCTGCAACTTTCCTTTTCCTTGCTGGTCCATGCTGCTGAGGCCCCTAGAAGTCTCCTTCCTAAAATGATATTGGCTGGAGGCAGCAATGAAATGCAGTCCAAAGAGCCCCGGACTAAGAGTCAGACCATTTGAAATGCAATTATGGCTCTGCCCCATATTGTCTGTGTGACCAGAGGCAAATCACTTAACCTCTCTGGGCCCCAGCTTTGTCATCTTTAAAATGAAGGTGTTGAAATAAATAAACTCTAACATCTCCCCCTGCTCTAAAACTTCAAAATGAAAGGCAAAGCTTTAAACTGATCTGACCACAAGTCATTTATTTTCACAGTGGGAGCCTTTAAAAGCTTGCATTTTGCTTGGAGTTTCTTCCATTTTTCTGATCTACTTTTCCTTCTGGATAACTCTGTTTCTCCTCCCAAAGGTTATTCTCTATTTCTATGGTAATGACCTAAAATGTTGTACTCTATGAAATATCTAGGTTTTGTACCAAAACAAAGGATAAATGTCCCAAATCTCAGAGCATTCTCTTCTCTCTCTCTCTCTCTCTCTCTCTCTCTCTCTCTCAATAAACATGCTGAAAATTTTGAATATTAGTTAAGGGTGTGCCTTCCCATTATACCATCAGTCTAAGAACAACTCAGCAGAAAATCAAAGAAAAACATAAGTCCAGGGACCTGAAAGAACAGAAGTGTCACAAAAGATCAGTCACCTTTGAGAAGGTTTTCCTATCAGCCCATCTCACTGTGATTCTTTCTCTACTTATTACATTTTAATCTGTACCAAACACACAATCTAGCATTTGAATTTTCCTCTAGCTTTGTCTATATACTTTAAATAGATACACATAGAAATGCTTCAAAACCTTTGTGCAGCCAAGCAGATAATGAATCGGTGAATTAAAATTATCCAGCCAATGGGATACTGAACTTAGTGTTCACAACATCATATAAATAATCTAGATCTAAATGTTCCTCTTTAGAAATGTCTTGGGTGGGAAGATGGGGGGTGGCATAAATCTAAGGTTTTCCAGGGCTACTGAGTCAGCTCTGGTATCAGGCTGAAAAGGCCGTCCCTGCAGCTGCCTCTGAGAGGCATCCACAGAACTCTCTCCCGAGAATATATGTGCAGGAGGGGAAGGTGGGTGTTCAGCTTCAACAACTCTGAGGTCCCACATGCAGTCAGTTCCCACAACCTGAGTTTGTGATAAGGGTCCGTTGGATAAGAGGAAGCAGAAAGCATAGGTTTTATTCATTCCACTTCCCAGCTCAGTCCTCTTTCTCTCTCACCAATAACAAATTATTCAATAAATATGTATTGAACACTTAATCTATAGAAGGCAAAGCATAATGTCCTATAAGGAATGAAACATGCACAGAGATATGGTCCTTGACCTTAGCAGGTAGTTTAAGACACCAGACATGCTTAAGAAAAGACACGCGGTCACATATGCAGCTCATGCCAAGGGTTAAATGAGGGATGAGGCTATGGGTGATGGTTTGTTCGTTTAATCCCTATTCTGTCATCCCCAGCCCCACTCGCCATCTGCCTGGGAACAGGACTCATACCTGCACCTTTCCTGGGCCCTGACAGGAACAAAGGAAAGTAGCGTGTGGAGTGGAGAAATAGGACAAAGTGATAGAGTCCGTGTTAGGATAGAAGGCGCACAGGAGTTACACTAAAAGAAAAGGAAATTTGTGTTTGGCTAATAGATCTTTCATGCTAGGACTGCACCTGGGGTTAGGAGCAGGGAGACATCTCCTCACCCCTTCGCCTCAAGCACTTGAAGGGACTTGAGGCACCTCCTCCAACTCTTCCCAGGAGAAAATGAAGTGAAGCCTAATGACTGGCAGTGACTCAGGCCTTACGATGGGGCAGAGGGCCTTAGAGTCAGTTCCAGTCACTCTTCCAAAACCTTCCAAATGTGTTCCAAGTCTTAAAAGATCCTGACATGATTTGGGCCCCTCTCTTCTATACTGTCCCCTCACATTCTTCCCCCAGCCCCCTCATCCCCAGGCACTCTGACCTCCCTGCTGCTCATCAGACACACCAAGCTTCCTCTCCCCTAAGCATCTCGGCATTTGCTATCCTCTCCCCAGAGCCTTCTCTTGAATGACTCATTCCCTTGCTGTCATTCAAGTTTATGCTCAAACATACCCATTAAAGAGATATGGTCCCTCAACACTCTTTCTGAAATGATAACTACCCCATCATTGGCTCCCCTGTGTATTACCAGTAGTTTCCTGATGCAGCTCTAATAAATTACTACATAATGTGCTTTCAAACAACAGACATGGGTCTGGAGGCCAGAAATTTGAAGTAGTTTTCCTGGACTGAAATCAAGGTGTTAGCAGAGCTGTGCTGCCTCACAGCCTGAAGGGAAGAATCCATTCCTTGCCTCTTCCAGCTTCTGGTGGCAGCTGGCATTCCTTGGCTTATGTCTACGTCACTCCAATTTGTCTCTCTCCTCTCTTGGTATTACTTTCTCCCATTCTTCCCATAAAATCACCCTCTGCCTCTCTCTTTGAGGGACACTTGTGATGGCATTTAGGGCCCACCCAGAAAATCCAGAATAATTTTCCCATCTCAAGATCCTCAACTTAACCACATCATCAAAGAACTACTAGATGAATTTATATTTAGCAACTCGAAGGATAAGGACTAAAATCTTTGGAGTCATTTTACAACAGTTTGCTTTATTTTTCCTAATACTACATTTTATTACCTCACATTGTATTACATATTTGTTTACTGTCTATTTATCTCACCATGCCTGTCATATCCCCAACATTAGTAAATAAATATTTGTTGCATGGATGAATGCAGAGACTCCCTTATGGCCAACTAGTAGAGCAGGCATGGTTACAGAGATGGCTCAAGTGATGGAGCAGACAGTTGATTCTCTTGTCCCTCAGAGCTTTCATATGCTCCAGAGACTCAAAACTGCCAGGAGGCACATTAACCTACCTAAATGGTCTATTGAGAATACCGTGCTCTCCAAGCAGAAGAGACTAGAAGACCCAGAGGAATAGTACACCCTGAGAGTAGTACTCAACTGAGGACCCTCAGGTTTCAGTGTATAAATACCCCAGGTCCCTTGGTCCTCAGATGAGACAATTGTGTGACTGGTATCATTTTCCAGAGCATCCTCACAGGATTTAAACCTAGTCACCCTCTGTTGTAGCTAGTCTAATAGTACTCCACTAATTAACTGCTTCACCTTTAATGTATCTCTTCCCCACTTCTTACAGGTGTTCCTTTCACCTCTTGAATAAACTAGTAACACTCTACACTGTCTCAGGGACTGCTCTGGAAGAACCCAAACTTAAAGGTTAAAATAAAGAATTATTTTGTGCCAACCTTGAAACTCCTGATCAGTGCCTGATTATTTAATACTAAGAATTTTCAGCAATGGATTCTACCTCCCCACCTTCAATGACTGAGTGAAATGAACAACCTGTATAATTCTTTAGATGTACCACTTACTTGGCCACTTACTTGACCAAGCCAAGTTCTCCCTCCACCTGTATAAAATTAGGTCTGCATTCAAGATAACACAGAGAACTGGAATGTCTGTCAAATCAGGCTCACAAGAATCAGAAATATTTCCAATATTGAGCTGTATTAATAATTCAAAGATATGAGTCACACCAGGCACAGGAGGGGAACATCCAGGACCCCAAATGCACATAATGCCCCACTGTAGCTCATATTTAACATGTGGTCTCCAAATGATGCCACAGAACTTGACTTACAAAGAAGGGAACTTTTTTGGTCATGGTACATTCCCATTTTATATTCAAATTGTTATATAGCTTATATGACATTTTCTAGGAAGCTATTCTCCATGAATCAATAGATTCCAGGTTTGTTTATCATAGTTAATCCTAGGCATATCGGGTTCACCTTTTTAAAGGAATTCCATAGATGAGGATTCTCCTGCTAGTAAATATCAGGTTATGTGCCTGTTTAAAAAGAATTTGACCAAATAACCAACTTTCTTCCTTGGGACATCACTCAATAAAGAGAAAGCATTGATTATAGACCTATTGGTAGATCTTTGCTTCCTAAAAAATTATGTTAAAATATAATATTTGATAGATAATATGGAATGACTATCAAAGGGTTTGTGAGCTTATTGATTTAATTTGAAGACACTACCCAGATTTTGTAAGTATCTGCTCTTAATTACCCTGTATTACCCCTTCTTTCACACAGAGCGTACATATCTTTTGGCAAATGCCATCTACTAGTTGCCATTATTTTGATAAACATTTGAAAGAAATTTCTATAAATGGTTAGTAAAGCCTAGGCTTGTGCAATCTTTTGAAAAATGTAAGTAAATAGAGAGGCTCTGGAAATGACATCTTGATAAGAATAATAAAATTCAAACTCCAGTGAAGGCATGCTGGATAATCCATTACAGGAGTTGTTCAAAATATAAATAATGAAAGGAAAGAGATTATCATTCTGACCAATGCTTCATCTGTTTTTTAACCAAAAGTTGTCAGTCAGTGGAAATCACAGCATGCTGTGCCTAAATCCTATCTCCTGGGAAAGAGGAAGAAGGCTAAGAAGAAACATTTTTTTTTTTAAAGAATTTTACGCTGGCAAGCTTTCCCTGAAATACTCAATTTTAGTATAATTTCTGAAAGTAAGAATTTCTCATTCTTAACTTATTTTTAAATAAAGAGAAAAAACATGGAAGAAACAAAATGAGAATTGGACCAAAGAATACATAACTTTGTTTCTGCAACCATGTATTATTTTATTATATAGATTTAGACTCCAAAGTTTTGTCTATCCCTTCTGCTTCCAATTGCAACTATTTTATTTTAAATAAGACCAGACCTAATGGGGCAAGAAGCATAGAATTCTGTTTCCCCATCTTCCCTTACCCAGAATGCAGTAGGTCACAACACAAAGGCTACCAACATCACCTCAGCTAATCCGAAGGGCTGACTTTCATCCTAAGATCAAGGTGCCCAATAAGGTTCCATTACCCCTTCTGAAGAATTGAGATCTCAGCAAAAGAAACAAAAAGGTTCTGAATATTAGGTTGTAGTTTTTTGTTTGTTTGTTTGTTTTTCTTTTTTATTTTTAATTGTGGTTATAATCACATAACATTAAATTTACCATCCTAATTGTTTCTAAATGTACATTTCAGTTGTGTTATGTATATTTACATTGTGTGCAACAGCCCTGTACAATTTTATCTTGCAAAATTCAAACTCTATGCCCATTAAAATCTAGTTTTACCTCCATTTAACATTTTGTTTCTATAATAGGTTGTGGTTTAAGGAGGGAAAAATTCAAACCATATTTCAAAGAGACAACAAGTCATAGAAAGTTATAAAAAATTAGCAGCCCAGTGCACAAAATTCATGCATGGGTAGGGGGGTGTCCCTCAGCCCAGACAGCACCCTCTCCAATGTGGGACCCCTTGAGGGATATCTGACTGCCGGTTTAGGCCCGATCTCACAGGGACCACAATCCAGGACGACTGGCTTCTAATTGCTCACCTGCCTGCCTGATTGCCCCTAACCACTCTGCCTGCCGGCCTGCTCACCCCTAACTGCCCCCCCACTGGCCTTCTCGCCCCCAACTGCCCCCCCTTCTGGCCTGATCACCCCCTAACCGCCTCTGCCTCAGCCCCACCAACATGGCTTTGTCCGGAAGGACGTTCCGAAGGTCTCCCGGTCTACCTGGCCTGATAGCCCCTAACTGCCTCTGCCTCAGCCCTGCCACCATGGCTTTGTCCAGAAGGTCTTCTGGAAGGTCTCCCGGTCTAATTAGCATATTACCCTTTTATTAGTGTAGAAGCCCTATTCTGTGTATTTCCCTCTCTTCTCTTTCCTTCAACACTTTAGTTTCCCCAAATTTCTATACCTCTTACATATACTTCCAAAACACCTATGTAGGAAGGATTTGAGATCTGTTTATCTTAATTTAGAGTGAAATTAAGGATATTTTTCTTTTCCTAAGGTTATTTGCTAGTTTAAGTTCCCTTTCAAATTATAAACTGAAAACTTCTGTCAACTCTTTTGTCATGGCACTCTTTTCAGAAAAAAATACAAAAGAAAAAACAGAATATGTCAGACATAAAGTGATATTAAGCAATTCTTCATTCTACAATAAGATCAATCAAAGTTTTGATGCCATTATTGTTATTTTTAGCCAAGCTAAATATTTATGCACTAGTATTATACATCAAATGGTTAAGTGTATACCTATGGTATTCGGTGTCTTAATTAAATCATGTATGCATATTTAAATCACATATAGAACACAGAAAAAAATTTTATCTTGTTACATTTTAGTTAAATAATTTTCACGAAACTCTTCACATATTAACCTAACTCAATGTCCTGACACACATCATCTTAAATTTAAAATTCTTAACTGAAATCTACTTTATTTTTCTTAAGTGTTCTTTTACGTGTATACTGTTTACAAGTGTCATTCTACTCTGACAATTGTAAGGTTGACCAAGAGTAATTAGTACATCAGAAGTCAATTTCTTTTCCTCTGTTTCCACCAATTTTTTTCAAGTGAATTCTGCAAGTGTCCAAAACTTGCTTTGATTGAGTTTATTTCAGGCTAATGTGTTTACTCAACATTAATGTTCTTATTCAAAAGAAGAAAAGTGAAATAACATGTATAATCTGAGAAGCTTTATAATTAACTCTTTATTGAGAGCAGTTGTGTGACAGGGATAATTCCAGACCCCAAGAAAATCACTGTTAATGTCTTTATGCATTTTCTCCTAATAATAAATTATTTGACATGTTAGACCCACATTATAAGCAATTTTGTATTCATTCTTGTTTTTGCCTTGTTGAGAATTTCTCCACATTATTAAATATTCCTTTAAATATCACTTTAATGTCTGCACGATATTCCATACTATAGATACACTGTAATGTACTCAACCTTTTCCTGCCACTTAATGAATTTTTAGGTTATTTCAATGCCTTGTTATTATAAACAGTGCTTCAAAGATAATCATTGTACATAAATCTTTGTTGCATGGCTGATTATTTTATTACAGTAGGTTTCTAGAAGAGGAATTACTAAGTAAAACAATATATACAACTTTGAGACTTTTAAAACTAATGCATTGCTCTCATGAGAGTTATACTAATTGTCCACTCTTCGCAGTGGCAAGAGAGAGCCCAATTGCCATATCTGTACCAGCATTGACTATTTTGCATCTTATTTTATTAATTTTATATTTGAAAAGATTACTATTGCTTTATTTTCAAATAATAAATGAAGCTAAGCATTTATACGCATTTACTAGACAGTTATATTTCCTCTTTTGTGGTTTGTTCCCTGTTTTCTCCCATTTGTTTATTAAATCTCTACTGCTTTCCTTATTAATCTGTATGAGCTTCAGATATGTTCATGATATTAACATTTGTTGAAATCACGTCACTATTTTTTAAAATTCTTTTCATCATTTTTATGATCAGAAATTTTGAAGGGTTTTTACATAGTAAAATCTATTTTGGTTTCTTTTATTAACTTTTTTATTGGCTATATTTAAAGTATTATTCACCATGCAGGGTCACTAAAATATTCACTTGTCTATTGCCTAGTTTTTCTTTATGGCCTAATTACTTATTTATTTGTTTATTTATTTCATGTGTAATTTTTAAATCATCCATATGTGATAAACTTTCAAGTGGCCCCATGAGCTCTATCTTCAGATGGGAACTCATCCACAGATGATCAATTGGTTGCAGCTTTGCCAGCTAAGCTATGCTCAGAATTCTGACCTATAGAAACTATGAGAGAGCAAAAGTTTATTGTTTTAAGCCTCTAAGTTTGTGGCAATTTGTTACACAGATAGAAAATTAAGCCCTACCTGGTTTGGCTCAGTGAATAGAGCATCAGCCTGAGGACTGAAGGATCCCTGGTTCAATTCTGGGCAAAGGCACATGCCTGAGTTGCGGGCTTAATCCCCAGTTGGGGGCATGCAAGATGCAGCCGATCAATGATTCTCTCTCATCATTGATGTTCCCATCTTTCTCTCCCTCCCCCTTCCTCTCTGAAATCAATTTTTTAAAAATTTAATACAGACTTTGGTATCAGTACTAGGTTGTGTATGTAACAAATTTATTAAAATACTAGAGGCCTGGTGCATGAATTCATGCACTTGAGGGGGCGGGGGACTCAGTCCAGCTTGCACCCTCTCACAGTTCAGGACCCCTAGCTCCTTACTGCCCACCTGCTCACTGCTCCTTACCACTCGGCTTGCTGCTCCTTAGCACTGCTGCAGAAGTGGGAGAAGCTCCCACCACCTCCACTGTGCTCCCCAGCGGTGAGCCCAGCTTCTGGCTGAGCAGCACTCCCCTTGTGGGAGCACACTGACCACCAGGGGGCAGCTCCTGTGTTGAGCATCTGCCCCCTGGTGGTCAGTGAGCATCATAGCGACAGGTCGCTCTGCCCTTCAGTCAATTTGCATATTAGGCCTTTATAATATGGGATGGGAGTATCCTTAGACCTATCAATGAAGCAAAAATCCCCAGAGATCAGAATAGGTGAATCAACATAAATGTGAAGAAAATAATATGTGACATAACCCTAAAATGGAATACATAGAATATTATTGTAGATATGAAAAAATGTTATTGATATAATCGAACATTGTAAATAGCATCATGCACACAAATATACATGCATGCACATGGAGGAAGAAAAAGACAGAAAATATAAACAAAATATCAATGAAAAACATTGATGAAAGTTATCTCTGGGTGGTGAAATTTGGAGGTTGTTTCCTTTATTTATAATTTCCTTGTAATTCCTCTAAATTGGAAAAATATTGTGTATAATAAATTTATACTGTTTAATTTGATGATATAATGCATAGTAAAATACTATGTAAATGGTAAAGTGCCATTCAGACATGATTTATTATTAATCACCATTCTAATTTTTTCTACCAGCTGTTTCTGTGACTTCAACATAAATCATATCAGTAGGTGACAGATTATATGGCCTTTGGAATAATATAGAACTGGGGGTTAAATCTTAGCTTCTCCTTTTGGTGGCTGGATGACCTTGGGCAAATGAATTAATCTTGACTTGTCTTTGACGTTTTAAAGGTAAAATTAATATGATGATACCTACATCAAAGGCTTGCTGGGAACATTAAATAAATTGATTAAAATAAGGAGCTCATTCTAGATGAAAATAATTCAATACAAGTTAGCCACACTTATTATCACTGCTCTATACATTCATCAAACATTTGCTGAGTTCCTACTCATTGTCAGGGAAGAACCACTTGCCTCAAGGAGTTCTCAGATCTGGAGATAAAATAGATGAGGCAATTCTAAGGTATCCCTATACCTAGTACAGAAAATCCAGTACAATAACTACTGAATAAACAGCTTTGATTACTTTAATGATAAAGTCTATGTGAGATTCTATGAGAATAGGAAAGAGACTGACTAGGAGAGAGTAGTGAGTGTTTACAATGGAGATGACACCTGAGCTCAGTCTGAAAGGATGAGTGGTAGCTTAACAGGCAAGGGAGGAGGAGGACAGCATTACAGGGAGAGGAAAGAGCAGACTCCAAACCAGAGCCATCAAGTCTTGTGTTTGGGGAATTGGAAGTGGTTTCACAGGGCTAGAGAACACAAAAGAACACATCGTTATTCAAGCAGGAGCTTCCCCCTGCTTTATGTCAAATGTGTGAAATTCTGAAATGCAACTAGAAGGTTCAACTGTGACCAAGTGGAATTAGTGCAAAGTGATATACAAGGAAGTACCATCTCACAATTAAATCCATAAATTAAGCAAGAAGACCTTAGGAAATATCAGCAGTTTTAAAATATAGTCTACATATAAAATTAAGGAAAATAATTTGACCTTGGGAGCAGACTCACTGTTATTTTCTCTGCTTTCATTATCATTATGTAATGTTTTTATAATTACACTGCCAAACCATATTAATATAGATGATTTATGAAACCACTCATGCCCACCCCTTTGGCCCTTGGAAGAATACACAAAGTAAGCATGAACATGTTTAGAGTTATATTTACTTTGCCTTTAATAAGAAACAAAATACAACATGAGGTTTGGCTATCTTGGGTGAGCTCTGGATTGTTTCTATTAGCTCTTTCTTTTTATATCAAAGTGGAAGTTTTGGACCCAAAAAACACATTAAGTGAATGAATTTTTTAAGTAAAGCATAGCTACTCTACCAGAGTAAGGAAACCAATAGACTGAAGATAGACCACTACTTAGAGGCCATCACTTAATCTAGTGTGATATACAAGCTACATCAACCTTTTAACTGTCTTTTATCTCCAGTAGACAGGCAGTCACAATGGGTGGGGACTAGCTCTTCCATGACCTTCCACAGACTCTTCAGAACACATTACATTTTCTGGAATATAGTGAGTGATCAATAAACAATTGTAGAATAAATAAATGCATGGGTGGATGCTGCCACTTTACTGCAAAGGAAACAAGTTTAGAAAAGCTAATATCACACAGCAAGATAGTGGCATTGATGCAACAAGATTTCAAACTCTATTGGCTAAAATTATACTAGTTTTTTTATTCAGTTCAAAAAATATATACTAAAGCCGTAATACATGCCAAGACTGTGCTGGGAGTAGGAGATACAGAGATGAAAAATACCCACTTCCTACTATTGATGTGGTTTTGTGCTTAAAAACAATGGTATTAAAAACCCATATGAAAAAAAATATCTCATCTAAACCTCCAGGAGCAAGGCTGGCAGGTGGGTTGCTTGGGAAATGACTGTGAATTTGAATACAATCTCTACAAAGCAAAGAACCAAGCCTGGTGCAAGACACAGTAAGCCAGGAGGCCTGGCAGCTCAGTCACTAACTTGTCATCTCTCTTTGCATAGCTTCTCCTCACCTCTCTGCACTTCAGTTCCCTCATCTATATACAATCTTTGAGTTAAGCTTCTCTATGTATCATAAACAGACTCTCCAAATAGCTTTATAGCCCTTCAGAGCCTGACGCAGATTCTCAAAGCCTCAAACAGGAGCATTTGGGGAAAGTGAACAAAAACAAACCCTCTGGAGTCTCCATTATCCCAATGGAAGTAGCAGCAAACAATGAGCCCCACAGTCCAATTATATCCAGCAGGATGTTTCCTGCTTAAGTCCGTACCTGCTAATCATATGTCCAAGCTGTCACACAAGTGATACATGCCGAAAACAGCCTTCTGGGGAAAGGGCCAAAAATTCTCTCTTCCTAGCCAAAGAAATCAAAAGAAGCGATTGCCTCATTCACCTCCCTGGGCCCTTGTGAGAAGGAATTGTTTCAAGCCAGAGAAATAAGTCTGTCTTCATCTCTGCATGTTCTCCAGGACATTCCATGGCTTATGAAAAAGGCCCAGAAAAATCTAGGTACACCATTAGCCCTAAGAGGTATTGCTTGCTTACTCCATCACTGCTCTCCATGATAAAACTCAAGTAAAACATTCCTCTGACCCCCATCCTCATTTGTATCATATGCCCTTACTCTGTGCTCTGAGAATCCAGATATAAACCTTTATCCCAATACTAATTATTCATGAATTTATTTAATGTCTGTTATAGCTATATAGGGAGCTACCAGGTCTCACGGACTATGTATATCTTGTTCTTTATTGTGTCCCTCATGACGAATAAGTGCCTGACACAAAATTCAAAAATAGGTTAAATTTAAAAATTTCATAATTACTATCTACTCCACCAGATTATAAGCTTTCTAAAGACAGCACATACCTTATTCATTTTTTACTGCTGCTACTTAACTTAGATGCTGGTTCACAGTCAAGATAGGCTTGTTGAACAAATGACTGCACAGTAAAGGGATGAAAGCACCCTCTCCAAACCAGACCTCCCATCTATGGCTGGAACAGATTTCCCTAATGCCAGTTCATTATGAAGATTTCCATTGATGCCCCTTTGTCTGAAGCCTCATACACACACATACACTAGGCTGGAAAGGCTCAGAACCTGCATAGCATCACGTTCATTGCTGGGCAAATAGGCATTAGCAGTCTGAGACAACTGGATCCAAGTTATAGTAATATGCAGTCTGCTTTTCATGGGTTCACTACCTTCCCCAACATCCTCCTATAATGTCTTCCCATGTAGCAGAAAGTTCAATGCCCTGTAATTCAAGAATTTTGATTTCTGGTCCCAATTCTGCTAGCCCACTTTGTGAACTTGACATGCCATTTGGGCATTTTGGGATTTAGTTCACCAGTCTATAGAATAAAGAGATTAACAGGTTATCTCCAAGGCTCCTTTCGGGAAACCTAACATGTTATGAAGCTCTAACATAGGTCAAGGCCATGACCATATGAATATAATTAAATACTGTTCTGGATTATACATTCCTTCTTCTCCACAGAGTCAACTATTCAGCGGCAAAGAACTATATATCTTGGGTTACTATTCAGGACATGAACTCAAAAGACTTATTAATGTGATTTCTAATTTCCTGAAGAGCCCCCTTCCTGTGTAGACTGACCAGAACAGCTTGTGGCATTATAAATGAGGTCTCTCGACTCATAGTGTATATGTGTCACTTAAGACACCTTCAGCTCTTGAAGCTGAAACCTGAGGTCTGTTGACTTCTTCCTCTGTGGTCCAATTCAAATATTGCCCTGATGACTCCGAAAGATTTTCTACTTTTTGCAAATATGATTCCATTCTGCACCCTGTGGTCTCTGGTCTGATCCTGTTTAAGTCAAGGGTGCGGTTTGCAACCCTTTTTTTGAGACTCTTTAGTCATTTTCTCTAAGAAAAGCATCCAAACACTACATTGAAAGTACAACCCATCTCCCAGAGCCACATGGCCAACCTCAGCTGACCAGAACAACAGAACAGCATTCTAGATGGCTCATGTTCCCCTCCTGTAGTGAAGTCACCACCTCTGCGGTACAAAAATCACCTATCAATTTCAGGCCCTAATAACTGGAAAAGAAATATCCATCCAAGATAATCATTTTTGAGCCCACTGCACTATGACCCTAAGTATAAACAAGTTAGTATATTTTCAGCTAACATAGTCTGATATCCTTTCTTGTCTATACATACATGAATACACAGAAATTCTATATTCAATGTATGCACAAAAGAAAAGAAATTATTTTGAATATTTTTATTGATTTCAGAGATAGGAAGGGAGAGGGGGAGAGAGAGAGAAACATCAATCAGCTGTCACCTGCACACCCCCCACTGGGGATTGAGTGCCCCAACCAGGAATCAAACCTGTGACCTCCTGACCACCGGATGACACTCCACCAACTGAGCCATACCAGCTGGGCTTGAAAATGACTTTCAACACAAGTGGGTAGAGAGGTTACTTATCAGTTCTATAGCCTTTAGATGCAGAAATCAGGTGGATGTTCTTTCTAGCATGAGCATTTTTCAAAGTATGCTCATCTCAGCAAACAGAAATGTGAGTTACACTTCGCAAGACTGAAGGGTAACAACTAACAGCAAAATGGGTCACCGGTTCAGCTCTGAAGTGAAGGAAGAGTACCACTTCTTGGATAGTACAATATTTTATAAGTGACTCAAAAGACAAACTTCAAGGTATGGGCCAAGAGCAACCAGGGTGCTACAGTTGGGTCTCTTGCTGCAGCAGTGCATTTATTCTGTTTGAGGTTAGAATGATTCATGTGCTGAATCATTCCCCCTTAGTGGCCACTCATCTAAAATAGAGCTTTTTACATTTTAACGTGTAAATGACTCACCTGGCACTCAGTTACAAAGAATATTCTGGTCCTGTAGCTCTGGGGTAAGACCTGAGATTCTACAATTGTAACAGGATCCCAAGTGGTATTGCTACTGCCCCTCTGACCACACTTGAGAAGCAAAGATCTCAAACAGACCAATTGTCCCTTTACTTCCAATGATGTTTTGTTTCCTTTTGATAGATAGTAACAAGAATTATGAAGAATTTGGTAGTTAGAAAAGCTTGTTTTTCTCTGCCAATACCCTCCAAATAAAGTATCTCTTCCATAGGCATTTCCTATTCTCATTATCAGAGTACTGTTGGTAGATAAATCATAGGTCCCTGTGGTTATCTAGTCAACGAACATGGAGAAAACATTAAGAATTGATACATATTAGAGTCTCATATCTCAGAAGGAAGGCCTTCTATGTTCATTTGATCACATCCTAGGTATCCCAAGTGGGTTCCCAGAGTAGAGGCCAGGGGATCAAGGCCTCCCTTGAGCTAAAACTAGAGCCCAATTCACCTGATATCTACAGCAAAGTGCTTGGTTCACTGAGTACACAGGGCACAATAACAATTCAGTTATTTCATCTCTTTTTGCTATCACTGCATCTTGTCTGAATTTCTGGAGATATGGTTGCAAGAAACATACCTACCATGACCATTTTAAAAATGAAAGAAATCAAGACAGTAACAAAAACAACCAAAAAAAATTGTCCTTGAGAACACACACACACACACACACACACACACACACACACACACAGAGAAATGCATGGGCAAAGCCACAATGAGGTTTTTCTCAGACAGCACTCTGATTTGTCAGTAAGCCAAGCTTTCTTCTAGTTTTACGCTTTGTAGAAACAAAATGTGACAGATAAAACAATGTGCTGTGTTTTTGTTATGATTCCCTTTGTTTTCTTCCTTCCCGAGTTGGCCCAGTGTGCAAGCATTGATCTTCCTCTCATATAGTGTTATATTGTGTTTTCTTTGTTTTCATCAAAACAATTAGTTGCAGCTCAGAAAATATAATTCTACCAGCACACCACAATCCTGTTTCCTGCCTGCTTTAATGAAGTCGGGCATCATGGGAAGCTGAAGCACCAGAGGAAAGAACGCGTTGTAAAGTATAATTGCTTTCAAGAAGAACGACCTTCCCCTGTGAATCCATTTAGAATTAAATGTTGTAGATTTTTTTTCTTTTTTTCTGGCCCTTCTTTAAGGATATGCTGTGCAATGCCCTAGGCTTAGATACAAGGTTTGTCCAGCTTCCAGGGGTGTTAATGCAGACGATGGGCTAAGATCAGAGATTAATTTTCAGGTGTTTGCCCTTTGTCCCAAGAATGTTTGCCCAATACTGTTCTTGCTAATGTTTTGATATTGCATCATGAATGTTATTGTTGGGTGTTCTCCACCCCATTTGGACACCCACCCACCCATCCCCAAAGCCCACTCGAAGATGAAGCTTTTCATTTGTTCCTACCCTTCAGCCCCACTGGCCTTCTTTGAATGTGTTGGTCTTATTCCTGCCAGAAGATATTTTCCTTCACTCTTCCTCCTGCTTAGGATGCTCTCCCGCCTCATCCCTGTATAGCTGGCTTGTGTACCTCTTTAGAGAGGTCTTCTCCAAAGCTGCAATCTAAAGTCTCTCCAGCAACTCTCACTCATGCTGCTTTCATGCTTTTCCGTGCATCCATCACTACCTACTATCTCTGCGACTTACTCGGTTTTCTATCTGTCCCAATAAAAATATAAGCTCAGTGAGGTCAGGGACCTTTTCCACTGTGCTCACCACTACACTTTGAACATTACTTGGCACATAGCTGGTGCATAATTAGTATTTTCAGAGTGATTGAATGAGTTAAATGAATCAGTCATATGGCTATATATTTAAAATCCCAGAACCTGAAAGCAGCAAAAGAACAAAAAGTTGCCCTACCTGCCACTTAATTTCTAGAAATATAAAATGAACTCCAAAAAGCTATAATGCCATTTTTGAGAAGATGCTCAGAAGCCACCCCAAGGAAGGAATTTCATTTATTCTTTTTTTTTTTTTAGCAAAACAGGTATTAGGTGCCAGGCACTGTACTGGACTCTTAGGAATCAAACACTGGGACAGACAGACATGGCCTTTGCCATGGTGTCACTTGGGCCGAAATGTGGGGAAAAGGGAGAGGAGGAACCAAGATGGGATGGCTTTGTGGCAACACTATTCTCCCCACCCAGTGAACTAATAGAAAGCTCCAGAGTCTCAAACGCAAAGAAAAGTATAGAAGACTATAAACTATAAAAATGAAGGTGGAAGGTGGTGTTGATTATGAAACATCTGTCAGAGCTCCACTGTTCTGAGACTTGGAAAAACTCAAAATGGGGCCTAACACTAAAGTGAACTCCCAGTGACATCTCCTGGAGAAGCCTCCCACCACCCCTGCTGGACAGTCCCCTTCCCACCAGGGAGCCCACGGCAATCATGACTGCCCCAGAACTCACCAGGGCCAGATGAAAAAAACCTATCAGCAAGATAAACAACCAAGACTAGGAATTTATTCGTCCATAAATGATTATGAAGAAGTTCCTGGGGAAATGAAGATAAATCGAACTATGTGAGAGAAAGTTTTACCATTAAGACGGTGCAGCGAACCCTCAGTCAGCGCTATTGAAGTGGCAAATTTCTAGGGACCCACAAATAAAAAGTATTATGCAGTAGATAATTACACTCCGGTGGATGTAACTTAATCATAACATAATTAGCGGCAGGAAAATAAAAAACATTTCACACAAGCATTAAAATCTGCCAAGTTAAACAAATCTTGCTCATTGGCACATGTCAGGAGCAGGGGCTTAATCATACTACAGTCTTGATTTTGGTCCCCCTTGGAAACCACAAACACAGCCTCTTAATTATTATCAATGACCCAGGGGATAAAATGGGTAGGTTTGGCTGCAAACCTACTGAAATTTGTATATTTATAATAAATTTAGAGCCTGATGGTTAATCTAGATTATTCTGGACAAATGTGCTTGCCTTTCCTAAGGCTCTAAATGGAGAAAGAAAAGAACATTACTATGCTTCAGTTACTTACGTCTCAAGAGAATTTCCTTTCCTTATTGAAGTGTTGAAAAAATTTCATCCACCCTATAAATCTAAGAGTCATTGGCCTTGGTTTGGGGAGCCACCATCCAAAATAAGCAAATAAGAACCATTTCTTCTCTCTGGCTGCATCTGTATAATACCAAATTGACTATCAGCTTCAAAAATAATCAGTCAATTATAGGAACAAGTCAAACAGCTTTTAGTCCTACAGACACAGGAAATGAAGATTGAGCAAATCTTTCTACTTTTCCACCCAGTGTTAGGTCAAGTGTGCACTTTCCATAGAGTTCCTATCAATTTCAAAGGCCTAAACCATAACAGCACAGATCGGGATAGAATATGCAATTCTTAATGCTCAGAGTAATCTTCTCTCTACAATGTCGTTTAAGCTCATTGGTCTCCTACCCCTTGTACCAGAGGATGGAAAGTTTTCTGTAAAAAACTAGATAGTAAATATCCTAGACTTTGAGGATCACATGTAATCTGTGACATATTTTTCTTTGTTTTATTTGTTTTGGTTTTTAAAGCTACCAAACAAAATGTAAAAACTATGCTTAGCCCATAAACCATACAGAAACAGGGCACAGGCCAAAGTTTGTCAACCCTTGATTTACACCCAACTTCAAGGCATATCACGTATGAATACTCCAAATAAAGGGTAAAGGGTGAAAGAAGTGACTTAAAAAAAAACAAAACTTTAAAGATCAGTTCATCCAAGAAATTTTACTTGGATCTTGTGACAGGGATAATTTTTAAAAAAATATATTACACTCCTGCTTTATTAGTTAAAGTAGTGATCACTAGCTGATATAAGAAATAAACCCCAAAAATATCAAGTAGCTATCCTCACAACAAACTTGTTTTTTATGGAGGAGGAGGATGGGCAGGAATTGTCTGATCCATACAGTCTGTAGGAACCCAAGCTGGCAGAGGATCGACCAGTATTAACACAAGACTCTCAAGGTCACCACTGATGTTGACATCCTGTTAGTGGACAGGGGACAAGAGAGCACAAAGTATGCCCAGTATAAACCATATTGACAGAACTAACATACAAAATGTCATTCACATGTCATTGGTTAGAACCAGTCACATGGCCACATTTAGAGGCAGCTGTGAGAAATAAGGATGCAGGTGAGCATCCATTTTCCGGTGAAAACTGCACTATAGAACATGAGTGCAGATCTTGGTGGAGCTAGAGTTGTCTGTCCCACCCGGGACTCCTAATTGTTTCCAAGTGCCCCAAGGATCTGTGCTCTTCAACAAATTATAGCCAAAGTATTTTCAATTGCTTCCAGTGATGGCAGGCCAATCATGAATAAGAAAGCTATTGCTTAATTTTGTTTGATCAAAGTCGACTTCCTTAGATTTATAAATAAGCAATATTCCTTAAAGCAAGGCTTCTAATAAGAGAGTTTCCTAAAAACTCAGAGAGCTAAATTTTTATATAATACAAAGCAGAGCATCAAGGCATAACTATAAATAAATTGCCTATTTCCTTTGAAATCTCAGATCCCTGCCCCTTTTCTCCTTTGTTCAGAATAATATGTAAACCTTAACTACCCAATATGTTTTGGGGATCTTATATTTTATGATATTCCCCAGCATGTACATCCATAATAAACTTTGGACAGTTTCTCTTGTTTAAAAAAAAAGATATAACTCTAAGATAAATATAGAGCAGGAAGGAGATAGGATATGACATTAAGAATGTTTCTCCCCATAAGTAAAGGCAAAGCCCTTCCAAGCCTGGGAGGGCTGTGGGCTGGAAGAACCGAGAGAGGTTTTAAAGGAACAAATTGGGGGTTGCATGCAGCTTCTGTATTCAACCTAGCTCCGAATCCCCTGGATTTTGGCCTAGAGCAAGGAGGCAAGCCCATCTGGGGCAGCCACAGTGGAGCTGAAGGAAAGGTGTGGAATGGCAAGATGGAGAGAGGGACTGAGGGGTTGTCCAATTTCTGTGTTGGCCAACTCTTCGTGGCTCTCTGGAGAGTCAATAGCTCCCACACACACCAGCGAGGGAGATATAAAAACTAAAACTCTACTGGGTTTCAGAACAAAGCCAATGCAGAGTTCATAAAACTTGGTCATCTGTAACAGCTCTCAGACGGGCAGAAGCCGCTCCATGACCAACAGTGGCCAGCAAGGATCCAGAAGCTAGTACGCTAACCAGATGTACCTCTCCCCTCCTGGCACCCAGTGACACACAGAGGAAGAAAAGAGAAGGAAAAATGTGAGCAGGGGCCAGAAATATTGAGTTTTCCTTCCAACGTGAGGAAGCTTCAAACAGGGCAGTGGCTAAAATAATGCCTAAATTTGACTGCATGATCAACTAGATTGAATGGAATAGACCAGAATGCCATAAAAAAAAAATAATGCTGTCTGCTCTCAGCAGCTTGAGGGAACTTGAGAACGAAATGGAGTCGAGTTATAGAAAACTAAAAAGTTATAGTTCTGTGCCCCCGAGTGGTAACGTGTAAATGTATACCTGATCCACTATGTTTATTTTCGTTAAATTGTCTTGTTCCCCCTCAAGCTGAAGGCAATATGTCAAAACACTTTTACCTACTGCAGGAAAGAGTGCTTTAAGTGTGATGTCGGGATGTTAGATATGGAAGAGATCACATAGCAATGTTAGACTTGAGCAGTTGTTATAAATACAAGCTTCAGTGATGGACAGACCTTGGAGCAATCTATGGCGGTGCCGTGCGTCAACCCCCAGACTTTGAACTTGACATTGAGCCTCAGCTTCCTCCTTTATGGAAAATAAATAACATGTACTTCGCAAGGTTGGTGGCAGGTTAATGAGGATGGGTGTGTACATACTCTTACCACAGGACCTGGCACATGATAAATGCTCAAAATAGTATAGCCGGAACCAGTCCCGCCCCCACGTTTTCCAACTAAGAACATACTGTATCAAAAGTCTCAGTGGTTCACTAAAAATCCACATCCAACATTAAAAGCATTAATTACATTATTTAGGTTTAAACGGAGTATTCATTTCCTCCCCTTCCCCCCGCCCACCCAGCCACAAAAAAAAAAAAAGGTCAAAGTCTAACTATAGGACTATCTATCTCTAGGGGCAAGAAGTCCAATCCATAACAAATAACTGGCAAAGAGAAGCAATTATAGTATACATATCCCGTGAGTGCGTTTCTGCTTTAAAGCCAAGATCAAGCTATAAAGTTGTACTTGTTATAAATGTTTTTTTGTTTTGTTTTGTTTTGTTTTTGCAAAATCACTCTGTTGACATTTTGGAAGTTTTGCTGTTGATTACACACTGAGGATGAACAAGCTGAACACTCAAGGCCAAATTAGTCTTCAGCCCTTGGCTAGAACTGCACATTCTCACAGATATAGTTAAAACAGTGGTGTTGGTATCTGGGGGTACACAGTGGCAGCAGTAAGAGCTAACACATTATCAAGCACTGCGGTCAGCATTTCACCATGCATAAGTCTATTTTTTGTATTTAAAACACCTCTATGAAAGATGTGCAGTTACTATTTTCATTTTACGATGAGGAGGCTCTGAGAAGTGGCCGATGTAGACAGTGATGAGAAAGCAGGATTTCAGCCAGGCTTTGACTCGGAGCTGGTCTTGATTCCCTTGGTGCTCAGCTCCTGGGCGGTTATCTCTGTGTTTCCCAAGTGCAGAATATGCCTCCTGTTTCGTTCAAAATTTGTGCTTATCCAATGCACTCTGTTTCTTCCTTCTTCAAGTTATTATTTATTCTATTTTTAATCAATGCTTATTGAATAAACACAGATGAACAAACGCTACCTCTAAGCAGTAAAAACATGACCATGCTTGTCCATAATGACTGTGAAGTTCATCCTCCCTGACAAGTAGCATCGCCACAGTCACACAGCCTGGAAATGGCAATCAATTGAGCTCACGTAGTCACTCTATCTTCAAAGACCTCATGCTTGGGGACTGTAGTCAATAATATTGTAATAACTATGTATGGCGCCAGATGGCTACTAGACTTATTGGGGTGATCACTCCTTAAGGTATATAAATGTCTCATCACTATGTGGTACGCCTGAAACTAATATAATATCATATGTCAACTATAATTGAAAATAATTTTATTTATTTTTAAGTTTTTAATATATTTTTATTGATTTCAGAGAGGAAGGGAGAGATAGAAACATCAATGATGAGAGAGAATCATTGATTGGCTGCCTCCTGTACACCCCCTACTGGGGGTTGAGCCTGAAACTGAGGCATGTGCCCTTGACCAGAATTGAACCTGGGACCCTTCAGTCCACAAGCCAACGCTCTATCCACTGAGCCAAACTGGCTAGGGCTGAAAAACAATTTTAAAAAACCTCATGCTTGACCACTATTTCTTAGTTGTATTAGTAGCCACGTCAGCAGAGGTAATCACAGATCTCTGATATCCAGTCCTAACTCTGGAGTTAGGCAGTGTTTGGTAAACCAATTTCTCTCAATTTCTGCTCATCAGCAAAATGGGACTTGGACACCTGCTCATTTGAGTGATACAAACATGTTGTGTGGTGATGTCTGTGAAAAGCGGTGGCAGAGAAAGGCTGCACTGTCCCAAAATGCCAGGGAAAATAAACCTGTTAAAATGCGGTTCCCAGTGGCCTGGAGAGGGATGATGGAATCTCCCAATGCAGAAGTTAATTCCAAAATAAATGGCAAGATTAAAATAAGAGACTCCTGGATGAGAGTCTCTATATCACACTTGTAACTGACCTCATCTTGAAGGGCTCTCAAAACATTTTTTTTTATTTCAGATACTGGAAAATATTCTCCATGATGACCAGGTGCAGGCATTGATGATGTTACCCTTTCTAGTCCTCAGAGCCTCGTTTTTTATTTTCCCCTCTTCCTTGTGGTATCATTTTTTCTTCTTTTTTCCATTTATTCTCATGGTTGGATGATGACTCTTTGTCCGTGATGAGTATGGCCACCTCTTAGTAGTAAATATAGGACCAGTCTTCTCCATGGTGAGTCAACATCTCATCCTCTAGGACCTATTACATCTCAGCATTTTCCCTCCCTAGGATGGGTGTCTGTAACTCTGAGGCTAAGGATGAGTGGAAAGAAGTTAATCAGAGTCAGAAACACTAACAACTGGAAGAAAACTTCGGATCCAGCAGCCTTTCCCTCTCAATTCACATTTGGCAAACAGTGAAATTTTAACATGTACTTAGCTAGCAGTTTCATTACATTGACTCATTTAATTTCATATAATCTTTACAATGATTCTGTAAGATCTCCATTTTAGAGATGAAACAAAACTCGGATGTGCTATCTGCTTGTCAAGTAGCTAAGCAGTAGCAACATGGTGCCCATACTGAGCCTTCTCCCTCAGGTGAGGGAACCAATTTGTTTCAAATTCAGACCAATCACAGTTCACTGTCCATAAAACCCACATTATTCTGTGGCCCAGAATAATGAACCAACAACAGGCAGAAAATGAACACAAAGACAAAATGCTAAATGCCAAGGGTGACATCCTTTGAAAAGAAAATTCTCAGAAGAAAAAAAAATGATTTTGCTGTATATTGACACTGAAGGATGGTAAGAAATGTTTCTTACTCACCTATAGTTACATTTTGCTTGCTTCAATGGTGTGAATGATGAGTTAGGGAAAAGAGACTGATAAATAGCTTATGAACAAGACTACTTCACTGACCAGATTAGGTGATGAAACTTCTTTGAAAACCCATAAGGAACATTCTTAATGGAAATTATTTACAATTCTCTTCTTGGGTAGTCCTCATTTTTCCCCCCTCGGTGCTGTTGGTTTGATTTTGGCCTGACGTCACCACTGTGCAGAAATGTAGTACAAACACAATGAAAAGCCTCTTCACATTATTATTTTCTAAAGCAATGAGACATGTGTGACCTGGAAAATCAGTCCCTCCAACGTGTCAGGTAAGGAGCTTGGATGATTATATTTTTAAATGCCGCCTCCTTCACACCAGGTAGGAGCCGAGAGGCAAAATTCCAGCAGTCTAGGGTGGACGTTTGCTGCCATCTACTGGCCAGTGATGGAGGAACAACATAGGATCCTGGATTCCCCAAAATGAAGATGAGAGAATTCAAAGTTGGGGAAAAACATTCTTTTTATTTTAGGTAAGAAAATCTCTGTGGAGAGGAATTCCTATAGCCAATCACGGAAACATAAGCAACCTGTGCTGAAGAATGTTTAATAGCAACTCTAGCCTATAATCTCTGGATTCTACCTATAAGAAGAGATGCCACTCTCCCCTTGAGTCTTCAACCACAGTAAGTCTGAATACATCCAAATACATTTTCATTCTGGTGAAGCTCAAAACTGAGGAGGAAGAGCACAATAGTTTGGTTACTCATCTGGGCTTTTCTCATCAGTAATTACTAGCTGCCTGGAACCTCGGGGTAGTTACATAACTCCTCTAAACATAGTTTTCCTGTTTACACAGATGAAAAACAACCATACTTCACAGTGTCATTGCTCATCTTTTATCCAATGTAGACTTACTGAGATGCTGGCATGATGATGGAATGTCGTGCTATGCAGAAACCTCCTTGCAAAATATCCGACACGTGTAAGCTCTCATTAAAGACCAGCTGTTGTCACCCCTCAAAGTTATCACTGCTTACTTCACCTGACAATGAATAACGATTCCGAATTTGTGGTACTGAAGGGGGAAAACTACCCAGAATGATCTCTCTGAGAAATTAGAAACTTCGTTTTTGTGCCTCAAGGAAGACCATGACAAGAAGGAAAGGTGGCAATCCCAAAACAGACAGCCAGCCACACAGATCAGAATTTCTGCACTGATTTAGTCTATGTGAGGAGTAGGATGTATCCCAATTCCAGCCCAGTTATCACAATAGTCTGAGAGATGGTGAACCGGTTCACTAAGGCCAAGAAGTTTGAAATAATGGATGTATGTAGAGATTTTAAATGATTATATTCCGATCATTTCATTTGAATACACATATTTGTTTTATGAGCAACATTTGTGATCTAGTCAGAGATGCAGAGCCGGGAGAAATTGGAAGTTATGTTCTTGGCATAGAGAGAGGATAAATAAAAATAGAAAAAGGACTACTTTTTCCTGAATATCAACAGATGAAATGTGTAAGTATGTGGTATTTTAAAGCATTTACATTCTTAGTCTTATAATCATCACTATTAAGAAGCTTTGGGGAAATAATCATGTCATACTCATAAGTCTTCTCCCAACATATTCAATTATAAATGTCCTTTAATAAGCTCCAGGAATCTGTTGGAAGAGGTAACAATTGTGCAGGATCCTAAGTTGAATGGTCACAAAAATTTAATTCCAAATCCATAGCAAGTCACTTCATTTAAATCAGAGACCATATCGTTGCTCAGAAAATACCCATTAAGGAGTGGGAAGAGAAACAGTATAACCCAGAATGGCATACAGCCAAGAAGCATATAGCAAAGTAGATTCAAGGATGGATTCTGAAACCAGGATGCTGGAGTTCAAATCCAAGCTCAGCCATGTACTGGGCATGCAACCTTGGCCAGGCCGTAACACGTCTCCTCTGTTTCTGTATTTCTCCCCTATAAACTGGAGGTGAAACAGTGCCTAGCTTATAGAGTTGCTCTGAAGATTAAATAAGTCTAATACCAGGTATATGCAAATCACTTAGAACAGTGGCTGCTATGTAGTAAGCATCATAGGTTAGTTATTACTATAGAAGCAAAGAACATTTAGAATGAATAGTTTTTCTTAAAAAAGAAAAATGCTGGTCTTTCAGAATTTTTCTTTATGTTGATAATTTCCAAAGGGTTTTTTTTTTCAGTTTGTTTTTAATAGAATTAATTTTTAAAAATAAAATCATACTCGAGTCCCAATATATAAAAGATAAAAGCAGAACTGAATTGGCTGAAGCCAGGTGGCAACCAGACCCCCACCCCCCAAGACCCCCCTAAGTGGTTCCTGCTATACTACAGGTGAACCAAGGGGATCCCCAGAAAACTAAGAACAGTGAGAAAACCAAGGATTTTTGCCATTTGTGTTTCCCTGCACAATTTTTTTAAAATGAAAATACAGTTGATGTGCAATCTTATATTAGTTTCAGGTGTACAACATAGTGATTCTACATTTATGTACCTTATGAAGTGATCACCATGATAAGTCTAGTAACCATCTATCACCGTACAAAGTGATTACAATATTATTGAACACACAATATTTCCTGTGCTATACATTACACCCCCATGACCTATTTTATAACTGGAAATTTCTACCTCTTATTCCCCTTCATGTTTTTTACCCATTCCCTCTCCACCGCCCCCTCTGGCGACCATCAGTTTGTTCTCTGGGTATAAGAGTCTGTTTCTGTTTGTTTTATATGTTCAGTTCTTTGATCTCTTAGATTCACATATAAGTGAATCATGCAGAATGTCTTTATCTGACTTATTTCACTCAGCACAATATCCTCTACATCTATCCGTGTCATAACAAATGGCAAGATTTCATTCTATTTTATGGATGAACTAGAGGCCCGGTGCACAAAAATTTGTGCACTCGGGGGGGTGTGGAGGGGGGTCCCCCAGCCCGGCCTGTGCCCTCTCGCAGTCTGGGACCCCTCGGGAAATAACGACCTGCTGGCTTAGGCCTGCTCCCGGGTGGCAGAGGGCAGGCCCAATCCCTAGGTGCAGCCCCTGGTCGGGCTCAGAGCAGGGCCGATTGGGGAGTTGGGGCTCTGCCCCCTGTCATGCACGGAGCAGGGCGGATCAGGAGGTTGCAATGCCACCCTCAGTCACGCTCAGGGTAGGGCCGATTGAGGGGTTGGGGCACCGCCCCCTGTCACACTCAAGGCAGGGTCGATGGGGAGGTTGGGGCAC
>NW_005354673.1:629446-642730 GCF_000412655.1 Myotis brandtii
GCATGGCTGCCGGCTGCCATCTTGGCTGACAGTTAATTTGCATAAGGATATGCTGATTAGCCAATGGGAAGGGTAGCGGTCGTACGCCAATTACCATGTTTCTCTTTTATTAGTGTAGATAATATTCCACTGTACATATGTAGCACATTTTTTTATCCATAATCTATTGATGGACACTAGTTTGCTTCCATATCTTGGCTATTGTAAATAATGCTGCAATGAGCACAGGGGTTCATGTATCTTTTCAACTTAGTGTTTTTGTTTTCATTGGATAAATGCCAAAAAGTAGAATTTCTAGGTCTGTGGTAGTTCTGTTTTTAATTTTTTGAGGAACCTCCATACTGTTTTTCATAGTGGTTATATCAATCTGCATTCTGACCAAGTACATGAGAGTTCCATTTTCTCTAAGTCCTCACCAATCTTTGTTATTTGTTGACTTTTTTATAATAATCACTAGAGGCCTGGTGCATGAAATTTGTGCACTGGGCGGGGGGTTGTCCCTCAGCCCAGCCTGTACCCTCTCCAATATGGGACCCCTCAGGAGATGTCCAACTGCTGGTTTAGGCCCAATTCCACAATCCAAGACAGCTGGCTCTCAACCACTCGCCTGCCTGATTGTACCTAACTGCTTCTGCCTGCCAGCCTGATCACCCCCTAACCACTCCCCTGCCAGCCTGATCAATGCCTAACTGCTCCCCTGCAGGCCCAGTTGCCCTCAACTACCCTTCCCTGCTAGCCCGGTCACCCCCAACTGCCCTCCCCTGCAGACCTGGTCGCCCCTAATTGCCCCCCCCTGCTGGCCTGGTCACCCCCAACTGCCCTCCCCTGCTGGCCTGATTGCCCTGTCCTGCGACCATCTTCTGGAGGCCATCTTTGACCACATGGGGGCGGCCATCTTATGCAATGGTGTGACAATTTGCATATTACCTCTTTATTATATAGGATTATATAGGATGATGACAGGTGTGAGGTGATATCTCATTATTATTTTAATTTTCATTTTTCTGATGATTAGTAATGTTGAGCTTTTCATGAAGTGTCTATTTAGGTCCTCTGTCTATTTTTTAATTGGATTCTTTGATATTGAGTTGTGTGAAGTTTCTATATATTTTGGATATTAACCCCTTATTAGATGTCATTTGTAAATGTCTTCTCTCTCTCAGTAGGTAGTCTTTTCATTTTTTTAATGGTTTCTTTCACTGTGCAAAGGTTTTTAGTTTGATATAGTCCCATTTGTTTATGTTTGCTTTGGTTGCTCATGCATGAGGAGATATTTTTTTTAAAAAAAAAAGCTATTGCTAAGACCAATGTCAAAGAATTTACTGCCTATGTTTTCTACTAGGAGTTTTATGACTTCAGGTCTTAGATTTGTCTTTAATCCATTTTGAGTCTGTTTTTGTATATGTTATTTTAAAAAAATGGTCCGAACTTATTTTTTTTTGTATCTGCCAGTTTTTCCCAACACCATTTGTCACTTCCCCACTGTATATAATCAACCATATAAGTGTGGGCTTACTAGTATTTCTTGGGCTCTCTGGTCTCTTCCACTGATCTATGTGTCTGTTTTTGTGAAGTGCCATACTGTTTTGATTACTTATAGCTTTGTGGTACACTTTGAAATCAGGGAGTGCGATAACTCCAAATTTGTTCTTTCTTAAGGTTGTTTTGGCAATTAAGGGTCTTTTGTGGTTCCATAGAAATTATAGGGTGATTTGTTCTAGTTCTGTGACAAATTTTATTGGAATTTTTATTAAATCTGTAGATCACTTTGGGTAGTATGGACATTTTAAAAATATTAACCCTCCCAATCCTTGAGCATTGTATGGCCTTTCATTTATTTGTGCCATCCCAACAGAAACCTTTTTGAGAATGAGCTTGACCTGAGCAAATTGGAACCAGAAACACCAATGGTGAAAGACGTACCTATCCTCATGCCCAGCCAGCATGAGTCTCCCAGTGTGAGGAATTAGTTCTTAAATCACAAGTAATGAAAAGACTAAATACGGACTGCATTTGTGAGTACCTGAGAGAGATGTAGTGCTTGGTTCACCAACTCCAGTCTTTGTTTAGCTACTTGCTGTTCATCTAATGAACACACCACCAGAGGAGGATGAGACATATGAAAAGCTATTGAACATTACAAAACAGCATAACAAAATAAAACAATCTAATTTCAGCACAGGCGCTGTGGTGGTAGAGACACATTCCACAAGTCTTGTTGTTCAATGACCCTGAAATCATAAAGTCCCAGTTATGTGGAGGTAGGTTGAGTCTTATATGCAACCAATAATATATGTCTTAGAATGACAGACTCATTCTAAGTCCCCTCAGCCATGGCACTTCCTGATGCTGACTACAGTCTTTCGTTTTTCAAGGTTAAGGAAATGATGCTTCTGCTCACTCTGAAGTTGTTGTTGGTGGTGGTGGTGGAGGTGCCCTTTAAGTAGTGTGGCTTTGAACTTAAGCCAGCAGCATTAATATTCCTTCTTGAACATAACTAATCAAAAAGATATTTCTGCTACATGAAATTTTTCAGCCTTTGAGAAATAATTATATTAGTTTTAGCACTTATATAGTAGCTCCTTTTGAATATGCCAGTAATATATTAAAGGTTTATAATGATCAAAAATAATTTTTATAATATCTGTGGAAGATCAACCCCAACCTCAGATGTTCATTGCCAACGTTTGTTCAATATTGGGACTGCATGGAAGTTTTAGAATACATTCCAATCTATATTTCTGTTTTCATTTGGGGCTTCAGTAAGTTTTCCCAGTTCTGTATGTTCTATTAAACCACTTGACATTGGTGATGCTTCATGAAAAGGTTTCTAATTATTCTTCCTTTTTAATATTACCTTAAAGGTTGAAATCTTTTTAATGCTATTTTGGTTAGAATATATTGAGTCTTTCAGAACAAGACACTTCTGTCATCTGCCAGAATGTCTTCAATAATACACAGGAGAATGCTAAAAAAAATGTATTTTTTGGTAAAAACACATCAGTTCAATAGTTGTCCATTTTCTGTCTAAAAAGGGAAGTGGTATATGAAATAATCTGAGAACTCCTCCCATAAGACTATGAAGTAGAAGGATAAAAATTGGGTGGCCCGGCGATGGTGGCTCAGTGGTTGAACATGGACCTATGAACTAGGAGATCACAGTTTGATTCTTGGTCAGAGCACGTGCCCAAGTTGTGGGTCCAATCCCCAGTGGGGGGCATGCAGGAGGCAGTCAATCAATGATTCTCTCTCATCATTGATGTTTCTATCTCTCTCTGCCTCTCCCTTCCTCTCTGAAATCAGTAAAGATTTTTTATTTAATTGGGTGATTTGCTGGATAAATGTGACCTTATTACAAAAGGGGGGCAGGGGGTATGGCTGTAAAGGCTCTGCTGTGTGAACTAAGTGGATCCAGAGAAGATAGTAAACCCACCTCCTATAGTCAACCAAACAATGATAAATGTTGGATTTATTTCCCAAACCATCATCTTTCAAGAAGGCAATAAAACAAATAAAGATTGGATACCTCAGAATAAATAATACTTGATCTCTGCTAGTCACTGATATTTCCAGCTGACAAATTGGTATAAATATTTGAGATACTAAAAAAGTTGAAGTCATTCTGCTGAATACAGCTTTGACAAGGTGAAATGGGGTTGGTCTTAACATGAGAGAGGAGACTTAGTATAGAGATTGGGGTTTCCAGGTCTCTCACTATAGTTCCAAACTCCTTTATATAAGAATGGGACCATCGCCCAGCTGGTGTTGCTCAATGGTTAAGCATCAACCTATGAACCAGGAGGTCATGGTTCGATTCCAGGTCAGGACACATGCCTGGGTTGCTGGGTCAATCCCCAGTAGTGGGTATGCAAAGGACAGCCAATCGATTCTCTCTCATTGTTGATGTTTCTATCTCTCCCTCTCCCTACCTCTCTGAAATCAATACAAAAAAATTTTAAATAAATGAATGGACATTAGAGTCCAAAAGAGACAGTGATATCTTTACCCTCTTCCTGGGGTGAATATCTTCCATATTACTCATCGGACACTGCTTTAAATTAAGCATCTCAAAGATAAATTTAATCTTGATTTAGTCTAGCCATAAAAGATACTGCATTAAATGTGGGTTAAGGAATAACTTTTTACTGCTTTTTAAATAGTGCTTTTAAAGAATACCTTTAGGTATTGATAAGTTGGTTAACAGTAATAATAAGCCCCAGAATAGTAAGGACAAAAATTAAAGATATTATACAGAAGCAAGTGACAGTACAGTTTCCTTTCAGCCTCTTTGTGCTTTACAATCCAGGATCTTGGACTTGGCTCCCTGAGGAATCTCTCTTATTTGCAGAATGTCAGTAAAATTCTCTGAGAATAAGTTCTTAGTACATATAAGGCCTTGTGATCAGAAAGACCTGGGTTCCAGTCCTGCCCCTTGGATAAGGTAGAAACTCCATACCTCAGTTATCATATCTGACACATGGGAAATGATGATGATTACTACCTTAAAGGGGTTTTTTAAGTAATAAATAGGATAAAACATTTAAAAAGCACAATAGTTGGCACATAGTAAGCACTCGATAAATATTAGCCATTACTAATATTATTGTTTGTATCCCTCCAAAATGTGTGCCAGACGATGTCATCATGGTCTGAGGTTATTTTGCTGCTGCTTACAGATCTACCAGACGATGTCATGGTCTGAGGTTATTTTGCTGCTGCTTACAGATCTGAGTCATAGAGATTTGACTCCAATTCAGCTATTATTTCCTAAATTAGCCATCTTATGTAATTAGCATCTCCTGATTTGTGTGTCTGGGCTGTTACCCCCACTCCCCATAATTATCTCTTCTTTTTTCTCTTAAACAACATTGCCACCCATGTAGGTTTTTAAATTATAGCTTTCATAGACTTAGCTTATAAATGGTCATCTTTTTTTTGTTGTTGTTGTTTTTAATCACAGTCCATCAAGAAAAAAATCCTTGGGGAGGGCCACTCTGTTCCTCCCTCATGTAGGAAAGTCCATCCCAGAATATAAAGAGGAAAAGAACACTCTGACATTGGCTTTGTCCCAACAGTGAAATGACCCCACTACCCTCCTCTCGTCCAGCTGCTTCCTCAATATTCTCAGTCAGGGCTGTGTGACTGATGACATTACTAATTTCAAAAGTCACGCCGACCTTTGAATGAAATGAAGGTGAACCAGATAGGCCTGCATCCCACTCATTCTCCAACCAAGAACATGGAGGCCCACCAGATACTCCGCCAGAATTAGAGGCCATTTTGGGTTGAAGAATATGAGATGCTGAAAACTCGGAAATGAATACAGCTCATTGTCCCATAACCCTATGCGTCCCTGCCAAATGCATCCTGGCAGGTGGAGCATAAAACAAAGAGGGAATTGGCAAGCAAAGGAAAATTGTCTTCATGTCAGAAATTTACATTTAGAGTTGGCCACAGAGACCAGACACCATGAGCACAATATAGTGCTATTTGTTTTTACTTTGTTTTTCACATCACCCTTTTCCTTCTCTGATTCAACCCAACTTTATTTTAAAAAGAGAAAACTCTTAATGCTGAAATTTACCAAGAAAATGTATTTCACTCCCAATGAAAATCAGCAAGATTGCTGGTTCTCTCATCAATTGTGTAAATATCCTGCTGAGTAACAAGTTTAATGGATAACGCAAGAATATTTTAGCAGATATATCATCTCAAAACGTAAGTATCATCCAGTGCACATCAACATAACCTTCTCAAACTGTGGAATTAATGAAGAGCTGGAAACTTCACTAGCTCCATGTTTTTCTACTGTGGCCTTTAAAGAGAGATCCACCTACAGTTAGTTCTTTTCTCTTATAATTTAGATGGTGTTATTTTCCCTAGGGGAAAAAAAAGAGGTAACTTTCTCAATCTCGTGGACTGAGAATGACTATCTACTTTGATGAAATCAATCAGCATGAATGTCAAATGTCTCCTTCTGTATCTGTCTATATAATAAAATATTGAAGCCACAATTGCCTGAAATTGAGAAATTTTAAGCATTTCAGTGGTAAGAAATGGAAATGTTTTTATTAAACTTCTGAGCATTTGAGCACATTGTCTGTGACTGCATGATCATGTTAGAATGGTCTCATTTAATGAACCCACATTCCTCTGAAAGCAGTCCTATGATTTTCCCCATTTTCTCAATTGAGGTATCTGAGTCTTGGAACATATGTCCCCATGTTAAGTAGTCCATCCCAAAATAAATGAGAAAAACTCTAATCAGTCTGAGCCAACGTGCATTTGCTTAACCACTGAGCAAATGTTCTGAAAGAAAACTAAAAAAAAAAAAAAAAAAAAAAAAAAAATAAATATGTAGAGTTTGGCTTAATATCATTTAAGAGAATATATCAATAAAAAGAATCTACAAATATTTCTTAGATATAAGCACGAAGGGGAGAATCAATGTGAAAGAAAAGGAATTATGGAGACGTGATGAAACTAAATCAGACAAGGATAAAGTCTATCGAAATCGGCAGCTCACCATCCATTCCTGTTTGAAAAACAACTGCGCTGAGAACAGAGTAAAGGGCTCTTTGTTTCCACATGCAGAAGACAAAGCATCAAGCATCTGAAGCCCAGTTTTGTAGCTGCCACTCTCTTCCTGTTTCCCTGCTTGAGGGTCCAATTAAAATAGAAAAAGGCTGGAGTTGGTGTTTTTTCCGTTACCAATAGCTATATATTATTCATTTTGATTTCTCTGGGCATAAAAACTATTCAGCTGGTGAGAGGGAAAAGGAAAAGGGACGAGTGGCTGCCATCTGCTTAGATCATGAGGGCAGCCTGTCAACAGAGCACTGAATATAGCCATTTCTTCCCAAGAGCACTTATCAACTGTAGGGCTGCAGGTCACTGAGCCCTGTGTACAGGTGGCTTGGCCAGAGTGCCATGAAGTTCCTTCACATGCCTCCCTCTCCACAAATCTCAATGTTCCCAGCCTCAGTGCCTCCCACAAGGCACCAAACCCCCCTGTAATTAAAAGCAAATAATTCACCCAGCCGGCATGGCTCAGTGGTTGGGTTTCAACCTGTGAACCAGGATGTCATGCTTTGATTCCTGGTCAGGGCACATGCCTGGGTGACCTGTGAACCAGGATGTCAGGGCACATGCCTGGGTTGTGGGCTCAATCCCCAGTAGGGGGCATGCAGGGGGCAGCTGATCAATGATTCTCATCATTGATGTTTCTACCTCTCTCTTGCTCTTCCTGATTATCAACAAAAACATTTAAAAATAAGTTCACCAAACAGCAGGAGTCACTGAAGTGTCTAAATGCTAAATGAATATCCAAATAAGTCAATATTTGCATCAGATTATCAACAAAAACATATTTAAAAATAATTTCACCAAACAGCAGGAGTCACTGAAGTGTCTAACTGCTAAATGAATATCCAAATAAGTCAATATTTGCATCATTTAACTGATTGTAAAGTGCTAAACAAATGTAAGGTGGTACTGGGATACAGATTGCTTTCGTGTATTATGTCCTGATGTCTCAATAACACAGCGACAGTTACATTGACAGCTTTGAATTGACAGTTGTATCGACAGTCTGTATTGCATTGACAGTTTTAAGATAACAACACGGTGGCCCAAATATTTTCTCAAAGGTCTCAAGACTAGGAAGTGGTGTAGCCTGGACTCAAAGGTTGAGTGTTTTGTGTTTTCTTTCCCATCCCAGCAATGTTTCCGCTTTATCAGAGCCCCTCCTCTTGGCTGTTTTCTGTTGTTACATGAACATCTTTACACAGTTATGCTTGATGAAGGTGGAAGACTGTGCCACCCCCAAATCTGCCTTTTTTGCATAAGGATTATTTAGAGCTGAAGGCAATTGAGAAAAAGCAGATACAAGAAAAACTCTTTGCCCTCCTCCTATTTGCCTAGAACAGGATATAATTTTTTTTATTCTAACTTCTTTTTTTAATTTATTTTCTTTTTAATATTTTCAAATTATAGTTAATAGTCAATATTATTGTATATTAGTTTCAGGGATACAGCCTAGGGGTTAGACAGCTACATAACTTATGAAGTGATCCCCTGGTCATTCTAGTACTCACCTAGCCCCATACATAGTTGTTACAGTGTTATTGACTATATTCCATATGCTGTACTTTACCTCCCTGTGACTATTTTCTAATTATTCATTTGTATTTCTTAATCCTTTCACCTTTTACATCTAGCCCCCCGCCCCCATATCCCTCACTGACAGTTTTGTTCTCTGTATCTATGGGTCGAATGAGACATAACTATGTAAAGATGCCCCCACCTCCCCTTTTTATGAGGAGGACAGAAATTAATCACTGGAGACAACTCTAGACTCTTCTCACCCAGGGGTGGAACCAGAGGAACCTACATGTCAAACTTTACTAATTAGCCCTTAACTTACATTAGTATTCCCCATATGTTTATTTTCCCACAGTTTGCTGCCCTTGGAGGCCTAAAATCCTTTTCTTTTGTCTTGTTAATTCTTCACAAATTTACTGTTCTTCATTAAGATACTGTAAAAGCCCAATTTTTTAAATATATTTTATTAATTTCTTTACAGAGAGGGAGAGGGATAGAAAGTTAGAAACATTGATCAGCTGCCTCCTGCACACCCCCTACTGGGGATGTGCCCGCAACCAAGGTACATGCCCTTGACCGGAATCGAACCTGGGACCCTTCAGTCCGCAGGCCAACGCTCTATCCACTGAGCCAAACCAGTTAGGGCTAAAAGCCCAACTTCTAACCACCTCCTTAAGTGACTCATCATGGAGGTTCCTCCCATTTGACATGTGCTACACACAGTAATAAACAGTTTGTTTTCCTCTTGTTTGCTGTGCCTTTTGTCAGCCTAATTTGCATAGCCCTAGCCAATGAACCTAAGATGGGTAAAGGAAAAATTTTCCTCCCCTACATTGACATAGTCTATGTCAGTAATGTTAAAACTATCTTTTGGATATGTTTTCTGGCATTGGTTTATTAATTAAATAAGAACAACAACTTTAGGTCTTCCAGCTTCTTTATCTGCCTGCTGTTTTTGAATTGGCCCATGCATGCTTATAAATGCGAACACATTGGACCCACAGTCACTTGATTTCATGTCAATTTTTCATACCATCAAGCAAAGAATTTCTTCATGTCTGCCTGGAACAAATTAGTTCAATTTCCCAATTCGCACAAAATCTGAAGAAACCCTAATGAAAAATAAAATTCCAAAGCGGAAGAACATATTCGGCTTCCTTGAAAGCTACTGCATGATTTTTTTTAGCCATGGCTCATTGTCTTTGAATATGCTGGTTTATGGGCCTGTGATAATCTGATTAAAAACGGTCTAGAATCGGTGTACTTTACTAAAGCCAAACCCCTTTTATCTACCTTTTCTGTCCGTGAGAATTGACGCTCGTGAAACTGAAATAACCGAATGTCTGAGCAGAACTCCCTTTCTTTACAAACTACTCACACGTGTTCCCAAGTGTCAGTGAGCCGGTGCCGAGTGGCTCTTGGGTTTTCTTCATGTATTTAGTCCCTGCGCTCTAAGCAGTTGACTTATAGGTAATGTGGTGTGAAGCTCGCTTTTCCAATTGGAGTTCTCTTTTTCAGTTCCAACCTTTGTCAGTGGTGATCGAATGTCATCACCTATACATTGACTTTTGATCCTAATATGCCACAAAGCATTCATCTCAGAATTGTTCCAAGGGGTGACCATCAGCATCTCAAAACCATTACCAGCAAGCAGCGTGTTTCATCAATCAATATATGCAGTATTTTCTTTAAGACTCTGAAATGAATCCAAGTCCTCCCAAACCTCAAGCCAAGTCCAGATGCATGGAAAATATTAGTGATTCCTCAACCCCCCCCATAATTGACTCTGTTATATACATATTTTGCAAAGATTTATGTTTTCAGGTAAATAATGTACATGGTCATTTCATTTGGTGGCAAACAAAAAGACAGGTGAAAAAAAGGAGATGTAGCTGACTTTTCTATACATAGAGTGGTTCAAATCCAGATGATTCTGGGGTATGATTTTGGGGGAACAACAAAAAAAGTTCAAATAAGAAGCACCCAGCATTCCTGAAACTCAAAAACTTCTATGAAAAAGGCAGCTATTAAAAAAAAATTGGGGAACTGTGCTAGACTAAGGAGAGTCCTCCTCGTGTAGAATAAAGGTTATTAACCAAACTGCAAATCTTTAAACCAGAATGGGATGTAAGTATAAAAAGAGGAACAGCAGCTGAAAAGTAAGTTTACTCTTTGCATATTCATTGTGAAGAAAGAGCTGTTCAAACATTACTACTTGTAGTTTATACTAATAACTTTAGAATATTTACAAAGGAGGGAGGGAAGCAGGGATTTTCAGTGCGGTATTAAATTTACAACATTCTTAATGAAAAAGAATTTAGATGATCTTTGTTTAGTTAATAAACCTAATATTTAAAAAAGAAATTATAAAAACTAATACAAACATAGATTAAATATAAATAAATAAACATTTGCTTAGCAATATTTTGTTGAAGATCAAGGCCTTTTCTTTGAGACTGTCTCTAATTGAAATTTTATGTCACCTTTCTTGCATAAAACCACATGTATGTCATCATCCAAAATTCCCAGTTCTAATTTTTTTAAAGAAAAAAGCAGAATTTAAGCAATTAAAGAGCAATCTGAATGCAAGATCCTTCTAGATAGTTATTTTCGTTCAGTCTCTTTGAAATCTCTCACCAACACCTAATTGTATTTCACTTTGTTTAACAATTTGCTTATATCAAGCCTTGTAAAAGCATTCGAATTTGTTTTATAGAAACACGTTTGTCCTCTAACATTAGCTAATATAACATGAAGTAACTTATATAATTAGAATAATGGTCATGCATATAGAAACCAAGACTACTGCCTCTTGGTAAGACTATAACTTGATTGGTAGGCACAGCTAGTGGTCTAACTCAGTAATGTTAAGTATAAGGGGGCATCAGTCACGCATTCATATCTGTTAGCTATTGCTATAATAATGCTTCAATAAAAAATACACGAATAACTGTAGTGCCCTACAACAAATACTTACATTTCTCACTCACAAGTTTCTGGGTCCTTTGGGGTTAACTGAACTGGGCTAAGTTAAGATAAGACATGCTCTATGTATTACACTCTGTAACCCAGACTGAAAAGAGACCTGGGACTCAAACTGGGAACTATTTTCGTGGTAACAGAAGAAGGGCAAGAAAGAGGGCCAACCTAAACCACACAAACACATTTCTAGCCTCTTATGTCAGACCCAACATTATCCCATTGGCCAAAGTAAGTCATATGTCCAAGTCCAAAGTCATGGGCTGGGAAAGTACACTCCATCTATCGTGGGGCCATGTCCAGAGTGCGGCTGCATTAATTCCACAGCAGGGAAAGAATCGGGGCCAATAATGACAATGTTTGACAGAGTGAAAAAGCAGTGTTTAATCCAGAGAACCTATTAAGTGGCAGTCAAGAGAGATTCTATTATGCTTAGTTCCAAATGAAGTAATGAATACAGTGAATTCTAAATTTATTTCTTGGTTCAGTCATTCACTAATTCATACAATCAGCACAAATATATTGTGTTTCTTTTAAGTGCCAGGTCCCCTGGAGACATGAAAAAAATTAGTAAAAAATCGCTTTTGCCATTAAGGACCTGATGGATCATTTATGACGAGAGTTAAAAAAAAAAAAAAAAGAATGGTTCAGACTACACAGTGAAAAAGAAACAAGTTGGTTGTTTGACTCTGACTGCCTTGATTAAAACAATGATTTACCTTCCTAAGTATGCTTTTGAATGAATTAATAATAAATAAGCTAAAGTGCTCTGGACATTTTTAACAGCAAATAATTATACTTTGCCTTTTACCCTTTCCCTTCAGGTTGTCACACCTGATGTATTAAGAGTAAGAGAGCAAAGAAATATAATATATTCCTTAAGACTGAGACACAGCAGTGATCTTCAGAGGACACCTGGATAACACCAAATCAATAGACATTCAGTCATTTAACGAAGGAGAGGGAAGATTTGACAATAGGAGAATTACTGTCCTGGAGATATTTCTATTTTTCTTACTACCCGCAGCAAATATTAAGTATAGTTAGGGAGGTTACACAGGATAGAGGAAAGAATACTGGATGAGTTAAGATCCTTCTATTTCCTTTTTTGTTTTTTAAGTGGATGAAGAATTTAGACACTTAGGAAAGACACTGTAGAATTCTAGTCCTTGATCTGCTACTAATTAGTGGTGTAGCCTTTGGCAAATTACCTGGCACTTCCCTTGAAACCTTCTCTGATTTCTCTTCCCTTCCCAAGGCTGGGAGAGATGGGACACCTTTATTCCTGTATATCTTAATCCTAGCTCTATTACCTTGCTAATTAAATTCTTTTATAATTGTTCTGGATATATTTGCCTCTTGCACAACTGAGCTCCTTGAGACCAGAATCAATGTCTGATGCAATTTTGTAGGAAAAATCTAGGAAAGATAATGAGACTTTTTGATGACTGATCTAAAACACAACTCTACTAAAGGCTCCTCCGAAGTTGTATGGAAATCTGTAAAGTACACTTTGGCTGAGGATATTTCAACATTTGCCTGAGAGCAAATCTTACCCTCTGCCCCGTAAAGTATAATAATTTATATTACAGGACCCAAGCCCAAATTTAATAGGGTAGCCTGATACTTCATTCTTCAACATTGTTTTTAAGCAACTTTTGAAAAAGAACTCAGTCCTTTAATTTGCCATCTTTTGGTTGTTGATCAATAATAAAAATGTACAAAGACGAAAATCTTGATATTTCTTGGACTTGCAATATCTCTCTCTTAATACAGCCTTTTAACAGGCCCTTGCTATGATCTAGAACAAAATGCTTGAATGAGAGATGAAGTGACTTTCACAAGATAACCATGAATCTCATACATGATGGCTTCAGAATCTACAAGTCTAATATATATTTTTTTAAAAAAATAATAACAAAAAAGAAGAAAAATTGCTTAATAACTTGCTTCCTTGCATGTCACATATATCACTTCATTTTAGGTGTCACCCTGACAACTTTTCACAAACATTCCTCAGTATAGAACTCCCAACTTTTATTTATGAAGAGTTGTGTAATAACGGGCAAGCCATTTGACCTCTCGGTTTTCAGTTCTAATAGGGGCTTGACCTGTATGACTTTCATGATCCCTTCTATACATATTCTTGGCAATAGAGAGATTAGATTGGAATTTGGAAATATATGTTACAGAAATGAGATT
>NW_005354673.1:661982-663257 GCF_000412655.1 Myotis brandtii
GGCTTAGACATTTCTGGAGAGACTCTTTTTTACCCCATAATAGGAAGTTTTCATTGTGATGCCAGAGTCTTGGGAACAAGATAGACATTCCTTTGCACTAAAACTTGATAGAGGTCTGTCATTGATGTGTTGCAAAGGAGTTACAAAAAGCTGAAAGCTCTTGTAAATAGAGTGAGATAATTTAAATTATTCCAAGGAGTTAAGTGTCAGAGAGAGAGACAGACAGAGGGAGAGAAGCAAAAATTATGTATATATATATATACACACATACACATACATACACATGCACACACAAAGATCATTTGTTGTTAACTCATTTTCCAAACTCTAATATTGATTCTTATTTTTATTATAACACCCATTTTGGAAGAATTTGTAATAAAATAGACAAAGTTACATATCTAGTAAGAGTTTAATTGGTGATTGTGTTCTGATAATAAAATAACGTCTTATGGATGATTACTTTTGATCTAGCTTTGGGAACTTACTCTAAAGAAAAAGATTCATGTATGAGACTATTCAGTGTAATTTTATGAAAAACTAGAATTAAAGGCTCTATATGTCCAAAAGTAGTGGCAATATTTTAGTGGAGGAGCTACAAGGACCACCAGGCCTCCTGAGACCCTGAGCAGAGGTCCCTCAGTAATTCTATGCTGCAACCTCCCCTCTGGACCATAAAAATATTCAAAGTTGCCCTGACCAGTTTAGCTCAGTGGATAGAGCATCGGCCTGCGGACTGAAGGGTCCCAGGTTCGATTCCAGTCAAGGGCATGTACCTTGGTTGCGGGCACATCCCCAGTAGGGGGTGTGCAGGAGGCAGCTGATAGATGTTTCTCTCTCATCGATGTTTCTAGCTCTCTATCCCTCTCCCTTCCTCTCTGTAAAAAATCAATAAAATATATTTTTAAAAAATATATTCAAAGTGAAGTGCCCTTTGCCATCATCTTCTCCAAACTTCTCACTTGATAAATAGAAAACTGATAGCAAAGCTGTGAAGTGAATCACCCACACACAGAGCCATTTATAGTCACCATAGTTGCCCCTTTCACAGCACAGGAGTGATGGCTCTCAGTCTTCCTGGTCTAACCCAATAATAATCAGATTTCACTCTTTTTCTATCACAACCATATTACTCAGCTAAATACCTACTTTCCACTGGCAGCAATTTTCTTGTTCAGTCGGTTTCCAGAAGGAAAATTAACATCACTTATGTGTTTAAAAGCTTCTCTCCTGGTACTGATGGCTACAAAGACACTATCATACTGCATTGGTCCC
>NW_005354673.1:663883-702299 GCF_000412655.1 Myotis brandtii
GAGTTTAATTCGTTCCGTGATGGAGCTTGTAACTCAAATTACTCGTATGTCAAATCATAAAGTGAAGGAGTGAGACATGTGATGCTGGGCTGATGTTGTGGCGTTCACTGTGACGTTCGCTGCGCCAACTAGCGGTGGGATATCTGAAGCTGGCTCATAAACCGAATTTTAGCTCACAACTCAAAGCAAAAAATCGGCCGAGAGACTGCTTGTATCTCGAAAAACTCGTTAGTCGGGACACTCGTAAGTCAAGGCCCCACTGTAATCATTTCAGGTAGTAGGAAAATCATGGAGGAAGCTCTAGAACTAAGCCACTAAAAGCCATCTTCTGAGGCTAACATGCAAATGGGTTAGCTGGGTTCTGTTGCTTTTAAGGCATAGTCACTTAAATGATGGTTTAAATATTTCTTACTACATCAGTATTTAAAATGCATTAGTGTGTTTGAAGACAGAAAACCTGTAACAAATCTCATGGAAACCTACAGCTAATTTATCAAGTAAGAAGTAATAGCTTTAGTGACCATAAGAATTCACAACACGTGTGAGTCTGAGAACATACCACAAAGATCACCAGAAGCCTGGAGTAATCTGAAATTGGCTATCCTTACTGTAGCAAGCACACACACACACACACACACAAAACTGTCTTCCCCTGAAGCAACTGATTCTCCTTCTTTAAGGGGTTTAATGCCATAGCCTACGTTTGCCTACATCTGCTCTTCTTCCATCTCTGTTGAAGGCAGGTTAAGCCCTCTGGGTTATGTAGAGCCTGTAACATAACCTGAAATACAGCACGATATAAACCCATCATCAAAAAGCCTTCATGACTACCTTGTTTGGTTTCCCTCAAAGCACCACTGTGCATATGGAGAGGTGTTTCATAATCCTTCCTTGCTTATTACTTCTTTCCAGCATTCAAGTACGTAAGCATCCAAAAGGGATGTTTTCTTGGTTGCAATAGGTCATTTGAAATACACTCCATAATTAACAACTTCGAAAGCAAAGAGGCAAATTTTGACACATGTATTATTAAAGCAGAGTGAGGTCCCCCGGACCAAATTAGGTGCCCAATTAAAAACATCCATGTTTAAAAAAAAAGATAGGGAGCTGTGCTCTCAGCAATCCCAATTGACTTACTGATTGAAGCACCTGTTCAAGCCATGTGGCAAGACCCGGGCCTTGGGGCTGCCTTAGTGAATGAGTTTCAAGTGCCCTGACTTGAATGCAGGTCAACCAGAATCAACTTCAACAGGGTCACCTGGAGGTAAGAGATAAGGAATTGGAATGAGACAACTGATGGTTAAAGAATCACAGGGTAATGAAAAAGTAATAATTGAGAACTCATTCATTCTTCAACAAATCTATTTTATTTTCAAGTGCTGTGCTAAATGGTAGGATATAGGCTTCTGGATTTATTTTTTTCTCTGCCACTCTTGATCTTGTCAAGACTCCTACCCTCTATACCTCTGTTTCCAGGAGTAAATTGAAGGGGTGAAAAGAAATGATGACTAAGGGAACTCTTACTTGATTTTAGAAAAAGAATGGAAGTTAAAATCTATCTAAGCTTCCACTTTATTGTTGGAGGCAGTATATTTTCATTTAACTATGTTCAAATTGATTTTATAAAGACTTTTAAAACTCTAACTCTCTGCCAAACTTCTAGAATTGTTTGCAATAATCAGCAATAGCCATAAAATAAAAGCCAAACTTTATCACGTTTGTCAGACAAAACTGTCACTTTAGAAGAGGAAAATTCCTAAAACTCATGCCCAAGAGAGATAGGAACTACAAAACACCCCCTTAACATGGTGGCGATTGTGGCAGGCAAGCGAGATTTTAATGAGCTGAGTAAGGCAGCTCAGTGGCGCTCTGCCTGGACTCAACTCTGCATTCCACATCCAGAGTAGGTCTTTGTTTAAACAAGCCTGACTTTCCAGAGTCACTTTCACCCTTTCTGGTTTTCTCCTAGGGCAGTGTGTTTGCTTGAGAGAAAATTCCTTCCCCAAATGAATGCAGCCACCTAGCATACATATAACATAAAATGCAATTTAAACTTTTTAAAAAGCTGAAAAAGTAAACATGCTAATGTAGTAATCCTAAAGACTCTACCTTAACGAGCATGCGGACTGTGGCCAAGTAAAAATGATTGTGGGAATCATAATTTGTAATTTCCTGCCTCATTTAAACACTCCAGGGCCAAATTGCCATAAATATCTTATATTGAAATTCCATCTTTCCAGAAGGTAAAAAACAATCTACCTTGATATCCAAAGTAAATCAAATTGAAGAGAAAAATTACACAGTGACTTTGGATTTGTCATTTCACCCTTCTGAATCTCATCAATTAATGAAGGGTTTTGGATCTGTTAGTCCCTTGCTAGCACTAACATTATATGATTCTGATATACAGGTGCTACCCAGTAAGTGAGGGTTACATACATCACACAGAAGTAAGAAGGAACTAAGAAGGAAAGGCAGTTATAAGCATACATCTCAGATCACCTTCAAAATGTTAGCCAATAGGTTTATCTTATTTTATCTTATTTTTTTTTGGCTTATTGCCTTCTTAGCTGTCAACACTTGATACTACTTCTTCCACAAGATTTTAAAAATAAAAGCATTTTTAATACAAATTCTAAGAGATGACTTGAAGCTAAGAAGGTAAATAAAAAGTGAGGATGAATAGTCATTCATTGATGAACGTGTTTTCCATGTTTCCTTCATATACTCTGAAAGCATTTTTCCTAACATTCTTATTTCAAGGCCCATTCTAAGAGGAGGAAGAAGAAGGGAAGAAGAAGGAAAAAAAGAGAAAAGAAAGAAAAAGAAAAAGTATAGACTATCGGGGTCAGCGTGAGGTTATCAGAATGAAAAGGAGTGAGAAATCCAGGGACCCAGCTTTGCACTAATTAACTTTGTGCTTGATCTTGAGTAAATCAGGAGATCTCTGAACCTTGATGGTTCATCTGTAGAGTGATTTGGCGGGATTATTAATGATTATGAATGGTGTTTACCATTCCTTTTAACTCAAACATGGTATGACTATAAATGACTAAAAAACAGTTATGATTTGAACACCCAAATGGAATGTGGAATAAAGTTCCAAATTGTGATCTTTTCAAGATCAAGAAAATTTTTGATGGGTTTGGAGAGAGGAGGGCTATCTCTTCCTTGCTTGTTTTGAACCTGCTATTAACATTCTCTTTTCTCTCCACCCTGTCAGCTCCAGGGGATACAATTTACCCTTACCACTCCTACTAAATTCTGAATTCACAATATGCCAGAAGATATCAAAGTTGTCCCATTCCTTTCTCTAGGGCAGTGGTTCTCAACCTTCCTAATGCCGCGACCCTTTAATACAGTTCCTCATGTTGTGGTGACCCCCAACCATAAAATTATTTTCGTTGCTACTTCATAACTATAATTTTGCTACTGTTATGAATCATAATGTAAATATCTGATATGCAGGATGTATTTTCATTGTTACAAATTGAACATAATTAAAGCTTAGTGATTAATCACAAAAACAATATGTAATTATATATGTGTTTTCCGATGGTCTTAGGCGACCCCTGTGAAAGGGTCGTTTGACCCCCAAAGGGGTCGCGACCCACAGGTTGAGAACCGCTACTCTAGGGACTTAGATACAATTATTCAAGGGTTTGCCATTTATATTGAATGAAAGCAGCTTTGGGAGAGTTGAGGGAGTGAATATGAAGCTTCTTGTCAGTGATCGTAGATGGTGGGGTGATAGGGGTCACTGAAATGTAGATAGCAAAAAGGGAACGTTTACAAAGCACTTAGAGAGTCAAAGATGAAAATATTATTAGTTCTGACGAGTATTATTCCATAAAATCTCCCCTTATGACTGATGAGAAGGAGCTCAAATCTTCAAATAAAACATTTAATTCACACCTGACAGCAATTTTCAGCGTATGGAACAAGCAGTGTTAGTAATTCCATTCTTTGCCCAGGGAAAAGCTGTGCAAAATAGAGTAGCAATAAAATACATGTCTGTGGTTCTTGAAAAAGAAAAAATCTGAAGAGAAAGGCCCTCTGGCAAAAAGAGTAAACCCCATGTGCTGGCCTGAATCCCTCCCACTTTCAATTAGCAGATTAAGGGGATTACAACACTCATGCTATTTCTGCACTGGTCTAACTCACACACCAGCACATGCACATAGCTGACCCTTGGCTTTTGTGGATTCAGCATTTGTGTTGTTGATCATTCCCAAGCAACTTCCAAAGGCCTTTGAGTTGTGATTGTCACTTTGCTGAAACCTCAGTATGAATAAAGCTGGAGGGTGGAAGAAGAGTTTACAGAAATGAGTCAGTTAATGATCAAATCAGTAACTACTTCTCCATGTGACTTCACTATTCTCTACTCTTTTTTTGTTTGCATTCATTTCCATAAAGCAATATGCAAATGCCCCCCCTTCCAAATGGGGAAGAACTATAAGCAAATGATAGATTTCTAAAACTGGGTCCTCATTGACCTAAATGTTGAGACTGAGGCTGGACAATTGCATGCCTTACACGACCATGTGTAACCAATTGAAAAACAGAAAGCATAAGCAGATGAAGTAGCAAAATATATTTGGGTGCCATAAACTGGATTAGAGAATGAAATTTAGCCTGTTGCCACATTTAGGCTTCCCACTGTTTTCCTCTTAGAATTAAGCACACCTACCCAGTCATAGACAATAGGCCATTGCTCTCAACAACTTATGGCAGTAAGAGAAGGAAAACATGTATGTCCTGAAATTGGGATGCTCTGAAAAGAGAGAAGGGACCTGGGATGGAAGTTTATTGACCATTTACCTGATGTCACCAATCAAATATCCTCTACTTCCTGGAGAAGGAGTAAATTAAAGGTAAATAGTAGGGCAAGAAATGTTACTCATGGGAAGCATGTGGACACTGCTATTAAAATTCAAAAGTCGTTCATCCTTCTATTTTGTTTCTGGAAAAACTCTAGTATCCTATATAATAAAAGGCTAATATGCAAATTATCCCCTCAACCAGGAGTTCGACCTGGAGTTCAACCAGGGGGCGGGGCCGGATGGCCAAATTCCTGTGGCCCCTCCCCCCCAGCTGACCCTGCCCGATCGGTCCCAATAGGGACCAGCTGGCCGGACCCTACCCATGCATGAATTCATGCACTGGGCCTCTAGTGTACTAATAATAATGGCAGGAATAACAATAAAAATAATATTTCAAATCAGTCAGAATAGGCCAGGCTATGCTATAGTAATAAATAATACTAAAAACTCAGTGATATTAAATATCAAAAATTTTGCTTCTTAATCACTTTCTATGACCACTGCAGATTGGCTATGGACTAAAAACCAAGGTGGGGGGAGCAGGGGGAAGACAATAAAAAGACAGACATGGAAAATGTAGATAATTAAAATATGTCATGTAGTTCAAGAAATTGTTGGAATACAGTTTTTTATGGGTCTCTTGAGTTTCTACCCACCTCTTAAGAAAAGTATGGGCAGTTTTTGTTCTGAACTATCTTTCATAAGACATTTACATAGATACTGGCTTGGAGGAAAGTGATAGTTCTCCCTCTGAAGCATCAGGAAGCTTTGCTTACTAAGTAGCAAAATAAAGATAATGGTTCTCCTTCCAGGGAAAGGGGAAAGATTTGCTTACAGCCTATTATAAAATATTTGGATTTCCCAAGTTGGAGGTGCCTGGCTATGACATAAAGTCACTGCATGTGCAATATCCAGCTAAATTGTTCTAGGTATATCATGGTGATCACTTCATAAGTTATGTAAATGTCTAATCACTATGTTGTACACCTGAAACTAATGCAATATTGTACATCAATTATAATTGGGGGGAAAAAACAAAAAAATGTAAAGGAAAGGAAGGGAAAGGGGAGGGGAGGGGAGAGGAGGAGGGGAGGGGAAGGGAGGAGAGGATGCACTGGAATTGCCATTGAGGGTGAAGGGAGGTTGTAGAATGTAGTGTTGGCACATGGGAACTGAGTTCCTGCTGAGAAGGGCGGGGACAAAAAGGAAAGGAAAGGAAAGGAAAGGAAAGGAAAGGAAAGGAAAGGAAAGGAAAGGAAAGGAAAGGAAAGGAAAGGAAAGGAAAGAAGTTTTTCCTTATTGGGACTTGAGGAGCAAGGGAAACCAATACAATCATGAAGCACCCGTATGTTGCTGTGTGTGTGTAATGGTGTCAGATTTCTCTTACCCAAGAGTCTTGTGTCTTCTGCTATCTTGCTAGCTTTAAAATGGGACAAAATCTTAGGCCCTTCCAAGTTCTTAACATAAATTAGACAAATTAGATAGAGAATTCCAGCATAAAGCTGAAAACTATTGCCGGAGTTCTTGTTCCGGCATCTAGAAGGGTTCAGGAATCTGGAGAAGGCTGTGCATAGATTAAATAGGCGTCCAGAGACGAAATATAATTTTGAAAGGCATTTGGGAGCCTAGCTGAAAGAGCTAAGATCTAAGTCCTAAGGTCTAAGGCAGCCGTGGGCAAACTACGGCCTGCGGGCCGGATCCAGCCAGTTTGAAATGAATAAAACTAAAAAAAAACAGACCCCCTTTTATGTAATGATGTTTACTTTGAATTTATATTAGTTCACACAAACACTCCATCCATGCTTTTGTTCCGGCCCTCCGGTCCAGTTTAAGAACCCATTGTGGCCCTCGAGTCAAAAAGTTTGCCCACCCCTGGTAAGGTCTCCTCGTCCCAGGACCCCATGCTTTTTTATTAACACAATTTGCCCTGAGTCGAGGCAGAGATATACACTTCAAAGGGTATACACAAGCATGGTCAGAATGGGAGAATTAGCCTACGGCTGTTCAGGTGTTTGGCCAGTAGGAGGCAATAACATGTAGATTAAGATGCCCTTTAGCTGTCTGGCAGCCAAGAATCAATTTAATGTATCCTATTCCGGCTTGGGGAAATGCCTTCAGCCATTCCCAGATGCAGCCCTACTGTCATGCTGGAATTGGTCTCCAGCAACTATTATAAAAATAAAAATTTTAGAACTGAAAATATGGTAATTGAAACTGAGAACTCAATAAGTAGGTTCAAGAGCAAATTAGACACAGCTACAGAAGGGACTAGTAAACTAGAAGATACATGAAGCGAAAATAGATTAATGCATGACAGAAAGAGTTGAAAAATACAAATACAACTGAAGCTCTCTGTGCATCCATTCACAATTCTATTACTCTCTCCATTCTAAAAGTAATTATATTTTTAATTCAATGTCTATCATAACTGCATATGTCTTTGTACATTTCCTATAAGTGTATATATGTGCATGTGTTTTTATATGTGTATCAAACAACATAGAACATTATACTTTTTAAAACTTTATATAAAAATATTACAATGAGTACTTTTTGGCTTAATATTTGAATCTTATAAAGATTTCTTTTTACTAAATTATTTTCACTGACTTTCCCTTATTTCATAGAACACAGCAAAAGTTTCCCAAACATAATAAATGTGTCTTGCTCTCGCTGGTTTGGCTGAGTGGATGGCGAGTCAGCCTGCAGACTGAAGGGGCCCAGGTTTGATTCCAGTCAAGGGCACATGCCCGGGTTATGGGCTCGATCCCCAGGATCTCCAGTGTGGGGCATGCAGGTGGTAGCCGATCAAAGATTCTCTCTCATCATTGATGTTCCTATCTATCCCTCTCCCTTCCTCTCTGATATCAATAAAAATATAGATACAAATGTGTCTTCTATATCAAGATGTTCATTTCTTTACATTATTAGGGGTCCTATCAGTTTTCTAGGACTGTTTACTTCCCAATTGGATGCATAAAGAAAAAGCTTAGGCTGGAAAAAAAGAAAGCCAAAGAATCCATTTAAAAAAGTAAAAACACTATGAAAAAAATTTAGATTCATTATCACTATATGACAGGACATGAAAAATATGTGACTTTAAAGCATTCAGAAAACTTTTTTAAGAGTCATCAATTGGAAAATTGATAAATTCCCTAAGGGAAATGAAAGAAAGCTAAAATACTAAAAATTAGTGGCAGAATTGATAACACAAAGCAATCCTCATTAGCTTATAAATCCCATGCCAGAAGATGATGGTGAGTATTGAAGATCATATAGTGATGATAAGTGTTCAGTGACCAGATTGAACCATGATCAGATTAGATTGTTTCCAAGTCATAGGAAGCATTATAGAATGTATGTGAAAGCATTTCAGCCTTAAAAATATACAAACTTGTTCATTAGAATTTCTCACCAAGGTAAACATTGACATATTTCTTCTAACTCAAGGAAACTAAAGAAGTAATATCTAGAGTATATAAAACATTTTTAAAATATCACTGACAGAAATAAGGAAAAAGATAATTCCAGCATATGAAAAATTCATTTTATTATAGCCATTTGAAATGAGGAAAGACTTGCTCCAGTAAAAATATTCAAAAGAAAGGTTCAATATCATATTCCTGAAACAAGTTTTCCTGTAATGAAAAGTGGTGAGGGTTAAGACAATATTTAATAGAACGTACTTTGTAATAGATATACAAAGAGAGTTTTGAACTATTTAATTTTATTCAACGTAAGCCTACCCCAGAAAGGATGGCTTGACCTCAGGCAAAACAGCTCTTGGCAGCTGAGACAACTCTGATGGAGCTGAAACCTTGAGGCTATCTTTGAAAAAAAGAGAAATTCTGGATGCTAGGCAGAAATGCAAGCCTAACTCTTAAGATAAAGGTAAGACTCCAATTTAAGTAGCCTTCTGTGCTGGGTATTTTTCTCTTCTTCCCTCTAAATCCACTCTCCACCCTCATCTCTACACTTGTGCTCCAGGAAGATGATCTTTATTGATTCTATCAATGACTTTTCTTGCCCTTTGGTTTGCTGTTGGGTTCAGCCAATAAAAATTACCTGCATAACATCAAAGGGCATGAGGAGAAGGTCAGAGTGTTTATTTCACTGAGTCAATGTTGGCAGGCTATAGATTGGCAGTATTCTCCTCCTAAAAGTCACAGATTCTGCTAGATGACCCTCTGCTACAGCTATAGCTTTCTCTCCAGGAGTCGGTAATCCCTCCTGGACCCTTCAAGTTTACAGGTGCGATGGCTTCAGGAGTCGGTAATCCCTCCCTCCTGGACCCTTCAAGTTTACAGGTGCGATGGCTGGTATTGCTACAATGTAGGGAGGGAGTACATCAGCATCCCATGTTGGATTCCTTTAACCATGCCTATGTCCATGCAAAATCTCCCTTTACTAAGCTGTGTATAAGTATCCCATCTCTGACCTTAGCTAATTCACTCTTATTTTGAGGTCTCTACACTAATACCTCTCAAAGGAAATAAAGAGGTCCACTATAACAAATGGGGGGAGGTTGGAAATAGGAGGAAAAATTCTTAGGGCACAATTAATAAGGCTGACTTTGATGAGAAGCAACAAGTCACAATTTTGCCAAGGAAGCCAGCTCAATGTTATGCCTCAATTAACACCACCCATGTGAATCTTGGAGCATTTAAACACATACAGTTTATCTTCCTAAAACCCACTAGGCCAGAAAGAGGCCAGGACCTCTTGTTCATAAACCTAAGGAATTAGTAAACACAGTTTATAACCAATACAATCCCACATACAGCTTGAGCAAATAATAAAGTGAGAGCAGTTAAAGTTATGATTTATCACGTCTAATTAAAAAAAAACTCACAAGGAACACAAGTAAGCAAGTGTTCATTATGTACTACTACCTGCCAAAGCCAGAATTATCTTCAATAGCATGTTTTTCAATACACATATTGCAAAGTGGAACTTACCTAATAAGCAATCACTTGACCAATTAGCTGAGCTGCATTTACCATAAAACCAAAGAGGCTTATGCTTCAGAGTTACTAATCTGTACGAACCCCTTCCAAGGCTCCAGGAGGAATCCTAACAATATGTTCACATGGTCAGTATGTGTTTGTAAAATTTGCCAAAATAAAAATTTTAATCATAATTGGCTAAGACTGTTATCGGGCCACTCTACTTTCCCCACCACTGGACTTCCAACTGTGTTGAGTGATGTTGGAGTGGCTACAGGCATTTTTACAATTTGACTAATCAGCAGTCCAGTTGAAAGTATATTTCATGTCAGTAATATATGTATATGGTTCTCAGTCACGTCTGCATATAGTTAAATTATTAAAAGCACTCTCCTCATAGAAATGGACTTCAGGAATATTCCCTCTACCTATGGTGCCACTTCACACTGCACCAGACACAAAGGTGCTGGGCCAAAATATTACCATGATGTAAACATGGGTCCCAAGACCAGGAGCATGAGGAAATTAGGGAAGAAAAAAGGGTTGAAAGGTCTGCTAGTATGTGCAATAATGTGAACAATTTTACCTATCAGACAGGTAAAATTATAAGTAGGTTCAGTTATCAAAAATGCATAATCAAAACAAAAGTTCTCTTCTATCAGAAATTGACTCAATAATTCACAAGATACAATTACAAATACCTACATGCCTTTTCTTTTTTATGGGAATCATACAAAATAAGAATTGAACAGAATTCTTAAGGTTAAAGGATACATATCTGTAGCCATTCTACAAAAGAAAAGAATGTCTGTATATGATTATAAAAAATTCCAAAAAAAGTGTCAATCAACCTCTCTAGAGGAAAGACTGAATTACCTTTCTATTTCCTCAACAGATATTGATATTACAAATGTTGTTATGTGAAGAAGCCATCAAAATAACTGCAGAAAAAAAGTATGACAGGCTGTTAAATAATGTAGAAATCATTTTTCTGTATTTTTTAATGTTTTTGATATTCATTACCTTTTTTAAAAAATATGTTTTTATTGATTTTAGAGAAATAGAGGAAGGGAGAGGGAGAGAGAGAGAGAGAAACATCAATGACAGAGCAACACCAATTGGCTGCCTCTTGCATGCCCCCTTATGGGGATCTAGCCCTCAACCCGGGCATGTGCCGAGGGCAACACCAATTGGCTGCCTCTTGCATGCTCCCTTATGGGGATCTAGCCCTCAACCCGGGCATGTGCCCTAACTGGGAATCAAAATGGTGATCTCTTGGTGCATAGGGTGATGCTCAACCAACTGAGCCACACCAGCCAGGGCTTCATTTTAAAAAATGTGTACTTGGTTGTGATTTCTTTTTCCAGATAATATTCACTTTTACATTGAATTGCATATTCAAGAATTTTCATTATTTTTCTTAAAGAGGCCCATGCCCAAATTGTAGAAGCATCAAGGCTCATGAAAACTAGATTTCCCTGCCAGCTGGCCTCAAATAAAGCATCATATGTGCCCGGGTTCTTGATCCGGCATTAAGAAGGGTTCAGCAATCTGGAGAAGGGGCTGTGTGTAACTTAATAAAGAGTCCAGAGACGAAACATAATTTTAAAAGGCATTTGGAGGTCAGAGGAGCCTAGCTAAAGAAACTAAGTTCTCCTCGTCTCAGGACCCCATGCTTTTTATTAACACAAATTGTCCTGAGAAGAGGTGGAGATATACACTTCAAAGGGTCAGGTTTTGTATACAGACTCCATTGTCAGATTGGAAGAATCACCTACGGCTGTTCAGGTGTTTGGCCAGTAGGAGGCAATAACATGTAGATTAAGATGCCCTGAGCTATCTAGCAGCAAACAATCAATTTAATGCATCCTTTTCAGTTTGGGGGAAATGCCCTTCAGCCACTCCAGATTCAGCCCTGCTGTCATGCTGGAATTGGTTTCCAGCACATATGTTCTAGGTTCAATAGCAAGCACCACATAGGATGGAACTTAAGGGGAGGTCTCTATGTTAAAAAGAACATGTCATGAGGTAACATGATGATTTTCATCTGCCCAGAAATGCAACTTAGTTGCCTCAAGAAGGTCATCTAGTGTAGGATGTTGTCCAGCAAGTAGCTATGAACCTGGACTTCAGAAAAATAGTGCTTTCTAGTTCTATCTTTGCCCATCACATCTTCTAACCAGAAAGAAGTCAAGTAATTTATCTGTGTCTTAGTTTCTTCATGATGAAAATAGGCTGCCTTCTCCACAACATTTTCATTACTATCTATACAAAATTGATCAAACTGATCCCAACCCTCACCCACTTACTGAGACTTCCCAGAGAGCCCTCCACCCCATGGGGCTCTATCTCTCCAAATGTCTACTGCACTGAGTTCTCAATTGCCCCACTGATAATTCACTTCCTACACCCACTGAGCTAGGCTATAGACCCTCCTACTTCATTCTCTAAAAACAACACTTAGACAAGGATGTTTTATACAGCAGGTTTCTACTAAATATTTGGTAATGGGAGAAGATTACAGCACAGTGCTTGACAAAACATTATATTGAATTAATATTAGACATCACAGTGTGCCTCAAAATTCATCAGACATTTCTTGTCCAGGAAATATTTCACCTAAGGCCATACATGTCCATAAGCCCCAAGTGTCTTCGTTGTTGGGGTTCTTCTCCACCTTTCTCCTGCTTTCTTTTCGAATTTCCTAAATCCTTTCTTGACATTATTGTATAGATCAATTTTCATCATTTTGTCTAAATGTATCCCAAATAGAAAAATGCCCTGGGGTGGTGGGGTGGTTACACTTCATAAGAAAATAGGTCTATTCAGGCATTTAAAAAGAAAAAAAGGAGGTCAATTCTCTCTCAAATAACTCATTCTGATTTCTTCCCTGCCAACCAACTCAAACTACATCCAGCAGTTTAGAGTAGAAAAAGTTTTCCTAATTTGTTGGCTTTAAAAAAACTTGTAAGAAATTAAACAGAAAACTATTGGGAAAATGTTTTTAAAAATAAAAATTTATTCCAAGATATAAAGTATACATTAATAGGATACCGCTATCATATATTACATTATTTCTATCATGTGGAAATTTTATTATTGCTACAACTAGAGTTATCATATTGCATATCCCTTTTGCCTGCCATTAAATCAAGTCCTGTCATAGAAATATGCAGCATATTAGATGATGATACAAGGAATCAATCACAGTGAGATAAGACAAATGGATACTGCTATTGAGACCACTGTCTAGGTCACCCTCAGGAAAATCTAGCTATGTTACCATCCCAGGAAGGGCTGCAGCCATTCATTCTTCCAATGAAGACAAAAGGTCCTGCCTCATGTATATCAATTGACTTCCCTGGATATTAATCCCTATCTATGAAATGGGCCAAGAATGAGAGAAATAAATTATATCCTCCTTAAACATGGAACTTTCTTTTAAATAAGAAAATTCTAGAAAGCTTTAGAAATCATTTATTCTAGTAGCCCCATTTTAAAGATAAGGAAAACAGAGACCCAAATAACCTAACTGGCAGATGCAGAATCATACCCATATTCAAGGCCAACCGAACACCAATCCAGCTCTCCTGGCTCAGGCCGTTCTCATTTTAAGAATGTAATTACTGCCCTAACCGGTTTGGTTCAGTGGATAGAGCGTTGGCCTGCAGACTGAAGGGTCCCAGGTTCAATTCCTGTCAAGGGCATGTACCTTGGTTGCGGGCACATCCCCATTAGGAGGTGTGCAGGAGGCAGCTGATGGATGTTTCTCTTTCGTTGATGCTTCTAACTCTCTATCCCTCTCCCTTTCTCTCTGTAAAATATCAATAAATATATTTTTAAGAAGAAAGAATGTAATTACTTATTCCAGTTTGGGATGCAAAGAATATTTATCTTTAAGTTTTATTTATTCCAGATACAGATTCTAAGGGGCATGTACCAATGACACACCAATACAAAATATTAGTGCTATGTTTACTCACACCGGAAATCTACTTGTTTTATAATTTTTTAATCTTAAATCCATTTGATATGCTTGACTTGTTAATATCTCTCTATTTTCCCCCTCTTCTGAAACAAAATGTTGACTTATCAGTGAATACTCAATGCTATCAGCATTTAATTGCATATGGATTAATTATAAAGCTAGGTGGGAGTTTTAACAAAGGGATCAATCCCTTCATTACAGGAGTAATGAGTTTCTAATGGTTCATTCATGGTTCATTGGTGTACCACACCTCCATGCCTTCCCAATGCCAAGTTGAACACTCTAATGCCAATTGAGGTGTTAATCACTGCCCCTGACAGCTGATCAAGGGCATTAAAAAAAGAAAAGAAAAAAAAACAGAAAAGAGAGCAGGAAATAGACAAAAAAATAATAATCTCATTGTGTTAACACTACAATAAGAGATCTCAAAGTGTACACTTCCAAGAAACTGTAGTAGTCAGGTCTATTGGTTGCAAATGACAGAAACTCACTTGTAGTTCAGGGAAACTAGTGCAAGGTGTGTTATATAAGAGCCAGAAGAAGAAAAGGAAATGCAGCCGAACCTCAAGGACCACCATAATTGCCATCGCTTCTCTCATCTCTGCATCTTTGTGCATTTTTATTTCATTCTTGGAGACTAACTTTAAACCACAGTGGAAAGCACGACTCCCAACATCTCCCCTGCCTTGTATCCCCAGCATGCAAAAGATGTTCAAGCTTTGAAGTCCCAGGAAAGAACATAATTGGTCCAACTTGAGTAGGTATTCATTCCTAGACGACTTGCTTATGGTCAGGCAGTTGGGACCTCACCAGGCAAAAATTTCAAGACTGAAGAAAAGAAAGTGCTAGTTCCAACAGAAAGAAGAAGTGCTTAGTATATATTAAAAATTAATTTAATATCCACTAAAAATATTTTCAATTAAGGAAGCCATGAGTATATCACTAGGGACACCAGGGTATAAGTGGTGCTGGTCTCTGTTTCTAAATGCAATAGCTCCGGACCTTGAGCCAGTACCTGAACTCACCAAGCTTCTTCAACCTCAGTAACTAATTCATAAAATGGGAATAAATTTTTAAAATTCATGAAGGTGGAAAACTAGAGCAGGCATGTGGGAGCTATGAGCATGTGCCTCACAGACCTCCTCCGTGGAGACTGAACTAGACCAAGGGCCTCAGCTGCTGTGCTTTGAAATTCATTGCCTGGCTTGTGCCAAGGCTATTCCCAGACAATGACTAAGAATGGGGTGGGGGAAGTTGCATAAGGCAGACCCATCCCAGGGAGACAGTACTCTACTGTCATCCAATTTTGGCTCAGACTCCCCAGTGGCTTTGCTGTATCTTTCTTAGACTTGCACTATCTCTCCCTCTCTCCTTCACTTGGGATCTTGTATACATTATGGTCTGATGGATGACCCAGTTTTATTTTAACTTTCTCCCTATTTGCTTTTACACAGGCACATACCCTAATAAAATCCGTGCACCTTTAGTCCTATCTTTGTACCTGCTTCTCAGAGGACCTAATACAAGATGGTATCAAGTTTCCTTCATAATCTATGAAATGATTAAATGCTTTTCACCTAGGACGATAATTCCCATGAAGGACTGAATAAACTGAGAATTTTTTTTTTAAGTACTGATTCTAGTAATCCCTCCTGTATTTTATATCTAGATTTCTATAATTTTATAAAAAGGGTCTTGTACCCTAGCCAGTTTGGCTCAGTGGATAGAGTGTCGGCCTGTGGACTGAAGGGTCTTGGTTTCTATTCCAGTCAAGGGCACATACCTTGGTTGCAGGCTCCATAATTGGTCCTGGTCAGGTTGCTTGTGAGAAGCAACCAGTCAATGTGCCTCTCTCGCATCAATGTTTCTCTCTCTCTGTCTCTCCCCCTACCTTCCACTCTCTCTAGAAATCAATGGAAAACTATCCTTGAGTCAGAATTAACTAAAAAAAAATGTGGTAAGTGTGCTAAGAGTTCTTCAATATTTCTTTTCACCCCTCCCCCATCTTGAGGGCATTCAACAGGACTAAACTTCTTGATCTCTTACTATTGGGAAAGGAACATATGACTAGTGTTGGCCAATGAGTTTTGAGAAAGAATAACATATGATATATTCAGGCCAGAGTATTTTTTTACCAGTGTAAAACCCTCCAAGTCAATACTACTACAAATGTGAGCTATAAATTGGTCCATAAACTACTTTTTCCCAGTTCATGACAAGATACATATAGAGATGGAAATAAGCATTTACAAAATTTAATAGTAATTTAACATTGCTATAACATTTAATCATGGGATCAATTATTTAAATTTATTCGATTTTATAAAAGTATTGGTCCATGACAGATTAAAAATTAAAAATAAATAAAATTGGTCTTTTACCACAGAACTTTGCTTTAGAATTTTTGTTTTCCTCTGGCACTATGAAAAGCAATGTTCAAGATATTGGCTATTCTAACTTAGATCAAAATCCAAAATCCAAAAATTACTGAGTGGAACTCCCACCCCACCCCGACCTTCAATTCTTATGAACATAATAAATGAATAAGAATTGAAGACTATTGGAGAAAGGGAGATGGGTGGGGAGAAATTAGAAGAGAAAGAGCTGAGTAACCAGGTTGGCTGGAGTCTACAGAGAAATGTCAGCCAGTAGGAAATTCCTACTGATAGGGAAGCCCATGGGAGCTGTTTGCATTATTGGGATGTATATGTTCTATTGCCCTTACATTCATAGAGCCTCAGGTTGCTGATATCTCAGGGCCATGGGGTCATTAGAAACACACCTCACAGAGGGTCATATCTGCCAAAAGAGAGCAACACCGCACACTTCGTTAAAACAATCCACCTACTGAAGTCACGTGGTAGAATCAGGAAATTCAAGCCAGCCTTAATTTAAGGAAAGCCCTAGAGCACACACAAATGGAATTTGAGCCAATTATATTTCAGCCTCCAAGGACAGGGTAGCCCTAGTTGACAACAGAGCAATAATGATAATAGGTAAAATTTGAGTGTGTAGAAAAGCTTAGAATAAGCAAGTGTGATTACTAGCTTTCTCCAGTGACAAATTATACATTGTTTTGAGGACATCATTCTGAGTCATCTGATTCTAGCTTCCCATTACCTTTGAGCTATTTTTCAACTCTGTAAATCGTAGAAAATTACAATGAGATGAAAATGACTCTTGGCTATGAACATGTAAATTAATTGTCTGGCAAAAGGACAATGTCCTTCCTCCAAGAAAATTTTACGTCATTTGTAAATTAATTTTATTATTATCTGATCTATAAATCTCTGGGGCGGGGGGTTACATCTCTTTTGAACCAGATATAACATCCTCCTAATCCCTGCACTAATAATGAGTTAGGTAAAATCTTTAACATGTATTTATTTTCTATCTGTGTGAAAATCATGATTATCTTTTTAAAATTACCTTTTTGACAAGCTAGGCATTGTACTATATCTTTTACATATAGTATGTCCCTGCCATCTTCCCAACAACTGGAATTGGGTATAATTATAACTCCCATTTTATAGATCAAGGGATTTATTGAAATGACAGGCCAGTGAGCCAAATCTGACCTGCCGAAGTCAGCCTATTGTCATCAGTACAATATGGAACAGAGTGTGTCCTGTGGTTTGTTGATTGTCTGTGACTGTTGCAGCAGAGACAGGGTGCCCCCCAAACCTATAGTTTATTATCTGTCCCTTTACAGAAAAGTTTCTGAACCATGCAATGGATGAGAAAACAGGCTTTGAAAAGTTATAAAAAGTACCCAAATTCCCACTATTAGTGAGTGGCATAGCCCAGACTATTAAGCCTCTCTCCCTCTACATTGCCTTAGCACTCAATGCTCGTGGGCTTTATTTTCATTCGTCCCTAACCAGAGCTGCTCCTATGTAGCATAATGTGATATCTTTAAAGAAGGGCCCTTTATATTTCCACATTCATGCTTGGAATGTCTTTAGGAAGGAACTATCTGTTCATGTTGCAATGATAGATAAGGCAAAAATGCCTGAGAGAAGAAAAATTAGAAGTTAGGTTTGTGTGAAGGTGGTACTTCCTGTTCTCTGAGTAGAAAAGAGGCCAGGTGATTTATTTGTACCTGGAGAGAAAAAAATAAACAAAAGAGTGATGGTTCAAAGGGAGGTTGGCACAAACCAAAACTGAGGTTGCCTAAGAGCAGTCAGGCACCTAACTCAGCATGCCTTCATCTTTTCTCTCCCTTAGCCCCTCCCGTCTGCTTTGTATTTTGTTGTCAAAAGTGGGGGTAAAATGTTGTAACCTCTTATCAGCCTGTGTCAGCTGCTGAGGACTTGGTTGAAAATGGAAGGAGCAATTGTTATGTCTAACTGTTATATGAAATAGTCTTTAACAACTTTCCTTTTGTAATATTGTTATCCCTCCCTCCTTCCCCCAGCTAGCTTTCTACTCCCAAATTACCCTAATTAACCTGTGTGTGTGTGTGTGTGTGTGTGTGTGTGTGTGTGTGTACATGGTTTCCCTTTAAAGAAACAAGTGCACAAAACTGTAAGATAAATGAGTTCTGCTCAACACTCATGTATTGATTATAATTTTTAAAAAATCCACAAAGAAGAGAAAGGCCAAGGTATCCGGGAAAAGGCTAATCGGAACTTTAAAGGGCAGTGGAAACCATATAAATGAGATTCCCCTTGAAATTCTGCAAACTGCTAATGATGAAATATTCGGGCAATTAATTCAGCACAACCCAGAACAAGAGGGCTACAGATTTTGGATTTTACTGTCATTCCTTCCAAAGAGAGGAGGAAAAAATGTATCAAAGAACACTGTTCTCTTATCTCAACCAAGTCTTGAGGAAACAGCAAATCTCTTCAAACAAACCAAATGATGTTATGTTCCAGCCACAAAAGGAAACCTAAGAAGTGGGCTATATGGTAACCAGTAAGAAGACTCATCACAGCACACGCCCACATCCTCTGAGATAGACACAGTCCACTCTTGCTATTTGTGGTACTGAAGTTCTAAGTCTCCACAGACACTGACTTTAGCGAATACTAAATCATTGCTCTAGGAGAAATCTAGGGGTAGGATCTACCAAATATTGGTGTTAATTGATCACTACATAACCTTGTTTTGTGTGTGTTTCTGTTTAAAGACACCTTATTTAATATACAATATATTTAGTGTATTGTTTATTCATTAACATTAAACTCATGTCCAACATTATAAGCCATGCCTTAACGAAACTTATCTATCACACATTTTTGCATTAACACACACTCCATGAGGCAGCTTACAGACTCCTTACATTTAGAAAAACTAGACAGCCCTTCAGCACTACACTTAAGAGCTATTTTAAACAGTGAAATCACCACCACCAACAACAAAAATGTAAAAAATGTGGAACTAAATAAACCACATGCCCTGGCGAGGTAGCTCAGTTGGTTAGAGCGTCATCCCACATGACAAAGTTGCAGGTTCAATTCCCACTCAATGCACATACAAGAATCAACCAATGAATGCATAAATAAGTGAAATAACAAATTTATGTTTCTCTCTTTCTCTAAAAATCAATACATTTTTAAATATTAAAAAATTATTAACAAAAGACACTAGGATGAGAACTAAAACAAGAAGGCAGAGCATAGCCTTGTTCGATCTCAGCTGGGAATGTGGGTCAGGTGACTCAAATTTTTCACCACCCTACCCATGTGCATGTCTGTGAATGATTACAAAAGCACCTTGAGTATTGATTGTGTGGTTACAAATAACTTCTAGCAAGTAGACAAATTTGCAAATATAGAGTGAATGAATAATGAGGATTGACTCTATCTATTTCCCCCCAGAAACTGCATAAGCAGTAAATGACACCTTGGGAATAACACAAACAGATCAGCATGGCCAGAATAAATAATATAAACATTTCTTAATACTAAACACCTCAGGCACAAGTATGAAATACTGTGAATTCTTTAAGGGAATGTCAAGTTGCACACTGGGCATGAATGATTGGTGAATGGGGGAAATGCTGACTGCTTCATTACCTGGCAGAGATTGTGTGAAACTGGCCATACTTGACATCCAGGAAGCTGGCATAGTAATTGATTTCCCAGTTCTGTAAAACTAAGCATCTAAAATCCAATCTCAAGCAACCCTAAGGGTTTTCCATTGTGTCCTTCCAAAAATCTTCAAACCTGCAGCACATTAACCTTGAGGATATTATAAGTCTACTAGAGGCCTGATGCACGAAATTCGTGCAAGAGTAGGCCTTCCTTCCCCCGGCTGCCAGCACCAGCTTCCCCCTGACACCTGGGACCCGGGCTTCCCTCGCAGCCCCGGCTTTGTCCAGAAGGTCGTCTGGAAGGACGTGCAGTCTAATTAGCATATTACACTTTTATTATTATAGATAGGAATAAAACTGTGATGTATAGTGAGCCTGTTAAAAGGCTTGGGCCCTGGCTGGTGTAATTCAGCAGTTAGAGCTATGCCTTCATATGGAAGTGTTGTGGGTTTGATTTCTGGTCAAGGGCATGTACCTGCAGCTTCCATCCCCGCCCTGTCAGAGCGTGTGCAGGAAGCAATCAATCAAAGTGTCTCTCTCACATCAATGTTTCTCTCTCTCTCTTTTCCCCCTTCCTCCCTCCCTTCCGCTCTCTCTAAGGATCAATGGAAAAAATATCCTTTGATGAGGATTAAAAATAAAAAAGCCTCCAGCCAAGAAAATACTGAACACTGAGAATTCAAAAACAACAAAAGAGTATTAGTTATTTTGCATATTAAAGAAAAAACTGTGTTTCACTGAAAAACTGTGCATTGTCTGCATACAGCACATTCTTTTAGGCTATCGGATTATAACTTTTTCTTGTTTTTAAGTTATTATGTAACCCTTCTTTGTTAGAGGTAACTGATAGAAATGTAAATTTTATCCAGTCTGGGAGAAATTTAACTGATTCCTCTTATCCACAGTGGGGTTGGGGGGAGAAATAGTTTTGCCTCATTGGCAATTTATTTCAACATTCTTTTGGTTTCCGAGAAGTTTATGGTATTTTAATTCATCCTCTGAACCAGTTATAACATCTGCCTGGTTCCCTCTGCTTCTTTCTACCCTCTTAGGTACAATGCCGGGAAGCCTGAGAATTAAACTAGCAAAAGACAGAGTAGCAGGAGAAAGGCACACAATTTTTATTAATATTTATGTGCATTGGGGTTCACAGAAAAGAAGTGACTCTCAAAAAGGAAGAGAGACTTAGGGACTTGTATACATTTTAACAACAGCAACAACAAATGTTTGAGCTCTAAGAGATGATAAATCATGAGGAAGTTACCAGGAAATATATGGGCAAACTAATGGAAGTCTTATTTTTAGTAAAATCATCTTAGCGCCGATTGATTCTCAGTCCCCAGTCACAAGTGGTCCTTTATTCCTGGGTTGGGTAGGGGGTTATGGGTAGAAGTAGACAGGATACTGTTACAGAATTTACCATGTGACTGAAAAATACACAGGAGTATTCGGAAATACAGGAAAAACCCATTTATTTCCAGATGTACTAGTACTGTGACTCAGGGGAGCCTGTTTCCAAATCCTGAGCAAGCCAATATGGAGGAAGCTTTCTCTTTATACTTTTTGGTTTCTTTGTCCCCCATATATGGACCAGACTTCCTGACCTTTCTCGGACTTTGCAAAAAGCCACACCTAAAGGCCTGGCCTGGAGCCAGCATTGATAATCCCCTCTGGGGATTGTGTATGGTTCATGGTTTACGGACTCTGTAAAATGAGAGTATTTAGGTAAACAGATCTTGCAAGACCAGATAATTAAGGAAGGGGCAGTGACTAGACTATAGGCTAACAGGAATGTGCATTAGGGATACTGATTAACTAGGTACAGAGTCAGGCTGCTAGTCTCTACATTCTTTCACAAATGGAGTTAATTATCGGCTAGCAAGAGTGTGCGTTGGAAAGCAGGTTACTGGCACAGATTCAGATTGCTAGCCCCCCAGAAATGTCTTATGTTCCCCATCAATACCTTCCCAAAGGGCAACTTAGACTCTGCTTTTAGGTAGATGGTGAGAGTAGGGAAGGGGGCAGAGAACTCTTCCTGCATCTGTTTATTCTCAGTTGCCGTCAGCCCAAAATAATAACTGGCATTTATTGGGGTGGCATATTCTGATCACCATCACCTTTTAGATGAGTAAAATAAAATATTTAATGCATGGTCAGTTTTTAAATCTGTGTAACTGTCATTACTTTACCTTTTTCTAAAAATCTATTCCCAGGGCTTTTATTCCATTGTGCCCTGAGGGAGGAACATGAGAAGATACAAGTCAGATGTTTGTTTACATATAGTCTTATATATCACTAGAGGCCTGGTGCACAAAATTCATGCATGGGGTGTGTGTGTGTGTGTGTCCCTCAGCCCAGCCTGCACCCTCTCCAATCTGGGACGCCTTGAGGGATGTCTGGCTGAACGGGTATCTCACAATCCAGGATTGCTGGCGCCCAACCACTTGCCTGCCTGCCTGCCTGCTTGCCCCTAACCGCTTCTGCCTGCCAGCCTGATCGATGCCAAACTGCTCCCCTGCTGGCCCGATTGCCCCTAACTGCCCTCCCCTGCTGGCCTGGTCGCCCCCAACTGCCCTCCCCTTCAGGCCTAGTCCCCCCCAACTGTTCTCCCCTGCAGGCCTGGTTGCCCCTAACTGCCCTCCCCTGCTGGCCTGATCACCCACAACTTCCCTCCCCTGCTGGCCACCTTGTCTCACATGGGGGCGGCCATCTTGTGTGTTGGAGTGATGGTCAATTTGCATATTACTTCTTTATTAGATAGGATAGTATTCGCTCTACCTACAGAGCACAGTTCTACAGTATAACTGATGTGGGGAGAGGTGAAGGGAAAGGGCACTTTGGAGAGTGTTTCTGTGCCCTGGATAGGGTTAATGAAGGGACATATTTTAATTAGAGTAGAAAAGAGCTATAATCAACTTCCTCAAAGATGCTTCAAATCTTGGGAGGCACCCAAGCTTGGGATAGTACTCTAAGTAATTTTTCTTTCTTTCTTTTTTTTTTTGGTTAATCCTCACCAGAGGATATTTTTCCGTTGATTTCCAAAGAGAGTGGAAGAAAGAGTCAGAGACAGAGATAGAGAAACATTCGTGTGAGAGAGACACATCGATTGGTTGCCTCCTGCACACACCCTGACCAGGGCTGTGAATCGAGCCTGCAATTGAGGTACATGCCATTGACCAGAATCGAACCTGGGACCCTTCAGTCTGTGGACCTACACTCTAGCTACTGAGCCAAACTGGCTAGGGCTAAGCAATTTTTTAAGATGGCTCATAGAGAATAACTCAGAAATTATGTTGTTCACCCCTCTAGAGCCTCAGGCATCCTCTAAAGGTAGTTACTGCCCACCATGTACCCTGCTGTTAAGAAATCATTCTTAACACACACACACACACACACACACACACACACACACACACACACAAAAATGTTATTTAGATAATAGAGAGAGAGCCTCCATTATCTAAATGGCATTCCAGAGGAATGATTGGTAGAAATTATTAGACTTTTCACTAAGGAGTTTCAATAGCAATTACCAGAAATGCAGAAATTCATGGGTGGCCAGGATTCCAGGAAATCTGAGAGACATTTCCAGGTTGATCATAGCTACCACATTCCTTCTACCCTCCACACTGGGAGACACTTAATCCCAATGTGGGTCTGGAAGCTCAGCTCAACTTTCAGAGTAGCAGTCATGCAGCTATTCTGACCTCAGGAAAGAGGTTCTTAAATATCCCAGTCCATTAACTCCTGGATTCAGACTCAAACCATTCCTGCTACTTAGTCAACACTGTTGCAATGTCTCATTTCTAATAGCTAGGCTTTAACTTTATTCCCAGATCCCACTCACTGCCTTGCAAATATCATATACATATGTAGCATTTGTTCATTAGTTCATTATGGTCATCTAGAGTTCAATGTCCTCCTTTTTATGTGCACCCTGAGTTCCTTTATGGGAAAATTCTTCTGTGTGAGTAGTCTAGGCAGGAAGCAGGGCTCACCTCCTACCTCATAACCCAAAGGGGCCGCACTATTTTCTCCCTGTCCTGGTATAACCAGTAAGATGGGTGCACGACTTAGGTTCAGCCAATCAAATATATAATGTGCATTTGCTTTTGAAAATATTCAATTCTACCAGGTAAATAAGTGTATAGTTTATTTAAAAAAATAGGCAAAAACTTTTAAGGTGTTTTCAGTATAGGTAAGAAGCATAAGATAAGAAGCTAGCAAGTAGAGCATGCGTGTGTCCCGCACAGAGAAGAATGAAAGGACCAACAGATGCTTAATATTCAAAAAACACCTGTGTACTAAATATAGATGTGACTAAATATACAAGAGGCACCAAATATTCAGGGTACACTAACTACATAGGGACACTTAATACATATGACGCTTTCATTCATCACCCTTTGGTGACACCCATTCTGGCTCCCATGTGTCCTCTGCCCAAGAAAGGCAAATAAAATCCGTGGCTGCTCTTCAAGCTAACCAGCAAGCTCCCGCTATGACTAACTGTACTTGTCCCTCTGTGTCTCCAATAGAGCAAGTATGTATCATTGGCCCAAGACAGCAGCCCTCTGTGGGCTCATTTGCTCAAACCTCAATTTTGCTCCTCGTTAGCCACACCTTTGGTGGAGACAACTAACGTGCATAGAGATGTGGGACGTATGAACATTGCATGTCCTAAGATCCAGACTGGGTGGTCCTCCCATGTGCATGTATCCTAAGTGGGTTACCTCACCCCAGCTTTCCCCCCTTGCTGCTCACTGTGTGTTTTAATTTCACTTAATAAATCACATCATTTGAGCATCTTAATTTGGTCTGTGAGGTTTTCTGTTCTGTGACCTCTGGGATGGCCTGCCCTGCAGTATATTTGAAAGCTAGCACTGCCTCAAGGTAATTCTCCTCTGCCCTGGGACTTTGAGTCAAGTATGAATGATGCAAGGCTGGGTCACAGCAGCCTGAGGCCCAGGCTGTGTTTGCATTTGAATCTTGGCTGCAGTGCCCGCCCACGGCCTCTAGAGTCCTCCTGATTCCAATATGTTTTCTTTCTTTTTTTCTAATTGTAAAAGATGGCATACATAAGAAAAGTATATAAAATATGTGTAAAAATTGGCAAATAATTATAATACAAGCAACCATGAAACCTCACCAGCAGGGTAGAAAAATTAAAACCAGATGTAGGAGTGAAATTTGCCCAAGACTAATTCTCCTGTATGTTGGCCTCAGAAAAAATGTCGGTTTCCTGCAATGTTCCACAGAAATGGGCTGCGGCCTGGTGTTTAAGGCAAAACTTATCTTGGTCCACATTAAGACTTGGATCACAGTCTTCCAGGAGAGGGTGAGTGTTGATTTGACAAGGCCTATCAGTCATTTGCTATGTCACAGAACTACAATTACCAGACTCAGACAACAGCCCCTGGGTTTGAAGGCATGGTGCTACCTCCAACACAAGACTAAGCACATGGGAAGGGCTGGAGCCAAGGTTTTATCATTGTAGCTAGAAGCTCCAAAGCCCAAGGGTTGCAATCCCTCCCCCAGAGTCTTATATCTAGGTCTATTAGACATCTGTGAGCCGCCCAGCTACAGATCTGCACATGTGCCATTGACACTGTCTTCATGACATTCCCCCACTGAACCGGACTCTGGCAGGGACAGCGCGTGGAATCCCTCGTGACTTGTCCTCATTTGCGTGATGCAAACATTGCCAGCACTTCAACCCCCACTGCCATGTACCCTTCCCCAATTACAATCCTCTCTCTCTCCTAGAGATAGCCACAGTTCTGTCGTTGTTGATCATTATTTTCTTGCTTTTCTTTTATTCTACCACCTAGAATTTAATTAAATAATTCTGGTTTTGTCTCTTCACTTATTTTGAAACTTTACATTGTATATAGGATTCATCTATGTTGTTGTGCAGAGAAATGCAGTTTATTTGTTGCTGAGAAGTTATTTGTAGGTTCATTCTCTTACAGATGAGCATCTAGAAGTGGAATTGCTGGGTGTGCTTATGAGCAATTTTGAGGAGACGATAGCAAAGAGCTTACCATAGTGTTTGCACCCATTTATGCTCCTGACGTAAGTGAAAGTCCTCTTGTTCACAGCCTCACCTCCACATGGTACTATCTGATTTTTTTTAACGTTTGCCAATCTGGCATGTGTGTGTGTGTGTGTGTGTGTGTGTGTGTGTGTGTGTGTGTGTGTAATAACACCTCATAATGGTTTTATTTTGTATTCTCCTTGTTTCCAATGAGGCTGAGAACCTTTTCATATACCTTTAAGCCACTTTAATTTCCTCTTTTGTTAAATACCTATTCCAGCTCCATGTACAAATTTCTATTGAGTTGTATGCCTTTTTCTTATTTCATGTTTGTAGGAGCTTTGTATATATTTTGGATCTAGATATTTGGTAGTAAATATAACAAATATCTTCTACTCCGTAGTTTGTTTTTTCACTCTTTTTAAGGTGTCTTTTGATAAAGTTCCTAATCTTAACGAAGTAGGCAATGCAATCTTTTCCTATATGTATAGTATTTCGGGAGTCTTGCAAACTTTGATTTCATGAAGATATTTTCCTGCACAGTCTTCTAAAAGGCTTTATAGTTTACTTTTCACATTTAGGTCTCTAAGTCACTGGAAATTGATTTATTTTTTTGGTGAATGTTCCTGCTTTTCTCCCAATCCAGGTTCTGCAACCTCCAATCAATTTCACAAGCCCCTGATCATCTTATAATAAATCCTCTTTTTGCTGTAGATAGTGAGTGTAAGTTTCTGCTGCTTTCAGTCAAGAGCTCAGACTAATAAAGGAAACTACTGCCTTGGCTCCCACTCCTGAAATCCTGCCTCTTAACTCCAGCCCAGTTCTGTGTCCCGGGACTAGAGGCAGATTGGTTTTTGTCCATGATTTGGACTATGTCCAAAGGTTGCCATACTCCATGATCACGCACCTTACCCAGCAGCCTACTTCGTATTTCAGAGCCTGTACCTGGGTTGGTTCTACCAGCTCCCAACCCACTGCCCAGTTCCACTATAAATAAAAATTTAAAAAAAACATGCTCATTCTCAAGATACAACATGAAATTGTATGCCAGCCCTTCGATGCTCAGCTGGAAGAGCGCGAGGCCCACAGTAAGAGGGTTAAAGAGATAACATGCATAAGCCATTGCCAAATGACGTCATCCACTAAACCAGACAAGTGAAAGCAGGTTTAAGTCCCAATAGGGAATTTCAGATCTTATTGCCATTTTTTGTCTCTCTTATCAGGAGACCTTGCAGGAAGATTCACACTTTACTTCTTTCCAAGTGGTTTATTGATTTGTGGACTCAGTGAAATGTGCATCAGTTGAACTAACTATTCCCTTTAAGTAAAGGGGGTGGGGATTCACACTGTGCTGAAATTAACGGGCACAACAGAACTGCCTCTTAGAGTTCAGCCACAGCACAATAGATGCACACAGTGTGAGGGCAATCTGGAGATTAAATAGCTCTACTTCATCCCCAGCGATCAAAAGCCAAGTAAGTACACTCATTTCTTCTTTCTTTGACTTCTTCTTCCCTTCCCCCAGACACACACATTGCAAAAAGATTATGTGCACTACTTAATCGAAAATAGATTTTCTTCCCATCCTCCCACTTGCTCTTTGTATCACTAGGTTTTATTTTTCCTCACTATTTCTTAAATGTGTAGCAAGCTTTGGATCCTTTCTTCCTCGATGTCCACTTAACTTCACATCTTCTCTGATCAAGTCACAATGGAAATAATGTCTAAGACAAGACAAGATGACAAATATGCCACATTTAATAAAAAATTTTTTCTTATAAAAAATGTATCTCATACATGGATATGATTCTACTGACCTAATTTTTTATTTCCTCTTGATAATGAATAGATAAATCTCCTTTTAACTTGTCTGCCTATGGCTCTTGTGACAAATAACTATAATGCTTGGAAATTTTATAACCTTTACTGGCTTCAAAATCCTTTGACACAATCACCTCATTTTATGTCCAAACTGTTATTGAGAAAGGTAAGATCTATAGCATTATCTTTTGTTTCTTGAGAATGAACTGAGGCTCAGAAGGAATAAATGAATAACCTAAGATCCAGCTAAGACCCAATCTTGACTTTTATTACTCCTTGGCCAGTGCTCTTCCCAAGATGATTGTCCAATGTTGAAAGTTTCTGTAGGTGGTTATAATAATTTTTATTTTAGGCAAAACTTACCAATAACCAAACTGCAACACTGGCCATATTCAAATCTTTTTCAACCATCTGATGCCATATTTGACATAAGCATGCTATCACATGGACTATAAGAACATAATTTGTATGATAATACTATTATAAATATTACCATATACTAGGATTCTATGTGGCTAACATATTGAATACAATCTTATTGGTGATTTTTTGCGTTTTCTTTAGCTATTCACAATTAAAAATTATCTTATTTTTTATTGAGATTAAGAAGCTAAACACATTCCAATAAAATGTGTTTAAACAAGAAAGGTCAAATTCCAGACTTCATTTGTTATTAGCCTACAGATTGAGTAAACAGGCTTTTTGCAAACATAGTTAGGTCTTTATAATGATACAGAAGAAGCAGGGGACCATTGGTTTCAGGGCACACATCTGATAATACAATCTGTCCATTTATTTTATTTTTGAACACTTAGCTTTTAATTTTAAAGTTGGGTAAAATTGTGCATTAGAAATAAAGAATTTGTTTAAATAGGATTACTAGACATGAAAGAAGAATGTTCAAGAAAATTTATGGTATATGTATTATTTGTTAAATCTTCTACTCTGATTATCCAGACTCTTCTGAAAGAACAAAGGCAATTTCTTCTTGTTAATGCTGGCATTTATTTAATTCCCTCTTTTGTTTATTTATTTTCATTCACTTGTTAATTCAATCATCATTATTCATATACCATGTGTTCCTCGCATCAGACCACAGGCTATAACAATATGAGTGATACGTATAACCTCATGGGTGAGCTAAGAGATTCCACAGAAAAGGAACCAACTGCCACCTTGAAAATCAAGACAAGCTTGCCAGATGATATAATATCTAATCTGGGGAGAACAAACAGGAGCTTCCCTTATAGCAAACCCAGTTTCTTTAACTGTCATGTGAGCATCAATGCCTTTCTGTGGCATTTAGCAAGACATAAAATAAGCAAGAATTCTATGGTTTTCATGATTTCCATCCTGGGATCCCAAATTCCATGATTCCATAAACTAGTTCCAATACTTCAAACAAACTAGTAGAATCAAAACAACTCTTTCACTCTTGTCTGCTGTTTGCTGGCCACCCTGATTCTGAACTTCTGTATCAGCCTGAGCTAGCACACTTCAGAAGATCAACCTTATAAATCATATAATTCCCAACACAGAAATTACCCCAGACTTCTTTATTTCACTTCAAAGTCTATTCTTCTCCTGCTTCACAAAAACTAATTTTGAGTTGGATGTGTTTCCCCATATTTCTGTAGAGGAGCTATGGAGTGGCTTTGGCTCTTCATAATTTTAATCACCCTCCCCCTTCCACACACACAAGATACTCCAAGAAAAAATAAATTCAACATGTAATAAAGATATATGTTGTTTTAGACAAAAACAGTGTAAAGAAATCATCTGGTCTCATCCTCTAATCAGGATGCTGGCAGATGCTGTTTAGGATATCCCTAACAAATTCACTTCCAATCCTTGCTAAACTCTGCTTTTGTCCAGGTAATGGCCAACAAAGTCCTCAGAAAAGATGGGCCAATTTTTCCCTAGAGATTGAACTCTGACTAGTGGAAAACTATCATGCTGGTGATTGGCTCAGATGCATACACAAGATATAGTTCTGTCCATTGGCAACTGAGGACAAATTGGCTTGGGGCTTCTAGAAAATATTTTTCTTTGTGATACAAAGAGAGAGACCCCATAAGAACTCCTTTCTTTCTTCTTGCCTGTGGATGATGTCTTTAATGTTTTGGGATCCTGGTTGGGCTTCTTTGGACAAGGATGTAATGCCATCTTATGACAATGAGTAGACAAGCACAAAAATAAAGCCTGCTTGCTGGGTATGGTAGAGTTAAAAGTTAGAAAGAGCCTGGATTCGAGGAGATATCATTGATCCATTGTACAATCCCAGAACTGTCCAGTCTCTGAACTGAAATACAAAATGTTCTTCTGGTTTAATCCATCTCTATGGAGAAATTTTGGAGCCACCATGGCCCTACTGCCCTACTGACAACATATCTCATTTCCCTATCTTAAACTTTGGTTCTCCTTAAGGAATTTAGCTACAACCCTACCCCACTTCCTACCTTGACTGGAGTTTTCTCCAATTTAATAGCGCCAAGAAAACAAACAGTTCAAGCTCATGGACCCAAACTCTAACTTTGAGTTATCTGGCCTATCTTGGTCATTTGAAAGAGACAGGGGAGGAAGATATACTTCATTATATATGCCTTTGATGGAAAATAAATGTAAATCACTTATAATATAACTAGGAGTCCAGCACGCTATTTGAAATCGCTCAGCACCACCCTACCTTGACATCCAAACCTGTCCATGCAGAGCTCCAGCGTGCCTGGCCCAGCCCCCAAACCCTTTGGCCTTCTCTGGCCGCTTCAAGCCCCGCCCTCAGTCCCTCCAGTGGCCTAGGGCTGGTCCTGCCTTCTCTGGGCACCTCCCCGCTTTCGCCCTGTCTCCAGAGCAAAACAACGACTCCGCCCCATCATGGCACCGGAAGAGAGCATGGAAGCCTCCTGCCTGTTGTACTGTGCTCCTTCCCCTGGCAGGTGGGCCACGGGCCCTCAGAGTGTGAGCGGTGGGTGGCAAAAGACTGATGAGGGGGGCACTATGCGCTCTCACCCCTGCCCTCCCCTGCACAGGATGATCCTGCCTCCTCCGGGCACCTCCCCGCTTCTGCTCCATCTCCGGAGCAACGCCCCAGCTAATATGCTAATGACCTGGTCATTACCGTTACGGCATATCAACCATTAGCATATTAGCTCTTTATTAGTATAGATTAGTAGGGGCCCCATGCACAAAATTCATGCATGAGTAGGGTCCCTAGACCTGGCTGGCAATCAGGGCCAATCTGTGGGACCACTGGTGGGGCAATTGGGGGAGCCCCCACTGGCACCCACCTTGGCTGGCCTGGGGCCTGCTGGCTGGGGGCAGCTCCTGTATTGAGCATCTGCCCCCTAGTGGTCAGTACGCATCATAGCGAGTGGTCATTCCACCATTCCTTTGATTTGCATATTAGGCTTTTATTATATAGGATTTTACTTTGGGGAAGACAAAAGTAGTTTTAAGGATGAAGTTCATAGCATTTTTTTTAAATTTCTATTGAAAAAAAGTTTGAGAATCACTATCATAATTCAGGTATTGATTTTGGTCCCATGGAAAAAATCTGGAAGATGAGTCTCTTCAGACCTGGTTAACTGAAACCCTTTGAAAAGTCATAGGGTAATTATATAAATAAAGAAGTCCACATTTAGAAAAAGCTTAAGGTAAAAACAAAATACTTATTTACACAACTAAATATTCAAAACCATCTAAGTAATAAGTAATGGTAGAAAATCAATCAAGTACACTATCTTGTACCATATATTTAATACAATAATTAAAATAGTATTTTCACTTGTATTAGCATGTAAAATGTTGCTTTGCTATATAAGGAAGCAAAATAGAGATAACAGATGTATAATGTCATTTTTATGAACCATGATTTAACAGGATGAAAAGATGACAAAATGAAAATATTACTAAAATGTGAAAACAGTGACTATATTTAACAATAATAAAAATGGGCTATTTTAATGTTCTTCTCTTTATTTTTCATTACTTTCCAAGGGTTCTTGTACAAAAGTTTATGAGCTGCTAAACCCAAGGTCATTGCCACATTTGGTTCCTTAGTGGCTTCTTTTTGGCCACAGCCTGAAAATGCTTGAATGTTTCCAAATACATTAATATACATCACACCAAACCAGATGAAAACTGTAAGTTTCAAACCAAACAATCCAGAGGTTCCCAAATTCCAGATGTTTGTTGGAGTATCAACTAAATTACCAGATCTTTAACTGCTGAGTTTTGTTGCCCATTTGGAGTTTTGGCTTTCAGTAGCTGGGTGTTGAAACAACAACAGCAGCTAAGATTTCTGAGGAAATAGAGCAGGTGCTCTGGTAGAGAAGCACACAGACAAATGTTTAGACAAATGTTTACCCAGCACCTATCTGAACTACATCTGTACTAGAGCAATGAATTGCTTCCAAAGAAATGCCCAGCTTTTTAATAGAAGCATGTCTGGTATAATATCTTACTGGATGCTTCTATTGGTATAGAGAGGAGAGAAATATTGCCATTGACACAAGATGAAAGGATAGTTGGGCTCCATCATGAATCTCTTATAAGCCTCTAAATCCTGGCTTCCAGGACTATAAAGAGTCATTTAACCAAAAGCAGGGACTGGCGTTTTCCAGAATAGGCACAGCTCCTTAGCTGCTTTCTTGCCTGGAGAAGTGCCAAGATATTAACATTTAAATCACCAAAAAGGGAATTTGGCCTCTCTGAGTTGTTCCTATCCCACCAAGGCTATTTCTAGTTATAGCCTCAAAGTCCCAAGGGGATGGAAAACCTCAGTCTATTAGTATAGGAATCAGCTCACAAGGAAACAGCTGCAGCATCCTGGAATAAGAATTAGATGGGGAATCAGGAAGCCTCACTCCTAATTCGGGCTCTGATGGGAACAACTTTGACCCTGAGGCAATCCACAAAAACACTCAGATCCACTGATTCTTCATCTTTAGGAACATGATGGGTTGATCTCTAAGACCTTCATGATCCTATTTCCTGAGCTTTCAAGTAACCTGCATGTCTGCACTCTGGATATCCACAGAATCCTCCCAGAATCACCTTTTACCTTAAGGTGTAGAAATTCCTGTGCTCGCCCCATGTTTTCTATAAGTTATCGGAATGTATGATCTCAACCGCACCTTTTGCTCTAATTTCCTGCTTCTGCTGCGTTTTCCATCACTTCACCTAAGTCCAGCCATATTCTCTTCTCTCTCTACCTTTCACCCCACACTGTGAGACTTTTCTTTCTTTATATTTTCTCCTTTCTGCCCCTCACTCTCCTCCCCAAAAACAAGCAAGATGGGTTCTGGAGAAAACAGAGAATTGACGACAGAGACAATATCCAAAGGAAAACAGGCTTGAGGATCAAGTTGTAGGCTAAAAATATTATCCAGCCTAACAAGGGAGATTGGGCAGAGGAATGAACACCAGGTCCAGTGCTATAAATCAACAAGTAAATACATAAATGGAGGAGAAGAGACAAACGTTTACAGAAGAATTCCAAATAATGTATGAGGGAACTGTAAAGGGGGAGAATCATGTCATCCCTCTACCCTCCTAAATTCTTTAGCTGGAGCCCTGCAAATTAGACTTCATTAGACTAACAAGAGACAAACAAACAGAAGTATATTAATGTGTATAGAGCATTCAGTGACAAGTAATTCAAAGAAGTGGTTAAAATATGGGCTTATTAGCATCTTAGCAAAGAACAATAACTTTGTAGAGAAGTGACAAAGGAAAAGCGTTTGAGGCTTGCAAGGGTGGGCAATTGTGGTAAGGTAAATATATGGGGGAGACCAATGCAGGATATAGTTTCCTTCAGCCCCAGCTTCCTGCATTCTTTGTGGCCACAAAACTTCCCCAGGACAGGAAATTCATGGCAGGCCTCATTTTTAGAATTTTCTTCTTTTAGTCAGATATAAGGGAAGTTCTGGGAAGGCTTCTTTCTGCATTTGTTCCATCTAAAATGCCTTCAGCTCAAAATAATGCATATTTTGGGATAGCATATTTTGATCCCTACAATAATGTCCCTTCCTGGATGTGAAGCTTAACCCCACCACCCCCACCACCACCACCCCAACTTCTTTGAGTGTGGGTACATCTAGTGACTTACTTCTAAAGAACAGAGTATTGAAAGGGAAAAACAAAAAGTAACTCTACAGTGGATAAACCTGACAAGCAGCCAGCTCGGTCAGGTGATGGAGGTCAACAGTGATAGGGCATGTTGATAAAAAAAGGCACTTTATCTCCATGATCTTCCTGCCAAAGACCTCTAACCCCAGGCTAATCATGAGAAAAATATCATAAATATTCAAATTGAGGAACATTCTACAGAACACTTAACCAACGCGCATCCAAACTGTCAAAGTCATTGAAAACAAGGAGAACTGAGAATTGTCAGAGCCAAGAGGAGCCAAAGGAGACATGATGACTAAATGTAATGTGGAATCTTTGGTGGATAAAAGAGATCATTGGGAAAATATATAACATCTGGAGATTAGTTCCTAGTAATGTATCAATGTTCATTTCTTAGTTTTGACAAATGAACTACAGTGATATAAGATTTATAAAGAATAGGGCATGAGGGATATTTGGAAACTCTACACTCTGCAAATTTTCTATAACTATGACACTATTCTAAAATATAAAAGTTTATTTTTTAAAAAATTATAAATAATCTGAAATTGAAGGTGATCAAAGTAATTTCAGAGGAAAAATAGGAGATGGGCCTGGAAAGGTTATGGAAAGCAGTCCCCATATCCTTTGAAGATTAACTCAAAAATGAGGTGAAAGCTGGGAAGGCATAATCACTAGAAAGCAGAAAACATTACTTAAAGGTATTTGCAAAATAATTGGCTCTTTTCTTCTTTAAGGTGTCGTGTAAGGAACAATCCCAATGACCAAAGAACTGTACTTTCCATTTGGAAAGCCCAAGACAAGCCGTGACCTCAGAACTACGCATTCACTTCCTTCAGCCACGCTTATAACAGCATATTGCCCTTGAAAACTTTGAGGAAAACCAGAAAGGCCTGAAAAAAACTATCTTGCTGAAACAAGGAGAAATGACAGTGACTGACTGGCTTGAACAATGCAAGATTAAAATTGCGCCTGCGGATAAAGTGACAGGAAATCCAGGTGGAAATCTGACTAAAATTGCCCGCTGTCTCAGGAAAGAGCCTGGGCAGACATGTCACCTTTTCATGCAGGGCATTGGCTTCAGGCTCTCTGTAAGTCACATTGACTGAGCTTCCTGAGGGAAAAGAACACACAAAAACAACACTTATTCTCCTATAAACCCCACATCTTCCATATACCTGAAAGCTCAGTTTACTGCCCTTTTCTGTCTTTCACACCAACCGACTGGCATGGGAGCTCTGTGGGCAGAAGTGGGTTAGATGGGCCTGAGGAACAACAATGTGAAATACAAACTGACGTTTTATCCCTCCTGTGGGGGTTCACAACAAGCCACCCCAAGATGTGCCTCCATGGTATGAGGTTCCTTTGAGCTAAAGGCAATTTTAGCTTCAGGCTCAAGAGAAATGTTTGCCCCTCCTTTTAATTACCTAGAAGAACTTGCGTTAGGAGCCTTGCCCATAAGAGATTATCAGTGATAATCTCTTTTTGACCCACCTGTATAGCAGGGCAAACTTTCACTTACTAAACATCTGCTCTTCTTATCGTCCTGCGGTGACACTTTGAAGTCCCCAAGGTGCATTACCTCATTTCTAGCTCAGAATGCCTTAAATACTCACGTTCCCCCTCTTGGGTATGTGGGGTCTCTCTCATGAATGTGGGGTTCCCATACACATGTACATAATAAATTTGGTTATTTTCTCTTGCTAATCTGTCTCATGTCTATTTGATTATTAGACCTACCAGAAGAACCTTGAGGGTAGAGGAAAGTTTATTTCTCTCCCACACTCCCATATGTCAAGAGAGGATGCCATATCCAGAGGATGAAAGGGGCAAAACCATCTTTCCCTTCCTAGTTAACACACCACCAATCACCAGCCCAGATGCAACAATCATCCCTGAGTCATCCCTGAGTCCCACTTCCCTCATGCGGCCTAAGCCAGCAGTTAGACATCCCCCGAGGCTCCCGGACTGTAAGAGGGCGCAGGCCATGCTGAGGGACGCCCCCCCCCACCTAGTGCACGAATTTCATGCACCAGGCCTCCAGTAGTTTTATATCATCCTTTGACCCTAATTTCAATTATTACTTCAATATTTAAGTTGTAGTTGGTTCTTTTTCAAATGTACAAGGTCAAAATTCATGGTTTCTCCTTATTCTCCTATTTCTTTAAAAACAATAAAATATACTTATTTTTATGATCTGTATGTTATCATCTTCAGTATCTAGTTTTTTCACTCATCTTTGTGGTTTCTATGACTCACAGAGGCTTGCTTTCTCATATCTTTAGGATTTCAAACTCATAAAATAATGTAAAATTTTTGAAATTGGATTTTAAACTGCATTCTTCCTGGGAGAGTTTATATATGAGTTTTCCAGGACCTTGGGAGTCTAATTAACACTAAATTTTAGGCTTCAGAGTTCCAGGGCATCAAAGCTGTTAGAATTCAGAAACCAAACCTGCTTAAGTATAGGTTGTAGTCAGAAATTCTCAAGCCAGACTTTTTTTTTTATTATTTTCTGCTGTACCCAAAGCCAAAGTCAATATAGACAAGTATCCCATCAGCCCCACCCTGGGGGGCAGGTTTTCCCTGGTTCACTCAGTGAGGTCATTATCCCTCGAGGCTCCTAGCTCTGTGCACAAAGTGCAGATATGACCTCCTACCATGCTTTGGCCTGATTCAAATCCAAACCATTGGCTGTCAGGATGGTAGATAACACAGCATGCTGGGGCCAACTCCTGCTCCAGAGCCTGCTTACCCTGTGGATTCGTATTTCCTTTCTGACTTGGAAAGGATTTTATTATTTTTCCTCAAGTTCAGCCAGACATTAAGGACCATGAGCTTTATTTTTTTTATATCCAGTATTTTCAAGTATGCTATGCAAGGAAGGTTTTCTGTGAACATCTAATCTGTCATCGTTTCCAACACAGAACTTTCAATGGCCTCCTAATGGGTCCCTGATTTCACTCTCACCACTTACAACCCATCCTCCACTTAGCAGCCAGGGCTTTCTTCTTAAACACTCTTGACAAAAAGAAGTAATTAATAAAGATCTCACAGGCTATTTTCAGAATCCCATTTGCAAACATAACCCTTCCCTGCCAGGTCTGCTTGGGAAATGCACCATGACTAACTATGCACTCACTACACATTAGTGACATATGTAACCTGGCCGTCAGATTTAGATTTTCCGAAATCATTCAGCTTGCTGAATTTTCTTGTCCTTTAGATGAAGGTTAAAATTGAATTATACTTCTATCCCAGTATCAGTCCCTATTTTTTCTCCTCAGTATCTCAGGGTCCAAGTTCCTGCATCTGCTGAGTTAACAAAATCAGTCTTCCATCTCACTTTGAGTCTGTTCTCCCTTCTCTCTCCTGGTGACCTGGTGAGGCACCACACAATCCTGTCCTTCTCTAAGTCATTTAAAGGACATAAGCATTGGAAAAATCACAGTGTCCACAACTCCCCTATATTTAATTTTTTTTAAAAAATCAAAATAAAATATATATTTGAAATGTCATAATTTACATACATGCTAGTAAATTTTCCTATTGGTGAATTATGTATATGTTAATGAAATTTAATCTCATTTTCATAATCTCCCCTACATTCATTCTCTCTCTCTCTCTCTCAATGTGTATATTGAGTAATACACCAAGTAAATATTATACATACAAGATAATCCTGAAGGCGTAGGCCAATTGAAAAGGTTGGGGTGAGGAATTTATGTCACTTCTTCAGAAGCATAGCCTGGCCAACAATATAAATCCAAACAATAGACATCAATAGTAGATATCACTGTTCTCAAGGTCCCTCAGGTATTCTCACGTGTAGACTGATATTCTTGGTCATCCCCTTCTCTTCTTGAGTCTCAGCTTCTACTATATTGTTGGGTCTTCAGCTCCTCTCTGTTAAACTCCTCATTCTCCTCCTGGGTCACAATCATAATTATCATCAACTCAAGTGAAGAGCCATTTCCCAACTCATAGCAAGTTCAGGCTATAATCAGAAGGACTAATCTTCAAAATCAAACATGCCTATTACTTTGCACCCAAAAATTAAATCCCTAAGAGGAGTCCCACACTCAATAAATAAAATAAAACAACAAAAGAATCCCCCCTATTGTGGGAACTCATTTGTAAATCCATAGTTGGTATGAAGATTATTTTAAACTGAAGATATTTGAGATTCAACAGACACAGAAAAAGCCTTCTCAGAACTTTCCTTATCTGGTTAAAAGCAACAACAACTTAGAAATGAAGCTTCCATGAATTATAACTTCAAGGTGGGTTTACTTCTAGGAGGAAAAAAAGAATAAGCCTACCAACGGCATATTTCACAGACCTAGAACGAACTTTCCAAAAATTCATCTGGAATAAAAAAAGACCCCGAATAGCTGTAGCAATCCTGAGAAAGAAGAACAAAGTAGGTGGGGTCTCAATACCAGATATCAAGCTGTATTACAAAGCCACTGTTCTCAAAACAGCCTGGCACAAGAACAGACATATAGATCAGTGGAATAGAATAGAGAACCCAGAAATCGACCTAAACCACTATGCTCAATTAATATTTGACAAAGGAGGCAAGAGCATACAATGGAGTCAAGACAGTCTCTTCAATAAATGTTGTTG
>NW_005354673.1:702663-704396 GCF_000412655.1 Myotis brandtii
CCAAGAGACATATGAAAACATGCTCAAAGTCACTAATCATCCAAGAGATGCAAATCAAAATGACAGTGCGGTACCATCTCACACCTGTCAGAATGGCTATCATCAACAAATCCACAAAAGACAAGTGCTGGCGAGGATGTGGAGAAAAAGGAACCCTCGTGAACTGCTGGTGGGAATGCAGACTGGTGTAGCCACTATGGAAGTCAGTATGGAGTTTCCCCAAAAAACTAAAAATGGAACTCCCATTTGACTCAGTGATCCCACTTCTAGGAATACATCCCAAGAAACTAGAAACACCAATCAGAAAGGTTATATGCACCCATATGTTCATAGCAGCACAATTCACCATAGCTAAGATCTGGAAACAGCCTAAGTGCCCATCAATAGATGAGTGGATTACAAAACTGTGGTACATCTACACAATAGAATAATACACTGTGGTAAAAAAAGATGGAGTTCTTACCATTTGCAACAGCATGGATGGAACTGGAGAGCATTATGCTAAGTGAAAGAAGCCAGTCAGAGAAAGATATATATCACATGATATCACTCATTTATGGAATATAATGGACAACACAAACTGATGAACAAAAACAAATCCAGAGACAAAGAAACATTGATCAGACCGTCAAACCTCAGAGGGAAGGTAGGGGAGGGATGGGGTAAGGGGGAGAGATCAACCAAAGGACCTATATGCATGCATATAGGCCTAACCAATGGACACAGACAACAGGGGGATGAGGGCATGAGTGGGGGGGGGGATGAGGTAATGTGGGGATAAGGACACATATGTAATAACTTAATCAATAAAGAAATTTAAAAAAAAAGAAAAAGAAAAAGAATAAGCCTGGAAAGTCCACTTGTATCTGCAAAGACAAATGTTATCACAAACTTTCTTATTTCCTATATGTTTTCCTAAAAATTCATTTGTCTTCTCTAAAGTAACCTCTATGTTCTTCCCATAGAAGGTTTGTTTCCCCTACTCCCTTTCTCCTACCAAATTTTCTCTACTAAACTTCTAACTTAAACCATTTAATGAGCTACTTACTTTGTATTCTTACATATACATACAAATAAACTTTCTTCTCCCGTGAATTTGTCTTTAATCAATTTAATCTGCATGTCCCACTTAGTAAACCTAAAAGTGTAGAGGAAAAGTTGTTCCTCCCTGACACTATCACACACGGATATTCCCTTTTATATTTTTACTAGAGGCCCGGTGCACAAAAATTTGTGCACGCAGGGGGGAGAGGGGGTCCCTCAGCTCATCCTGTGCCCTCTCTCAGTCTGGGACCCCTCAGGAGATAATGACCTGCTGGCTTAGGCCTGCTCCCGGGTGGCAGAGGGTAGGCCCAATCCCTAGGTGCAGCCCCTGGTCGGGCTCAGAGCAGGGCAGATCGGGAGGTTGCGATGCCACCCTCAGTCACGCTCGGGGTAGGGCCGATTGGGGGGTTGGGGCATTGCCCCCTGTCACACTCAAGGCAGGGTCGATAGGGAAGTTGCGACGCCACCCCCTGTCACGCACAGAGCAGGGCTGATCAGGGGGTTGGGGCGTTGCCCCCTGTCATGCACAGAGCAGGGCCCATCAGGGGGGTTGGGGCTCTGTACCCTGTCACACACAGAGCAGGGCCGATCAGGGGGTTGAGGAGCTCCCCCCTGTCATGCACAGAGCAGGGCGGATCGGGAGGTTGCGATGCCACCCTCAGTCACGCTCAGGGTAGGGCCGATTGGGG
>NW_005354673.1:705335-723303 GCF_000412655.1 Myotis brandtii
TATTTGCAACATAGTTGCTTAGAGTTGCAGCTGAGAGGCCGGCAAGTCAGGCGGGGAACGTTGGAGTCCGCCGTCACTGGAGCAAGCAAGCCTCCCTGTTCGCTTCAGTGCATGGCTGCCGGCTGCCATCTTGGCTGGCAGTTAATTTGCATATCTCCCTGATTAGCCAATGGGAAGGGTAGCGGATGTACAGCTAATTACCATGTTTCTCTTTTATTAGATAGGATGTTATGGTTTTCTTTTAAAACTAATATTAAAATTAGCTTATAGCTGTCTCTTAGCACATGACAACTAATAGTTAAGTTTGCTCTCAAAGTACATTCATTACAAGCCTGAGGGGTGGGGGTGGGGGAATGCCTTCTAGGATTACATTTCCCAAATACCTATAGTTAGTAGCATGTAGTTTGGCTCTTTGGGAGAGTTCTTCCTTGATCTTACCTCCTTGCAGGCTAGGTTTAAGGTCAGCACTAGTAAAGAGGAGATACTCAAGAAGTGTTTGCTGAACTGAATTAATCAGCATGTTGGTTGTAAATTTAATCTTCACAGTAAAATGAGTCCAATGATAATTATTTTTAGACACTTAATAAAAGATGTAATTATCACAAAAAGTAATATTACTGATCAAATAATACCAGTTAAGTACAACGTAAGGCTGTTAACCAGGGACTGCAGGAAACCACTATGACATGAATAATACACCCCACACCCCGGGTTAAAGAAAAATGAAGAGCCCAACCCCAGTGCCAAGCTTTTATTTCTTCCTCAGGTTTCCCACTTCAACTCAGCCTATGGAAAAAGAAGAACTGTTTCTATGGCTTATTCAGAAGTATAGACTTATACATAGAAAACCTTCAGTCTCCCCTACATATTTCTAGCCCTTGTTAGGAGAGAGAGAGAGAGAGAGAGAGAGAGAGAGAGAGAGAGAGAAAGAGAGAGAGAAAATGTTTTGAGATTAGTTACTTCTTTTGTACACTCCCTGTGGTCTTTATGGAAACTTTTTGTGAATTCTTATTCTCCCATCAACTTCGCACTTGATGAGCTTAATTTTTCTTTAATAAAAAAGTATCTTACATTCAGAAAATATAGGTAGAGTTTTATCATTAGAGGTTTTTTTTAACCTAATTTCATCTCTGCACCAATTGGGTATGGGATTGGGCTGACAAACATCTCAAAATTTCCACTTTTCACCTCCTTCAGGACAGGGAGGAGGTCCAAAGGGAAATGCCTGGTAAAGACCATGTTTCCAAGTCTTAATTCTGGTTTTGAAATCTGCATCTACATCTGCAATTCCTTAAGTGAACTTGAAATGGAGACGTCAAGGAGAGACAATTTCTAACACTGCCAAAATCCTCCTGTTCATCCTATTAGAACCTCAAATAAACAGTCTATGCTATGAGCAGTAGATGACACAGAAAGAATAGACCACAGAGGAGGATGACAATGAATTTTACGATTCATCTGTTTAGCCAAAGGCTGGGGGGGGGGGGGGGGGGGAAAAAGAATCTTTGAAATGTTACTGGAGGCTGGAGTTGCTAATTAGTGGCTCCTTCCCAGCAAGTCAGTTCACTGTGGGAAGAGACATGGCCTGTTTCCAGTGTAAGAGGACAAATTAAGAGCTTCATACAGTTTTCATTATTACCAGTTAGATGTATTTGGCCATTTCTAGTCAGCCTCCAAAAGGCAGTCATTGCTCTTCACCCACTTAGGACCCAAAAGGTTTGAGCATGGGAAAACTCCAGGGACGTTTCATGACCTTTCAGAGTCCTTAAATTTAACTCTGTAAAAGTTCCAAAGTCCACAATTACTCGTGATCAAGCAATTATTCAGCTTTAAATAATTCAACACTAACTAACTAGCTCATTTTAAGTGCAGAGGTCGTTGCCCTAAAAGTTTACAATCGGTAATCTGGGAAAGTGGAAGACAATGGCAAACCCTCTCTGAGGCGGACCTGATTTTTACCCTCAACAATTATTCGGTTGATGGTAACTCTCGCTTTAATGCATTAACACTTCCTTTTGATTTTGACTGTTGTTTCCATGCTTGTGAATTTAGTCCTTATACTAGTAAGGTCTGATGTGACATGGTCAGACGACTCCTCTGAGCTAAAAAAAAAAAATAATGTCCTTTAAAGACTCTATTGTTTATAATAATGGTCAGACCTAATCATGGCATAGAAGCCCTTTCACCTCCATGCCCTATTTTACATTCCCAGCCTCACTTTCTAGGGAACACCACCACCCACCCTGTATCTAACCACACAGGATTATTTGCTATTCCTAAATGCACACATACCTTTTGGCAATTCAATTTTATCCATAGGCAGTACCCTCTGCATGAGATGCTCTGTTCCACTTTTTTGGCCAGGCAAATTCATTCTTCACAATAAAGCTTAGCCCGCCAGCATAGCTCAGTGATTGAGCATCGACCTGTGAACCAGGAATTCATGGTTTTGAATCCCAGATGGGGCACATGTCCGGGTTGTAAGTGTAAACCCCAGTGTGAGGCATGCAGAAGACAGCCAATCAATGATTCTCTCTCATCGTTAATGTTTCTGTCTCTCCCTCTCCCTTCCTCTCTGAAATCAATAAAAAATATATTTTTAAAAAGTTAATAAATAAAGCTTAAATATCACCTCTCAGGGGAAACCTTCCCAGATTTCTTTCTGGAGAGTTATTTGCTCCCTCCTCTGTGCTTCTGGAGTTCTATGTACACCTCTCTGATTTTTTATGATCTGTCTCCCACACAGATCTCAACCTTTTTTAGGATGAGGACTCTTCAAATCTAAAACAGTCCCAGCACATAGCAAGCACGCAAATGATCATCCAATTTATTTGGGTTACTCTCCCACTTGTAAAATTCTGTTAACAGCTCATACCTAAAAGAGGTGCTGTAACATTTATTGCTCTCTTCATGCTTGCAGATAATACACACTACCTGCCCTGTTTCAAAATGGCATTTTTAATGATTCAATTAACAACTTAAAAAAAAACTGTCCTCCCAATTTACTCCTTCCAATATTTCTATTTTAAACTTTGCCTCCCACTGTAAGTCAATCCTCTCTAGGCAAGTATATCAAACTCTAAACCCAGATCCAATTATCTAGGAACACAATGATGTTCACACTGGGGCCTTCAGTGTGATTGCACAAGGGACCCAAATACGAGGTAGTATCAGGAGACCCAGTAAACTCCTGGCTCTCCTAAGAAATTACTAGGACATAATTAAATTTCATTCACAAAGAAAAAGCTTCTGTATATTTATTTTCAGAAAGCAAATGGAGAAGGGAAAATCTTTGCTTTCAAGAATGTTGAAAATAGAGAAAAACAATGCAACATGTGACCTCTTCTACAAAGTTCTTTCCTCCTTTCATGCCTAAGCAAAAAAAAAAATTAGATCTCTCTTTCTACTTAGTTATTCCACATTTTGGCCTTATCTGTCTGTCTCATTTAAAACTAGAGAAATATGTGGAGAGCCTACATTTGGATGAGAAAAATGACTGGCCTTCAAGGAGTTTACAATATGTGGAGAAGATTAACATATTAACATACACCATAACTAACTCAAATACAGGAGGGTAACATAATGGTTCACTTAATTCGATGGAAGAATCCAACTGAGGGAGTATTTCCTTTTGACTGAATATCAAGGCCTCTCAGAGAAAGTAGCACTTTAGCACTTAAGGATGAGAAGAATTTACGTAAGTGGCACCATAAACATAGGCACAAGGCATGAGATACATGACATACCCAGTTATAGTAAGTATTCCATTGCAATTGAGATAAAGTGGAAATATACATGTGGGGGTATTTTAAAAAGTTAATTCTGGCAGGATCTTTGGAGGTCAAATAGTCAAGATCTTAGGAGTTATAAAGAAAAATTTATACTTTATGAAATTTTTCCCTGAAAGTGTTAACTAATTCTGAACAAACCTGAAACTTACCAATAACTAATCAAGACAATGGTAGTACATAGACCACATTTTTATTATCCTTTTGTTTAATATAATCCCACTATAGTTTCTTTCAAATGTAACCAGCTCTAGGTAATTTTGGGTAATGGGTGAAAATCCCAGTTCTACAACTTTGGGGGAGGGTGCTTTAGGGAAATTATGTAACACCAGTAAATTACTATTTCTTCATCTGTACAATGGGGTTAATTATAATAATGGCTACCTTGTAGGTTGAGTTTACAAAAAATATATATATAAAGTGCTGAATCCTAACCTAGAAAATATCTCTATGGGATATAAATGGCATCTATTAAATGCCAACCCCTAAACACAAACATTCAACCTGATGGCAAATTCTAGATCCACCCCAAGGTAGATGACTTTGTCGTTGTTTGTGGGTTTTGCCTCATTGCCTGGATTGTTCAAGTAGAACAGTTGTCCTTCATTAGGGCTGGGCACCTGGATGGCTTTCCAGCAAGCTAGGAAGAATATCAAGAGACAAATATGATCCAATATGGAAAACCCAGTTAAGTTAGGAGAGAAAAGTAGCATCAGAGAGTCCTGAAATCTCAGGTGGAGTTATTTGTTTTTGGTTTGCACATGGAATTTTAATCATAGTTAAGATTCAAATTCCCTCTAATTTAAGGATGGGGAGGGGGAAATTAAGTTTAGTTGTGCATATTTTTAATTGGCCTCAAGCTTCAGTTGCTGTGGAAAGGCAACTTTCAAATCAGAAGCTGGAAAACCTTACTCCTCGACATATTTTTCCATTCTAGTCCTAAGTTTCCTCTCTTCTATTTTCTGCCAACTTGGAAGTTGCATGGGGCCTACTGAATAATTGGTGCAATTTGCTGTATTGACTTGCAAAGATGCAAGTTCACACAAAGTAACATCAGTCTCTTTGATCATTTAAAGAAAGCTCATTAACAACCAAATAATTCATGAACTAAGGCCCATCTACAAGGGATAATTTGCACTAATTGTACTAAATTACGTTGATAAATGCCACAGGATTCAGAGACAAAAATCCTCGTTATGTCAATATGGAGATATTTTCCAAGGTTTCCAAATGTAGATTCTCACTAGCAGGTGCTGATAATTCCACTTTGTGATGTTCCTTCCAACAGACTAAACATTAGTCCTCAAAAGTACTTGTGCTGCCTGGAGGTAAAAGGGATAAGTAATCTGGAAGTATTGCTTATCCCTTGATTGGAAGAGAATGTTAGTTCCTTGACTTTGAGATCCCCACTGAGACCGAACAAACTCCAGTTTGTCAAGTGGATTCTCTCAGTCTCTAGAAATGGAGCAGTGGCTGGCTTTTTTACACCACCAGAAGTCATTCAGAGCAGATTACTCTGCAGGTCACTGGGCAACATAGGATAGCCTTCTGGAATACTCTGAACCTGGGTTGACTTCCAACCTACCAGAGTAGTTGTATAATCCCTCTTGAATTTTGCCCTCAGTTCTATACCCTCTCCATGTTAAACACCCTATTTTTCATGAGTACCTCAAAGTTCATCAATCTGACCACTGTTCCACATTCAATAGCCAAAACCACATGGTCATCAAAGTCCCTGTGTTTCTTTCTCTCTATCTTGTTCCTACTGATCCTCAGGCCACCTTTCACTCCCTCCAGACAGTCATACTGTGGTGCTCTACAACTTACACAGCCAGTTTCCCCTTGATATTTCCAATCAATTCAGCCCACATCCCTGTTCATGGAGCAGCCTTGACAGTTTCCATGTTCTATTTTGGATTCTGTCAGAAGGAAGTAGGAAGAGGGCTCATGGGACAGTGTTTATAAAGTTCACAGTAGTATTTAGTAATGTCCTAGGCCTCCACATTCACTCACCACTCATTCACTGACTCACCCAGAGCAACTTTTAGTCCTGCAAGCTCCATTCATGGTAAGTGCCCTATACAAGTGTACCATTTTTTTTATTTTTTATGCCATATTTTTACTGCATTATTTTTATATTACGATACTAGAGGCCCGATGCATGAAGATTTGTGCAAAAATGGGCCTTCCTTCCCCTGGCTGCCAGCGTCTCCTTCGCTCTGGCCAGAGCTGCCTTTCTGCCTTCCCACACTGCCCAGAGGCCCTGAGCTGCTGGCGGTGCAGAATGCCTGCATCATCGCCATGGCCGCTTGGCGCCTATGTATGCAAATTAACCCACCATCTTTGTTGGGTTAATTTGCATACTCACTCCTGATTGGCTGGTGGGTGTCTCAAAGTAACAGTCAATTTGCATCTTTCTCTTTTATTAGTGTAGGTGTTTATATACACAAATCCCATTGTATTACCATTGTCTATAGTATTCAGTACAGTAGTATGCTATATAGATTTGTAGCCTAGGAGCAATAGGCTATACCATAGAGCCTAGGTGTGTAGTAGGTCCTATACCATCCAGGTTTGTGTTAGTGCACCCCATCATGTTCTCACAATGACAAAATCACCTAATGAAGCATTTCTCGAAATATCAATTTTAATAAAACTTTAATTTATAAAATTAATCTCCATTAGGTAGGGATATGTCCCAATGCCTAGCATAATGTCAACACACTCAATTAATATCAATAAATATTTGCTAAACAATAAATATAGATTAGTTACTTATTATTTTCTAGCTGGGAAAAACGTTTGCCAAGACATAAAGTTTCTTTTAGTAAAATAGCATAAAGAGTGTGTGGCTCCATGTACCCAGAAATGCTTAAGGATTTATAAATCTGGGGATTGATCATCCAGGATGTTAAAAACTTAACTTGAAGACTGGCTCTACTTTAGGGAAAAGCAGGAAGCAGATCACACTCTGGAGAATTAAAGCTAACTTGACAAAGCAACTTCAGTTCTGGCAGGTACTGAGGTTTCAATTTCACCTACTCCCATGTTCTCAGAAGAACTCTGAGTTAACCCAAGCTGAAAATAAAATTCCAATTGCAATCTGTCATTTTTTTTTATTATACTTTAGCTTAACGGGTACATGGAGCTTTAGGGAAGGTAGCTGATGAGAATCCTTCAAGAATATAATGTAGAGATGATATTTGGAAGTAAATAAAGACCTTTGGGAGACTGATTTAATGAAATGTACTAGTTGTAGGACTGTCATTTAGGTGAAATAAGTGTTTAAAGACTTGGTTTCCTCCACCTAGAACAAAAAGTCCTTACTCAGCCTCAGTTTTTAAAAGGTAGTGGAATACCTTTCCAAATTCCTTGGTAAAGGTAATACAAAATGATACTTTTGCAAGATAAAATTTGTGGCAATAGCAAACACATTTTGGAGCCTGGAATAAAGTACTGAAGAAGTTTGGAAGCCAGGTTCTAAGCCCTGAGGGCCAAACAGATCCCCATTCTTTTCTCACCTGTTTGTCACATTTGTTTCTCTTGGTGAGAACAAGTTGAAAGGGTGGAAAATAGTAAGAAGGATGGGCTTAAATAAAATCTATATGATTGATGATCTCCTCGTTGGCCTCATTCAACTCCATTAAGAAATAGGGAAAGGAGAGAGGAAGAAACAGACTGAATATTCTGTGAGAGAGACACATTGATTGGTTGCCTCCTGTAATGAGCCCGACTCGGGCTGGGGTCAAGCCTGCAACTATGGTACATGCTCTTGACTGGAATCGAACCCAGGACCCTTCAGTCCATGGGCTGAAACTCTATCCACTAAGCCAAACTGGCTAGGGCAATGAGTTTTACTAGTATAACATTATCTAGCGTGAGTCCATTGTCACTGCATGATGGCTGGAGAACAGTTTCTTTTTTTTTTTTAATATATTTTATTGATTTTTTACAGAGAGGAAGGGAGAGAGAGAGTTAGAAACATCGATGAGAGAGAAACATCGATCAGCTGCCTCCTGCACATCTACTGGGGATGTGCCCGCAGCCCAGGTACATGCCCTTGACCGGAATCGAACCTGGGACCTTTCAGTCCGCAGGCCGACGCTCTATCCACTGAGCCAAACCGGTTTCAGCGGGAGAACAGTTTCTTAAGTGTACCCTAGAATCTTAACTCATAGTCCATCTGTTTTCATTGCTCAGGACAAAGTCATAGTTGGAAGAAAAGGGCAAATTGAGATAAAACCAAACTAGACCAACTTGTTTTTATCTCCTAAATAGACAGTAGTTCCACAATTTCACCAGGTCTCTGAAAGTCATAAAAAACACCCATTACATCACTTTTGAAAATTTACAACAGCACATGTTTTATAAAAATACCTAAGACTACGGAAAGCTTTTCATTCTGAAACTCAGAGAATAATCAACTGGGAGAGTTATAGCTCTTTAAGCATTTCCAGTACTCCTTAAACATCACAGATTCAATTTTCAGATTTAGAAGTCATCATTGTGGTTTGATGGTCTCTCCAGGGTCCTATCTCCTATAATATGGATGCTTATGGTATTTGCTATATAGTTGCATAACTATAATAAGATTAATTAAAAATGGGTGTCATTTTAAAATACATTTGAGCTTAATTATATGAGCTTCTAATATGGGACATTTAAACATTACATGATTGTATTAAAACAGCTGGTGAGCTATGGCCTAGGAAAAGATTTTAAATACTGGCATTTAAGTTTTGTGCGTATTTGAGAATGGGTAACTGTTTCAGGAAGCTCTTGTCCTAAATTATTGACCCAGTGATAAACTCATCAAATAAGTCTTCAATAAAAATTTAAGTGAACATTTATTTATTATGTGAAAAGCTATTTTGCTAGGCATTGCATAAATAAAGATGTATAAAGACAACCTTTCAATTACAGAGTTTATTAAGCAAGTTGTAATTCAAATATAGACTACCACCAATGCTTAATAATGATTCTTAACAACTAGATCATCTTAAAGACCTTTGAATTTTTATTGATAAAATTAGAAGAGTATTTAGAGTCCAATATACCTTTAAATATGAAGAAATTGAGGCCAGTAGAGTGAATAACCCTCATTACTTTGCTCAGACCTTGCTTATAGGGAAAAAAAATGTAGGAAATACTTATTAAGCAAATGAATGAATAAAATTATATGTAGAGTCATTCAATGAGGGAGGAACATGCCTGACTACAGAATCCAGATGTCCTAACTCAACCCTATGGTCAAATGTTTCAGACTTCCACTTTGGGTCGATAATATTTTTGAACTATCTTTGTCTGGCTATGGTGTCAGAGTAGCTTCATAAAATGAATCGGGAGGTGCCCTTCCTCTTCTATTTTCTGGAAAAGATTGTGTAGAATTGTGTTAATTCTTTAAATATTTAGTGGAACTTTGCAGTGAAATCATCTGGGCCTGAAAATCTCTTTTTATGGAGTTTTTAAAATATGAATTAAATTTCCTTAATTGTCATATACAGCTATCCAAATGATCTATTTCTGCTCTCCATATGGGAGGGACTCCAATAATATGAATGTTAAATCTTTTGTTATAGTGTCACCTGTCCCTAAGGCTCCACTTATTTATTTATTTGACCTACATTCTCTCTGTTTTCCAGATTGAATAATTTTTATTCTTCTTTTAGTTTACTGATTTTTTCAATATCCTTTCCATTTTACTGTTGAGTCTATCTATTGAGTTTTTTGTTTATTATGGTTATCATGTTTCCATTCTAAATTTCCCATTTTATTCTTTAAATCTTCCATTTATTTGCTGTGACTTTCTATCTCTTTTTGTTTGTTTGTTTGTTTGATTGTTTGTCTGTTTCAAGCATGTTCATCATCCTTATTGCAATATTTTTTATGATGAATACTTTAAATAAATTTATTGCCAAATAATTCTAAGATCTCTGAATAGCTCAGTTTTAGAATCTATTGATTGTTCTCATCATTCAGTTTGAGATCTTCATTGATCTTACTATGATGAGTGAATTTCAATAGAAGCCTGGATGTTTTCGTATTATGTTATGACACTGTGAATCTTACTTGAACCTTCTGCTATTCTAATTTACTTCTTTTGACATCACTCTTGCTGAATGGAGGTGAGGCTTCTGGCTCTCATTAGGCCTCCAATGATACCTCATTGGCTAGGAGGAGCAGGAGTGCCTCATGATTGTCTTTACATGTTCATCATTGGCATCAGGGTGAAGAGGGGTGACTTCATGATTGTTGGGTGATGATAAAAGTCCCAGCTTCTACTTGGCCTTCTCTGAAAAGACCCCAGTGGTGGGTATGGGGGCTCCTCATGTCAGCCTGGTGAGTTGTTAAAGTCTAGGTCCCCCACTTGGCCTTTGCTGGTGGGTATGGCAGTGAAGGTGGGGACACCAATTTTTCTGTGGTATTTGGCAGGAATAGAATACACAATTTTTCTGCCTTCTTATGCTTTTACTTTCCTTTCCCTGTGGTTAGAGAGAGCAGAATTTTGTCAGTGGGGAATGGGGGGCTGGTGAGTACTAGGGGGATGCTGCGGGGAGCTGGGAGGATCAACATCCATTAGTACTTATAGGTTTCTGGCTTTTTTTTTCTTTCTTAACATATTTTTATTGATTTCAGAGAGGAAGGAAGTGGGATAAAGAGATAGAAATATCAGTGATGAAAGCAAATCATTGATCAGCTACCTCTTGCACACCCCACACTGGAGATCAACCCCACAACCCGGGCATGTGCCTTGACTGGGAATTAAACTATGACCTCCTGGTTCATAGGTCAATGCTCAACCACTGAGCCATACCAGCCAGGTGGTTTCTGGCTTCTTAAGCTTCAAGTCAAACCCAGGGAATTTATCACCATGCTGCTGTTCCTTGGGTTTTGAGGTCCCTAGCTTACTTCTCTCCACTTTTAAGAGTTTGCTGATGTTTGTCTTGGAATTTATTTGTACTAATGGGAGGAATAGGAAAAAGTATGTCTACTCCATTTCCCCTGATCAGAAGTTTAGTTCCATGCCTATTTTTGTGAGCTCCTTTTGTAAAGGAATAATCCCCCAATAGTTTAAAGCTAAAAAGTCATTTTGTTCATGTTATGCTTTGGAGTATTGAAAAACTGCATCATTGTACCCTCAAGTCTGTCAGATAAAACAGCCAGGAGGAACCCTGACTGTCAAACAAATATCCCATCCCTTCACACTTGTCCTTGTCCTTTGCTCTAGACAGCCGTGGGCAAACTACAGCCCGCGGGCTGGATCCGGCCCGTTTGAAATGAATAAAACTAAAAAAAAAAAAAAAGACCGTACCCTTTTATGTAATGATGTTTACTTTGAATTTATATTAGTTCACACAAACACTCCATCCATGCTTTTGTTCCGGCCCTCCGGTCCAGTTTAAGAACCCATTGTGGCCCTGGAGTCAAAAAGTTTGCCCACCCCTGCTCTAGAAGCTGCTCACGGAATCTTCACCACTCCTGCAACCTGCCATTGGAGGGCCAATGAACACTGTTGGAGTGTCACCTCAGCATGTTCCAAAGCTTCCAGTCATTAGGCTATCTGAGTACCACTGAGCTCCCTACAAAGGCGAAAACAGCTTCTCCCCTAACTATGACTTGTCTTGACATTTGGACCCCAATACAATTCCATTAATTCCTAAAGACCATGTTCCAATCCTTTCTCTCCACAGAATCTGGAAACCTGACAAGGTACCAAGTGAGAGCTATTTTCCATTTTCCTGCTCACATACATTCTCCTCTTAGCCTTGCTTCCAACCAAAATTTCTCCTTCCTCTCCTACATTAAAAAAAAATGCCCCCATGTATATTCATGTATGCAAACAACTAAAATGGGTGATTTCATTCCTTACATTATTTCAATTCTTTCTTGTCCTAAGTCAGTCAAATACTGCCAAACATATATTGCTAGCATAGTAAATGCATTAGGGGATTCAAAATGGTGTGTGACAATATTTCTGATGTCAAAGACCTGATAATCTAGTTTGGGAGATATTCATACTCCCAAAGAAAGTCTAAATAAAAAATAAACTAGTGTTATTGTGCTATGTTTGGAAACCTAAAAAAAAAATCCTCATAAGTGTTTTTCTCTTGATTTTCAAATACAACACTAAAACTACAAGGAACTGACCCCAGAAAGTTTAAGTGGCTTGTCCAATGTTATTTGACTAGTAAATGGTGATTCAGGGACTAAAACTTGGCTTTCTCTACTCTCTGAGTACAGAACCATGTTAATACTCTTTCAATAACATTTGTAACTATGTCAGTTCATACAAATAAAATTTATTTGAAGATTAAACTGGGGAAAGATAACAGGAAGAAAAGTTAGAAAAGTGACTGCAGCAATGAATTAAACTGTAAAAACAAGCAGCCTTTAGAAACCTCCAGGGATAAGATTTGAGTTGTTCATTTTCTAATGGCATATATTTGAAGGAGAGGGAGAAGAAAAAGAAAAAAGAAGAAAGAAGAAAGAAGGAAAAAGGAAGAAGAAGAAGAAGAAGAAGAAGAAGAAGAAGAAGAAGAAGAAGAAGAAGAAGAAGAAGAAGAAGAAGAAGAAGAAGAAGAAGAAGAAGAAGAAGAAGAAGAAGAAGAAGAAGAAGAAGAAGAAGAAGAAGAAGAAGAAGAAGAAGAAGAAGAAGAAGAAGAAGAAGAAGAAGAAGAGGAAGAAGGAGGAGGAGAAGAAGAAGAAGGAGAAGAAGAAGAAGGAGAAGAAGAAGGAGAAGAAGAAATAATTACCTATTTCTCCTAATAATCTAAGACCAAATTCTGTTTACTCTTGTTTTAATGCCTAAAGCTCTTACTGTCTGATAGTTCCTCATTCAATAATTAGTAAGTGGTAAACAAGTAAGATTTAAGGTTGCCCAATAAAAGTATCCTTATAGCAGGCACTAAAAGTATCAAGAAGCTGTAACTAGTAAAAATGGTTTTCAAATAGTATTCTATAAGCCAAAGTCTTTGATGATGTGGGAAAAAATACATGTAAAGCATTCTAAAGGCAAAGACTATGATAAATTTTGCTTTTTACTATATTTCCTTTGCTTAGAATAATGTACAGCACACATAGGAACTCAGATGTCTGTGAAATGAATTCCAGGAAATTATTTTTGTTATTAGCAACAAAACTCTCTTAGACACTCACAGGATGTTATAAGCCTGCTTTCCTGAGCCAAAGCTAACTTCTGAGCCCCTTAACTTCATCCTTTTACCCTTCAGTCAACCAACAGGGTAAAAAACTTACTAGCAAACTCTGATAAAGATGGTTTTATTCAGCCGTGGGCAAACTAGGGCCCGCGGGCCGGATCCGGCCCGTTTGAAATGAATAAAACTAAAAAAAAAAAAAAGACCGTACCCTTTTATGTAATGATGTTTACTTTGAATTTATATTAGTTCACACAAACACTCCATTCATGCTTTTGTTCCGGCCCTCCGGTCCAGTTTAAGAACCCATTGTGGCCCTGGAGTCAAAAAGTTTGCCCACCCCTGGTTTTATTGCTGCCCTCAATTAACCAAAGCCCTGTTTCCGTATCCACGAGCTGTGGGAGCATATAACAATGGGGAAAAGTGGAGGATCTGATGATAGATGTAAGTGCCAGTCCCAATTAAATCACTTGCTCACTGAACAGCTATGATCTTCAGTTTTTGATCTAAGGAATGAGAATATCATCTCTTAAGATACTTGTGATGATTAGGAAAAAAATATGGGAAAAGAGAGACAGATTGTAGTTCTCCTGGTATATAGTATGAACATATATTCTAGAATATGTAATTCACAGTCTGAAAATTTACCACTTCTCTATGATGCTTATCAATAGACTTATCAGTTATCCTAGGGTAATTCTAATTTTTTTATTTTTCCATTACAGTTGACATTCAATATTATTTTGTATTAGTTTCAGGTGTACAGCATAGTGGTTAGAGACAAACAAATACTTTACAAAGCAGTCCCCCCAATATTTCCAGTAGCCACATAGCCCCATATGTAGTTATTATAATATTATTGACTATATTCTATCCCATGGGAATTCTATTAAATTCAAACTATAGAGAACTAGATTCAGAGTTATTTTCATGAATAATGTACACATATATAACGCCAGCTCCCTCCATACCTATTAAAAACCTATAGCCTTTGATAGTTAGTATATGGGGCAAACATTACCTTCCTATTTATCCAAAGCTTAGAGGCCCCAAACAACAGCTGACAGATGACTTGATTTCTAAGGGCCTCTTTGCTCTAAGATCCCTGGTTCTGTGAATATCTGAATGGCAGATGATGTGACTATCTAATGTTCCTGTGCTATGTGCCAGGCATTAGGCTAAGCACTTTTGTTTAATCTTATTTAATAAACCAAGGAAATAGGTGCTACTAACATTCCTAATAAGGAAACCTAAGCATGGCAAAGTTTCTTCACTTTTCTATGGTCCACAGCTAGGAAGGGCAGAGGTGAGATAGAACCCTATGCTTGCAGCCCACAAAGTCCATACTCTTAGCCAACTCTATTCTGCCAACCAGGACACTATGTAAAGAGGCTCAGAGGTCAGGTAAATTCAAGGGAATATCCAGCCCAACTTCTGGAATATGAGCTGGCATGATCTTCTTTTTGATGATCTTTAAAATAAAGGGGAAAGGGAAGTCAAAGGGAAGAATCAGAATGATTTTCTAATCATGTGATTTAACATACAGTCCTTTCTTAACTTTTTGCCATCTGCTTTCTGAGCATAAGAAAAAAGTAGGAAGACATGAGGAGGAAATGGGGGGTAGAGTCAGGAAAATGGTTTTCCAAAGCATAAAGTGCAGGAACTAAAATTTACCAAAATAAATGTGTCAAAATGCTGCACTTATTTCTCCCAACCTCATCTCCCAAGTCATCTATAATAATAAAAGTAAAATATGCTAATTAGACCAGATGTCTTCCAGACAAAGCTGCAGTGGGCGTGGCTGCGGTAGAGGCAGCAGAGGCCCCTCCCCCCTTCCACCCCTTCCCCGGCCCCCGGGCCGCAGCGGCAGGCAGGGTCCGGGGCCAAGGCCCTTGCACGAATTTTGTGCATCGGGCCTCTAGTCTACAATAATGAGCAGTAACAAATATAATGCCTCTCCCACTTCTGTGCATTCTGCTTTTCAGGCTTATTAAAAATAGCTCTCATTAACACCAAACAGAAATTTATATCTACTATACATAAATTAGCACATCAATATCAACAATCCGGACTCTATGGCAATGAACTAACGTTAAAAAGAAAAATCAGACTCGTTTTAGTCATCCTATTCCTTCTCCCTCCCATATTCTCAATTTATTTCTAGTCTTCTCTAACCCCATTCCCACCTCCAAGCTGTAGGAGTTTTGAACCTCGGGCAGAGAGCAATACTTATCCAGAGGCTGATTGCTACAGCTGAACAGCCCTGTGACCAGTGGGCTCCCCCAGGTTCACGGAAACCCAGGCGAAGACCCCTCTGCAGTCTTGCTTATGCTCTCTCTGCAATACTCCCTCCAGATGCTCTCAGGGCACATATGTCAGTGATGTTCACGCAGGAAAACTATCCAGACCTGTTCCTTCGTCCTTTGTCAAGGTCCTGCCTTTTTTCGTCGTTCTAAACAATATTTTTGTTTGTGTCTTCATTGAAAGTCCCAGCTCTATTCTGGATGCAGTATGTGTTGGGGTGGGGAATTCTGCTAACACTATCTGTGTCTGGTTTGTTAATGGAGCCCTTCTACAGGAAATGTGAGGATAAGAATTTGTTCAGGAAATCCAAACTGTGTGCTCATGGTTGTTAGAGACAGTCAAAGGGCAGGTGACGAGACTGATATGAATTAGAAGCTTGTTATAATCAACAATGAGGACAAGATAACTGGGAAGGTGGAAGTGGGACTTGTCTCTGAGCTGGGGAGGGTCAGTGACAGGCACAGTAGAGAAAGCTTGTCTTGCCCAGGAGCCTCAGTCTTAAATGTTTAATGTCCAGCCACACGTACCAAATAAAATCACTTGGCGTACCTTGAAAAATCTGAAAAGTGGGGTGAAAATGGAATGGAATGATCTAATCCAATGTTTAAAAAGACTTTGGCATCCATTATTGATTTTAATAGTCAAACTTTCATAATCATTCTATTTCTATAAGGAAGACAGTCATTTGTTTATTCAGTTATGCATCAAGAATACATTAAAATAAATAGTAGGAAAGTCATTGTGCTAAATGCTGTGGGTGCTGCATAACTATATAAGATGGGACTGCTGTCCTCAAGAGATGGATGGTATATGAGGGAGGCTTAGAGTCTCTTAGGGTGGACCACATGAGTGAAGGTAAATTAAAGATCATCTAGTCCAGCCCAGCTGGTGTGGCTCAGTGGTTGAGTGTTAAACCTATGAACCAGGAGGTCATGGTTCGATTCCTGGTCAGGGTACATGCCCGGGTTGTGGGCTCAATCCCCAGTAGGAGGCGTTCAGGAGGCAGTGAAACAATGACTTTTCTCTCTCATCATTGATGTTTCTATCTTGCCCTTTCCTTTCATCTCTAAAATCAATAATATATATATTTTTAATAAAATAAAAGATCATCTAATAGAGTGCTTCTCAAACATTAAGATACATACAAATCTCTTGAGGATTCTATTTAAAATGCAGGTCCTATAATTATTTTAAATAAATAAATAAAATAAAAACAAAGTACAAATTTTAATGCAGCAGTTCTGAAACACTATACTTCTAACAAGCATAGAGGTGATGCAGAAGCTGCTGGTTCATGGACCACATTCTGAGAGGCAGAGGTAGACCATAATCCCTGCCTAAGGTACCAAGGTATTTCAATGCAGCTGGAGTCACTTTATATACCAATAGCTACTACCCCCAAAGAGCAGCCTCATAATAGTTTTATGACATAATGTCCCCTAGAGAAGCATCACCCCCACATCTGCAACTCACCAGTTATTTTGCCTTTGCAAGCTATTTACCTCTCAGAGCCTGTTTCATCCATCTAAAAGAGCCATGGAGAAGACCAAAGAGATCACGCTAGTATCATGCTAGTACATAAAAGCTGGTACCCAGTAACAAGGAGCTATTTTTTTTTACCATTACTCTGAGTTGAGAAAAATGGGTATTTCTTTTTAAATTATAACAATTAAATTTTATCTTTCTAGACATAAAAGGACAATATCATTAAGAAAAACAAACCTCAGTAGAAATTTGCAAGTTGAGTCCTTTTCAAAGCACTGGTGAAAGACATTTTTCAGCATTAGCACTTGGTCAGAGGCTCCCATCAGTAATTAGGGACCACTTGCCATCAGCAATATGCGTTTCCATTATGTAAGACATACTGATTTCTGGAAGAAGTCAGCCCCATCTCTCCCCTGCTAATAAGAAATTTGGAGGCACGAAACCACCCCAGATGGTGCATGTTTGTAGTAATGAATAGAGGTACTTTAATGATGTGAGTTAAGTTTTACTTTGTGTTTTTAATGAGGGGCTCATTGCCCGCAACATTTTAATTGTAAACTAGATTGCCCCATGAGGTCTTAAACTATTTTATGTTTAAACATAAAGCTTTGTAAACTTGTATGGCAATATTCTTCATCCCTGAAGCACAGGAGATATAAAAATATTTCATAATGAGCCATGAATATATAACATAATCCCCAAAGTTTAATACTACTACTGACCTATTTCATTTCACCAAATGAGTTCTTCTACCACCTGCATGAAGCAATGTTCAAATGAGAAGATTCAAGGCCAGTTTCAAAAATATCAACAGAGTTATTTTCCTCAGATTCTAAGTGAAAATAACCAAGCGGCAAATGGAATGAGATTATTTAACATTCTTTTGACAGAATATTCTGAATGGACAGGCAAGTCACTTACCTAAATCTCTTCTCCTTGATTACCTGAAAAGTAACATTACATTGAGATAACTTATTTAATAAGATTCAGTTTCCATCTCCTAAGAACCATTCTAACATGAAAATTTGAATCTCTCATTTGGGAGAATGTTTTTGTTTTGTTTTGTTTTTTGCAAATGAAGACTTGGGGAAAGGAAGCCAGTAGGAACACTTTTTTCTTGTTTGTTTGCAGATTTTCTTTATCCTCACCTGAGGATATGTATACTGTTTTGAGGGAGAGGGAAGGGGGAATGAAAGAGAGAGAAAGGAAGAGAAACAGAGAGGGAAGGAGGGAGGG
>NW_005354673.1:723413-726615 GCF_000412655.1 Myotis brandtii
GAGAGAAACATCAATATGAGAGAGAAACATAGGTCAGCTGCCTCCCATATGCACCCTGACCAGGGATCAAACCTGCATCCTAGGTGTGTGCCCTCACTGGGAATTGAACCTCACATCCTTTTGCTGTACAGGATGATGCTCCAACCAACTGAGCCACCAGGACAGAGCAGTTGGAACATTTTTAGAGCCTTTACCAAAGATTATGAAAATAAAACACCTGGAGGAACATTAAGAGTCAATAGTACTCCATTTCAAGGAAGGAGAATTAGTTTAAATTCCATCTTTGCCAGAAATATGGTTGATTGGACAAGTCAATGAGTCCCTAGACCTCTCTTTCCTTGTACCCAAAGGGTTTTTCATAATCTGGTTGAGGATCACCTATGTACAGCATCACCCGGAATACTTCTTTAAAATGCATATTACTGGATAACATGTACTGCTACTGAATCAGGCTCCAAGAGTGTCATTTTTCTTGACAAGTTTCCCCGGTGGTTCTTATTCTCACAAAGTAGGAGAACTATTGGAGTAGACTAGCTCCAAGGCCTTCCAGCTTCAACACTCTGTGTTCTAGAATAGACACTCAACCTGAGCTACAACACTTGATAAATTCCACCCCCAACCCACTCCATCATTTTCCTATGATATTGCATTCAGTCTCCATTTAGAACTTGATTTCTACCATCCATTTGACAACTATTAATTGTGTACTTGCAGTATGCAAGTCCTCTTCATCTCTGTCTTCATTGAAATAGGGCATGTGAAGGACATTAGGAGTAGTTTGTGGAAGAGTATAGACCACTAGCGAGAGACTACAAAATGACTAAGATTAATACATCCAAGACTTCCTTCAATCTGTAATTAAAGGACTCATACCTATGTCAAAATATTAAAGTTGAGCCCTAGCAGGTTTGGCTCAGTAGATAGAGCGTCGGCCTGCGAACTGAAAGGTCCCAGGTTTGATTCCGGTCAAGGGCACATGCCCAGGTTGTGGGCTCAATCCCCAGTGGGGGACTTGCAGGAGGCAGCCAATCCATGATTCTCTCTCATAATGGAGGTTTCCCTCTCTCCCTCTTCCTTCCTCTCTGAAATCAATAAAAATATTTTTTAAAACATTAAAGTTTAACTAGTAGCTAAAGTAACATGTATTTAAGTATGTCTAATATTATCTTATTTTTATAACATAATATCAAAAACTCTATTTAGGGAGGTGTATATATGTGCAATGTCTATATAAGTGTATTGATAATTTTTATATAATATATAAGCATAAAATAAAAGGAAGTAATTACTTTTCCTAAAAGGCTGAGAGTAAGGAGAAAGGAAAAGAAAGAGACAAGAAAATAATGAGTAGATTAGATATAGCAATTATACATTTATGTGAAATTATAAATCTATATATACATATTAAGACAAAATAGAATAACTCTGAATATTGAAATACTAAGCCAGAGGTTATGTAAATAACTCAACGGTTATACATATTAAAATATATCACATATAACTGGCCATCTGCAGCATCCTTCTGAATACTATGGCCCTATTCTACTTATTTTCTAATGTAAAATATAGAAACCTCAGGAGTTCTCTATAAAGAAGGAACTTTGGCTCTGTTCTGGGCAGAATATCAGTAAAAGTTTTGATGTGGATTGGACTAACCATGCCAGGAATTATTTGCACAATTCTGAGCAGCTCCCGTAGTCACGCTGGTCTTCATGCAGTCATTTGTAAAAAGAAAAGATAGAGCTAGAAGCTAGATTTTGAAATGTTTTTCATGATTGCTCCTGCTGTCTGCAAATTCTGCCTCTGTTGGAATCCAAGTTGATTTTTTTTCCTTTTTATCAAGTTTCAAGTACATAAAAAATGCTTTGTAGATTTTTTAAAGTTTTTTTTTTCAGTTACCTCTGAAAGGACAGCCGATACTCACACCCTATGTCATTCAGAAGACAATGAAATAATAAAATCTTTTCCTGCGGGGAGAGGTGGGACTGGAAGCGAATCCTGAAGCTGACTTTTCTCTAAGAATGAGAGGGAACGCAGAGGAGGGAAAGAGGAAGGGAGGGAGAGAGGAATGAAGGAAGGCAGGATGAAGGGAGAAAAGAAGAAGGAAAAGAAAGAGAAATAACAGGAGTGGGGAGGGGGAGGAAGAGAAGGGGAAGGAAGGAAGAAAAAAAAACTAAGCACTTTGAGTGTAAGAAGGGGGTCTTTTCAATCAGGCAGGTGTGTGCCAGTTGAACATAGCCTGCAGGAAAAGGAAACTATCCCAGGAAAGTGGCAGTCTTACTTTCTTATCCTAGCCAAGATGTGGGTAATAACCCCATCTGTTAAGGAGATGATGAAATGTGAGGCAAAGAAAATGAGTTCATGAACTTGAGATATTTAAAAAGAGAGAGAGAGAAAGAGCGGAAGCTCATTCAATATTTCAGAACTGCCTAAAGCTTTTTTTGAGCCAAATTTAATTTCCTTTGTCAAGTACAATTTGCAGATCTCATAGGACATCAACTGTGAGTGCATGTACTTCTCCTAGTACATTTTGTACTGTACTGTCCATCTGCAGCTCAGCAGGGTGAGCATATGAAGTAATTTACCTAACGGCTCAGATTCCTTTCTATAATATTGGAATTTTCAGGTCCGAGAAAGTCTGCAGAAGCCATCATCAGTCAGTTTTCTGCTTAATAAAAAAAAAAACAATGCTCTTTCTGCACCAGAACTGAACATCAGTGCTCTGTAGGATATACTGCGTGAGCTTGAAGATAGTTACTTCACCTCACAGTGTCTTTGTTTCACAGTCTCCAAAAGAGAACTCATGCATCTCAGAGTCAAAGCAGAGACCGGAGATGTGATGTGATACATTCAAGGTTTACTAGCTGTGTCCGGGAGGACTCTCATTCACAAGTGACTACACACCCAACCCAAACTGGCTTAAGCAAAAAGAGGAGTTATCAATTCGAGATAAAAAGGAAAACTAGCTCTCCCTGGCCAGTTTTTCTCAGTGGTTAGAACATCGGCCTACAGACTGAAGGGTCTTGGGTTCAATTCCCCGTCAATGATAAGTATCTGAGTTGCAGATTTCCCTGACCCCAGTTGGGGCATGTGTGAGAAGCAACCAATCAATATGTTTCACATCAATGTTAAAATCTCTCTCTTCTCTTCTCTCTCTCTCTCTCTCTCTCTCTCTCTCTCTCTCTCTCTTCCCCTCTCTTTC
>NW_005354673.1:726830-745904 GCF_000412655.1 Myotis brandtii
ACATCCATTGTATCTCAATGTCTCTGTTAAATTAAAAGGTCCTACTTGAACCAAACTGTCCTGTGTATAGCCAGGACTGGGGTGTGACTTGATCATGTGCCTATCCTTAAGACAGGAGAGGCATTCCACAGGTAGCATATGGACTGAGAACAGAAGAGGCATTGAGTGTCAAATCGCAGAGGCTGTTAACAGAAGGAAAGAAAATGGATGACAGGAAGGTCACCAAGTATCTGCCACACAGGCAGAGCCTGAAACAGAAGCCACATATTCAGGATGCTGGGTCCTACCTCAACCCACTCTTTTTCACTCTGTTGTGGCTGTGATATTAACAACTGATGGAGAGGTTAATGCCATGGTGATTCCTAAGACTTAAAGGAAAATCAATGTTTGGTGATAATCCAGGAAACAAAATCCACTCATGTAATGTTAACATTGCACTTGTAAAAGTCAAGCGCATTGTCATTCACCTTCGTGACCTTGGATTTGAGAATGTATTCTTAGATCTGACACCAAAAGCATGAGCAACAAAGGGAAAATATAGAATAATTGTGACTTCATCAAAATTTAACACTTTCTTAAGATAAATAAGTTATGGGGATGTAATGTACAGCATGGTGACTATAGTTAATAATACTGTATTGCACATTGGAAAGTTGCTAATAGAGAAAATCTTAGTTCTCATCACAAGAAGTATTTTACATAACTACACATAGTGACAGATGTTAACTTGACTTATTGTGGTGATCATTTTGCAATATTTATAATTATTGAATCATTATGTTCCTACAACAACTGAAATTAATATAATGCTATGTATCAATTATACTTCAATAATTTTTTTATTGTGCATCAAAGGACACTATCGACAGAGTGAAAAGGTAGCCCACATAATGGGAGAAAATATAAGGATTTAATATTCAGAACATATAAAGAACTCCTACAACTCAACAACACAAGACAAGCAGCCCAATTAAAAAATGGGCAAAGCACGTTTCTCCAAAGAAGATACACAAATGGCCAATAAGCACATGAAAATATGTTCCATATCATTAGTCATTAGGGAAATGCAAATCAAAACCATGAGATACCACTTCCCTCCTACTATGTTAGCTATTAAAAACAAAAAACAAATCTAGAAAACATATATTGGCAAGAATGTGAATATTGAAACCCTCTTACATTGCTACTATGAATATAAAGTGGTACAGTCACTATAGATAATAGTTTGATGGTTCCTCAAAAAATTAAATGTAGGATTACTATATGACCCAGCAATTCCACTCCTAGGTATATACCTTAATGAACTAAAAACTTGGGTTGATTGAATCAGATACTTAAACACCAATGCTAATTGCAGAATTATTCTTGATAGGCAAAAGGAGAAAACATCCCTGCATCCATCAATAGAAGTGGTAAACAAAATGTGGTATGTACATATAATGAAATATTATTCAGCCATAAAAAAGAATGAAGTTCTGATACATGCTACATCATGACTGAATCTTGAAAACATGCATTAAGAAATGTCAGACACAAAAGGACAAATATTATATGATTCCACTTATATGAAATACCCACAATAGGAAAATTTATGGAGATGGAAAGTAGGTTAGAGTTTACCAGAGGCAGGAGAGAGGAGGCAATGGGGAATTATTGTTTAATGGGTAGAGAGATTCTGTTTAGGGTGATGGAACTGTCTTAGAAATAGATAGTGGTGAAGGTTGCACAGGATTGTGAATATAATCAATGCCAATGAACTGTAACTTAAACATTATTAAAATGGCTAAATTTATTATATACATTTTACTGTAATAAAATAAAAACAAGAACAAAATCAAGCACATTGTCAACTCCCACATTTATAGCTAGAAACTCCCTCTTACATCTTATTGGCTCAGAACTGTCACACAGTCAACCAGTTCAAAGGATGCTGAGAGATTTTGTTTCTATTGAAGTACATTGCAAACCAAAACTTAGTAATGAATAGCAGAAAATGCATAACAAGTAGAAAATCAGTAGTATGTAACATCTGTTATCCCTTCCCCCTTCTAATTTTCTCTCATACATCCAAAACTCCCTCAGCATGGTAACAATCACTATTTCCCACTCATGAGAAAATATAGATGCCACATATCTAGAGACTGTCATTAACAAATTAAGCAAAAACTCAACTATCATTTGTGTCGGATATTTAAACCAACTGAGCCTAGGATTTAATTTAATGAGAAATTGCTGCCACTTTTTCATGTCAAGCCAAAAATATATCTTCATCCAAGGTACTGCATAGCTATACATCTGCGCTTCTCCATTTTGCATTCATGTGTCTTGATAGTTCTTAACCTGAAATTTGTTTGCATTCATTTATTGATTCATTCACCTAACAATCACGGTACACCTACCCATGGGTGCAAGACACCAAGGTGATGCAAGTATCAACCAGATAAGACATCCACCTTTAAATAAACTCTAATCAAGCAGGAAAAGTGAAAAACCTAGTCAAATACTTCTGATGGACTAAACAACTTCTCTGACACCACATCTCCACCCGTAGGAGGGCTCACCTGACTTTCACTCTCCTACACAGACCCTATTAGTGCTGGGGTTCTCAGCTTCAAATCTCTCATGGACCTGGTCCTATCTGACCTTCTGTCCAACTCTTAATAAAAGTTTTAGCTTCAACCGTATCTTTATCCTTCTGCTCTCACTATTCTCCCAAGGACCAAAGACCTACTCTAAAATCTACTCAGTCATACATTTCTTATGTATTTAGTTATTAAAAATATTTTACTAGGCAGGCACTATGATAGGTCTGGGGATGTTATGATGGACAAAAGCAGCCATAGTCACTGCCCTCATGGAGTGTAGACTACAGAGGGAGGCATACAGTGGTCAAACATTGTCCCAAGCAAATTTAACATCCACGGGAGGGTGGGTCTAGACTCGTAATCATTTATTAAGTACTTACTGCATGATTGGTGTTTTCTTTTTAATTTCCACCTGCCTCTAGGAAACCCCACAAACCTATACCATCTCTGATTCTGATTAAAGATGCTCAGAACACCTACATTCGCCTACAGTTGGGTAATTATCTTGAGTTCATCTCAGGAGTAATTGTCTTCCTCTTCTTCTTCTCACCAGAAGCAGGAGACACAGATGGGCGTTTTGTAGACATGATGGGATAGAAAAATGCAAAACACAAAATTCAAAAAATGCTGGCACCACATTACACTGTAGAGTATCAGTGGTTTACCATAGTGAGGGTGCGGTTGGCTGGGAGCCGTGGCTTGCTGCTGTTGCCCAGCACTACTCTGGGAAAAGATCAAATTTCAAAATTTGAAGTACAGTTTTGCCCTGGCTGGATGCTCAGTTGATTGGAGTGTCATTTCATTTTTCCAAACAACAAAAGGTTGAGGGTTGATTCCTAGTCAGGACACATACCTAGGTTGCAGGTTCCATCCCAGTTTGGGGCATATACAGGAGGCAACCGATCAATGTTTCTCTCACATCAATATTTCTTTCTCCATTCCCCTCTCTCTCTCAAACCAATAAATACATATCCTCAGGTGAGGATTTTTTAAAAATAATTTTTAAAAATAAAATAATTTGAAGTAGAGCTTCTACTGAATGCATATTACTTTCATACCTTCATAAAGTTAAAAAAAAAATGGTAACTTGATCCATCACTATGTCAGGCACCATCTTTATTTCTGAGTCATAATACAATCCCCAGAATCACTAACTCTTGTATTTCTCCAGCCTGGTTTCCTCTCATTACATGAAACAGGGTCTAAGCCTTGATAGTACCCTATCCTGTAAACCTGACCACTTTCCAGACCAGATGTTTCTGGTTGGCCTGTCCCCATTACAGTACAAGTTCCTTATCTAATACAAAATTTCTGATAGGTTTTTGTCCAAGTATATTCAACTTATAATGTGTTTATTTGAGTCAAAAATTCTGGGGGCAGTCCTCAAGCTTGTTAATCCTAAAGTCTGATCTCTTAAAATCTATAGCTTTAACTTTAGTTTTATTTTGTTAATACTAATTTTTCCAAGTGGAATAACATACAACTATCTCTGAAATGATATTTAGAGAGATGGATAATCTCCTGTGAGAGAAAGCTGAGTCATGAAGGCACAGATATCTGTTCCCAGCCCCAACTCCAGGGCCTGGATCTAATCTCCACAGAGAAAGGAGCACCAATCATTGTGGAAGCTCTTTGTGGGAGAAAACTTGTGAGGGGTGGATACAACAAAGCTATCTTGGAAAGAGACCACTCTCTCCCTACTTTTGTGTGGGTCACAACTTTACTACAGCACAGAGAAACCTGAGAGAAAGCCATCTGGTATCCTGAAGGCATTTCTGTCCCAGCACCCCAAGCAGGAAGCCATGAAAACCTAGAAGACAATGGAGGCTTAGAGATTTTCCAAAGAGACCACTGTCAGTAAGTAGCTGTGGCCACCAATTTTGGGTGCCCAGCCATCAGCTCATTCTTCCTGGCCATCAGGACCCCAGTTTTGTTCGGTGGCAATGTACTCAATCCCAGGGGAAGAATCACAATTGGTTTAAGCCAATCTTAGTGACTGCACTGCCTTTAGACTGTGACTATTATAGGGAGGGGTATGAGAACTAGTTCTGGCCCAATGAAAGTCAAGTACAGTGATGACGAACCTATGACACGCGTGTCAGAGGTGACACGCGAACTCATTTTTTTGGTTGATTTTTCTTTGTTAAATGTCACTTAAATATATAAAATAAATATCAAAAATATAAGTCTTTGTTGTACTATGGTTGCAAATATCAAAAAATTTCTATATGTGACACGGCACCAGAGTTAAGTTAGGGTTTTTCAAAATGCTGACACGCCGAGCTCAAAAGGTTTGCCATCACTGGTCTAGTAGAAGCTTCTGAGAATTCTTGTTTCTTTTCAAATAAGAGAACACACAAGGAGATGTTTCCTGCCTCTCACTTTCTATTTTTGCACATTTTCTACTGTAAAGGGGAGTAGAAGCAAAGAAGGTGTCAAGGCTTGGGGAGAGAGAAGGTGTAAGAGTCCAAGAGTCCCGATGATGACAATGGTCAAGGACTTACCCTCTCTGTTGTTAGAATCATGGTTGATAAACCTTGTCCATTAACCTCTGCCCTCGCGTGGCCAGTACACAATGAGGGTAAGGAGAGGGTCCAAGTGATGTCCTTTGTTCTGCCACAACTAAGGCATGGTACAAACGGAAAGCATTTTCCTCTTGTTATCCTTCACTTCAGGAGGGTCCTCATTAACAACCGGGAGTGGTGTCCTGACATAACCATAAAGCAATAAACAGTACAGAAATGAGCCATAAACTACTTCTAATTGCACTGACCCATCACATCAGAACCAGGGGCTGCTCCAAATTAACAGGCAGCTCATTTAAAGCAGATACAGGGATTTCATCTTCTACGCAACTCTTAATTAGCCTCCAGAAACTGCCACCATGAGGTATTGCCTCAGAGTCCTCGACACACCCCCAGAAGACAACTGGGGTCACAGCACACAGTGCAAAAGGCAGGCACGGCCCCTCCCAGAGTTGGCTACCCATTCTAATTGCTCACAGACTGTGATTAGAAAGGTCGCCTATAGTGGTATACTGTGCAATTGGCTTCTTACTTGATAAAGTTGCCCATAGCTCTTTTTTTTTAAATATATTTTATTGATTTTTTTACAGAGAGGAAGGAGAGGGACAGAGAGTTAGAAACATCGATGAGAGAGAAACATCGACCAGCTGCCTCCTGCACGCCCCCCACTGGGGATGTGCCTGCAACCAAGGTACATGCCCTTGACTGGAATCGAACCTGGGACCCTTGAGTCCGCAGGCCGACGCTCTATCCACTGAGCCAAACCGGTTCTGGCAATATAGCTCTTTCTTTATGACTAGAGCTATGCTACAGCAAACCCCTTCGTTGCTTCTCCCTGGTCTTGTCAATGATGTGACAGAAAGTGTGGCTCTTTATGTATGGCATTTAGAACAATATTGAGACCAACTGGAAACTCTAGCTGCCATTGAAGGATTGGTGAAGGACTCCACAGCCTCCTGTTCAATAACCACTTAGTCATTGCCTCAATATTAGGGTTTAACCTGAACCAGAGTGGAGAAAGTGTAACACTCACGTGGCAGGCACAGCGCCCTCCCAGCACGACCACTCATCCCTGCTAGTGACAAAAGAAGCATGGAGTTTAGTTTGTCCTCTGCTGGCTCAGTAGCTGAAAAATGCCTTTGGAACCGGCTTCAGCAAATGTCATTGAATTCTTTTTTGCAATACAAGATGTTCAGTGTCTAATCCTCCTTACTTCCTTGGATTCTGGACATTGTTGCTTGGAAGATATAATTATACTCATTAGAAGAGACAGGACCTGAAACCAGCTGGAAAAGCCTCTCTGTCAAATTTTTCAAAAAACAACCAACTAATTATATCACAAAAACAAAAACATGGTAATTAAAATGACCATTATGTAGCAGGCTTCCTATAATTATTGTTATTCATTTTGGCAACTGGGAGTGTGAATTTTATTTTCCAAGCCATAAGTGTGAAAAAAGCAATTTATTTACTTTACTGTTTAACACTGGGAATTAATTTTTATGAATTTCTTCAGACTTTATTGAAGGACTATAGCATTCCTCTTTCTCCTCATCATTAATTTTTAAGGGATAGTTTTCCCATCTATTCTTTTCAGGCCATATTGACAATTACCCTTCCTGCCCCATGCCTATCACAGAACTCAACACAGAGCCTCTTCTAGCTACTCATATTCTCTAAAGAAAAAAAATGTTTCCATCTGGAGCACAAGAAATTTAACTCTAGAGAATTACTTGAACCCATCTGGACAATGTGTTAAATTCTCCAATACTGCCATAATCGTTTACTAATTCTTGCTAAATCTATGTCTAAACTATTAGGTCTCATCTAATCACCGCTCTATATAATAATGTCATATAGAGGACTGACGGATGCAATATAATATGCAAAAATTAAAAAAATTTAAAGAGAATGATAGAAGAAGAACAAAGGATATTTACAAAATAGAAAGATGACCAAGGAAGGAGGAAAAGAAGTGAGTTATTATTGCCTGAGAACCAAAGGGAAAATAGGTGTTATGCTATGCAAGTATTATACATCAGAATGATGCTGGGCATGCTACCTGCACTCATCATGCACCTAAGAGAAATCCTAATAGGTATATTTGTCTACTTTTTACAGTTGAGGCTGAGAGTGGTTAAGTGACATTGTAGTTGTATATGTGTGTTTTCTAGTATTACCAAATAAATTAAAATACCTTGGTTTGGAGACAGTTAAGTAATATAAACTAACATTTTTACTTTTGTTCAATCACCTAAATTTTTCATATATTCAGTGATAAAACTGTAAGCCATACAAGATTTCTTCATTCCAAAGATCAAAACAATCAGCATTTTTAAATTAGTGTTAGCATAGTATATCTCTCTCCATCTCTTTGCTTTTAACTTACTAGTATATGGACCTTTATAATTAAAGTGGGTTTCTCAGACACAACTATAGTTTAGTCTTTTCTTTTTATCCACTCAAAATTTCTGTCTTTTAATTGTTACATTTAAACCATCTACATTTAAAGTGATTGTTGATATAGTTAGATTAATATCTACCATTTTTTTAGCTGTTTATTATTTGTTACTTTTGTTCTTTGGTTTCTTTTCTTTTTTTCCTTTTTACTGCCTTATCTAATTTTTATTTAGCATCTTCTATAATTTCATTATATCTCCTATCTTAGTATAACATTTAAAATTTTTAAAAAAATTTGGTGGTTGCCTTAGAATCTGCAATATATATATTTTAAATATCCTAAGTGAACCATAAAATAACACTAAACTATTTTACGTGAATTATGGATACTTTATAGGATATCCCCAAATTCTTCCTTCAATAGTTTGTGGCATTGCTATCATTTATTTCATGTAGCCATATGCTATAGTCAATCAATACATTGTTACTATTACTGTTTTTAGAAAACTATTAATCTTTTACATTAACTAAGAATAAGAAAAGTAAAAAAAAATATTTTATCTTTATTCTTGCTCTGACACTCTTCCTTTCTTTATGTAAATCCAAGCGTTTAATTAAACTATAATATTTTTTCTCCTGCCTAAAGAACTTTTAAAAACATTTCAGAAACAGAGAGAAGGCAATGCTAACAAGGAAGCAGAAAGAAATTTGAAAATGCTATGTTGTTGGCTTTGAAGATGGAGAGACTACAAGCCAAGGAATTAAGGCAGCCTCTAGAAGCTGAAATAGACAAGAAAGAGATTCTACCTTAGAGCTTCCAAAGGGACCAACCTTCCTGACACCTTGAATTTCTTTAGCATAGTGACAATGATTTTGGGCTTTTGACTTCTGGAATGGTAAGATAATAAATGTGTATTGTTTGAAGCCACTTAAGAGAGTGCTTATTTATTCCAGCAACAATAGGATACTAATACAACACCCTATTATGTTAGTCTTCAATGAAACCTTCTGGGAAATGCTACAATATAGGCTAGGCATGATGTTAGGGATTAGGAGGGATACCAAGAGAAATAGGCTCTGTCTATGCTCTAAGTCTATGCAAGTTAGGAGAGCATGCAGAAATATAAAGAACTGATATAAGCCCTAGCTGGTTTGGCTCAGTGGATAGAGCATCGGCCTGCGGACTGAAAGGTCCCAGGTTCGATTCCGGTCAAGGGCATGTACCTTGGTTGCGGGCACATCCCCAGTAGGGGGTGTGCAGGAGGCAGCTGATTGATATTTCTCTCTCATCGATGTTTCTAACTCTCAATCTCTCTCCCTTCCTCTCTGTAAAAAATAAATAAAATATATTTTTTAAAAGAACTGATATAAGATAGAATATTTTTTAAACTACTTCATAAATACATCAATGAAAAAATCACAAAAAAAGAGAAAGAATAATTTTGACCAGGTATATTTGAGGAATTTAACAAATATTTATTCAAAACTTACTGTGTGATAGGCATAATACCAAAGATGAAAAAGAAACTGTTCATGCTCCTGCTTTGATAAATTATTTTGAACAAGAGCCAAATCAACCAAAACAAGTCTATGACTATGGTAGAAGTAAACAATAATAAAATAAAACAATTTTAAAAGCTTGATTAGGTTCATATAGCTGAAAGTACTTAAATTATTGAATGAGTGAATACAATGAGAAAATATGCATTTTCTAATCTAAAACAATAATTTCTAGGTATATTGGCTATATGAATATACTAGTAGAAGTGGCATTTTAATCTTTCATCCCATTTGTAAATGCTTCATAGGCATTATCTCATTTCATTCTCAAAATAACTAGGAATAAAAATATTAAAACTATCATTCTCTCCTTAGAAATAGGGAAATTGGCACTCTAAGAGTTAGTATCCCAAACATACCACTTTCCCTGCCTATAAAATCTTTATTCCTAGGCACCTGAAAACTGGTAAGCTTTGTGAGCACTGGTGTGGCATGGCCAAACCTGTGAATCTCATTGTCCTTTTCATGTCATGATTTATCATCCTGAATCACTAGAGATGCCAAATACAAATTGGTAACAACAGCTCCCTTCACTCTAAGGATCAGTTCCTTCTTTACTATAGAAAATAAAGTATAGGTAGCATACAATGGCTTATCAATGAAAAAGTCACAGAACATTGAGGCTACATAGTTTATGTTAAAACGGCTAGTATTTCTTAGACAAGAAATATGAAGTTAAAAGGAAAACCTTTAATTTACCTACACACTTCAGTCCCCAGAAGACAAATGCACATTGTCATTGAGAATACTTTCTGGGTACATGGCAGTTACAGAGTGTGTCTCATCTCTGCTGGGAGGTTTTAAATCAAAATTGGAGGCTCAAGTCTACATATATTTCTTAACAGATACTACTCATTTTATTCCTAAATTCTAAGTTCTTACAAAACTTTGCTTTAGTCCAGATAAAAGAGTAAAAGTCATTGTTTGAGTGATTATTTAAGTCATAAACCTTGAGAAATGGTTATCAGAGGCAGTTAATGACCTAGCCTCTCGGCTAATGGAGGTTAACACTCTAATAAACCATTTGTTAACTGCAGCAATTGACTGATTGCACAAGAATTATGGCAATTATAACTCATTTATGAATGAATGGAGGAAAAGACACAGTTGGATGGGGACAGCAAGTACAATCACACCAAAAGATGACTATAGAAAAAACCATCGCCACCTGTCACTGAAAGGTTCCCTTACAGTGAATGAGAGGGGAGAGAAGCCACTACAATATAAGTATACAGTGAATAAGTCTATAGAAAATGTTAATCTTGGTATCAAAATGAACATTCCCAAAACTAAGCCTGCCAGAAGGATTTAAATGTGTCCTTAGTAAAAATGGACATTGAATACTCTGATGAAAGTTTGGAGTCACTCAAACACTGAGCAAACACAGAAAACTTTTGCCTTCACAAGGAAATGTCTTTTCAATGCAATTAAAATACTTCTCAAAAATGTGTATTTTGAGGATTGAAAATTGGAATCATATGTCCCTGACAATTAGTGAGACCTTTTAAAAAAATAAGGACATTTTTAAAGCAAGAGAGTAGGCATTATCTTTCAAAATCAGAAAGTCAAGAATATGCAGTTTTATTTAATGACGGTAAAGGAGAAAAAAGTAAAAATAAATGGCTTAAGTCCAGTGGATTTTTATTTCTCACTTTAGAGTTAGGCAGTCGATGTTGGGTGACGTCAGCTACATAAAGTCATCAGAGGCCCAGGTTTCTGCTCAGACACTGTTCCAACCACTTTCTTCCTGACAGTGATGGGTATAAAAACACTACCCACCAAACTGGCGTTCTAGAGAGCAGGATGAAGGAAGAAAGTCCTGACCCTCTGTGTCGTCTGGCCTTGGCCCTCAGCTACTTGGAGGTGGTCTCTTCGTACCTGATAATGGCCTCCAACTGCCTTGTGGATCTGGGCTGATACCACTTAGAAGACCCTTTGCTTCCCAAGGAAAGAAAGTCAGAACCCTAGATGAATTATATCAGTAAACTCTCTACATTTGCCCTCTCTGCCTCCTTCAATCACCTATTTTATTTCTGTCTCATAAAGTTAAAGCATTGGGTTATTCTATTTCAAACTAAGTTTCTTTACAGTTCAATTGTGGAATTTCCAAAGCCTGCAGAGACTTCCCTGGACACCAGTCCTATCTCAGAGTCACCTCTATTGATCCGCGATGAATTGGTTTTAAATCTATCCCTGGGTCCCTTAATCAGTCTGTGGCACAGATGTCCCCAGTACTAGCATTCTTACATTTCTACACAGCAACAGATCTGAAGTAGGTATAGATTTGATCCTATAAATTTATATGCAAGAAAAATAGTTCTCCTGTATAGAACCAAACTTAATTGATTATGTTTCTTTTCCTCAAGATGCTGGGGAAAAAACACCACCCACCTCCTTTTTCTAGGGATGCAACTGAGGTTTAAGGGGTTTATCAGGTTCCTATGGAGTGGGACAGGTGGCAGAGGGTGGGCACCTAGTCTCCTGTGTAGGCATCTACCCACACAGCATCCAGGACACATCCTCATCTCTTTACCGTTTTGGTCATCAATCCGCACAGATCACTGCTGGTCGCTTCATCCCAACTCCATGATCTCAGCAAGTCAGCTGTTCTCTACCAGCTAGATCTGAATCCTTCTAAAGGCTCAATGGGGATCATTTTTCTTTCCCTGCCCCTTGTTGAATCTCCAAGAAACTTTGTAATAATGTTTCAAGCTTGTCTATGTTCCTTATTCTCACTTCTCCAGTTTCTCCAGAAGCTGAGCAAATGAGAACTCCAAGGCTGGGAAGCTCCCAAGAAAAATAGTTCTCTTGTATAGAGCCAAACTTAATTGGTTATGTTTCTTTTCCTCAAGATGCTGGAAAAAACCTCACCCACCTCTGTTTTCTAGGGATGCAACTGAGGTTTAAGGGGTTTATCTGGTTCCTATGGAGTGGGACAGGTGGCAGAGGGTGGGCACCTAGTCTCCTGTGTAGGCATCTACCCACACAGCATCCAGGACACATCCTCATCTCTTTACCGTTTTGGTCATCAATCCGCACAGATCACTGCTGGTCGCTTCATCCCAACTCCATGATCTCAGCAAGTCAGCTGTTCTCTACCAGCTAGATCTGAATCCTTCTAAAGGCTCAATGGGGATCATTTTTCTTTCCCTGCCCCTTGTTGAATCTCCAAGAAACTTTGTAATAATGTTTCAAGCTTGTCTATGTTCCTTATTCTCACTTCTCCAGTTTCTCCAGAAGCTGAGCAAATGAGAACTCCAAGGCTGGGAAGCTCCCATGGGTTCCACCTGGCAGAGGGAACAGGCTCTCTCTGTTCCCAGATCTACCAAACCTATCTGGGGCTTCCATTCCCCTCCCCCCAACCTTTCTTTCCAGCCTCTTCAGGGAAGAGTCCAGAATAGACAGGTTGGGGAACCCACCAATGTCTATGCTTTCTTCCATTTCCCTCTACCCTGGGAAGCTTTTCTAGACTCAGGATCCAAAAGAGCAAGATAAGAGTGATCATGTCTTTTTCTATGGCCTCAGTAGCCCCACAGTCTGGGCTCCCTGTGTAGGCATCTATCCACACAGCATCCAGGACACATTCTCATCTCTTTACCGTTTTGGTCATCAATCCACACAGATCACTGCTGGTCGCTTCATCCCAACTCCATGATCTCAGCAAGTCAGCTGTTCTCTACCAGCTAGATCTGAATCCTTCTAAAGGCTCAATGGGGATCATTTTTCTTTCCCTGCCCCTTGTTGAATCTCCAAGAAACTTTGTAATAATGTTTCAAGCTTGTCTATGTTCCTTATTCTCACTTCTCCAGTTTCTCCAGAAGCTGAGCAAATGAGAACTCCAAGGCTGGGAAGCTCCCATGGGTTCCACCTGGCAGAGGGAACAGGCTCTCTCTGTTCCCAGATCTACCAAACCTATCTGGGGCTTCCATTCCCCTCCCCCCAACCTTTCCTTCCAGCCTCTTCAGGGAAGAGTCCAGAAGAGACAGGTTGGGGAACCCATCAATGTCTATGCTTTCTTCCATTTCCCTCTACTCTGGGAAGCTTTTCTAGACTCAGGATCCAAAAGAGCCAGATAAGAGTGATCACATCTTTTTCTATGGCCTCAGTAGCCCCACAGTCTGGGCTTTTGAAATAGAAAAGCCTTGACTGTTTGTCTGCCATCACAACCTTTTGCTTGTCAATGGGTATGACAGAGAGGCACAGTGCATGGTCTTAAAGTGTGGCTCTCAGACCAGCAGCCTCAGCATCGCCTGAGAAACATGTTAAAATGTAAACTGTCAGGCCCCACTCAAGACTTACTGACCCAGCAATCTAACTTACAGAGCCCTTCAGATGATTCTGATGCACGCTCACATCTGATAAACATAGTGCCAGGTTAACATCTAGAATCAGACTGCCTGGGCCATAGGAGCTGTGTGACCCTGGGCAAGTGGCTTAACATCTCTGTGCCCGCCTCTGTAAAATGGGGGTGATACTTGTGTTTACCTCCTGTTGAGGCTTTTTCAATGATTACATAGGGTCCAGAGGTGGGGAACCTTTTTGCTGCTAAGGGCCATTTGGATATTTATAACATCATTCACAAGCCATACAAAATTATCAACTTAAAAATTCGCCTGCTATATTTGATCAAACATTTAATTAACTCACCCCTAATGCTTTGGCACAGCCAGACCAAATGATTTTATAGGTCTTATATGGCCCATGGGCTGGACGTTCCCCATCCCTGAATAGGCCAACAGATATAAAGTACTTCGGACAGGGCCTGGTATATAGAAAGTGCTATAAAAATAGGTTAGTACTTTAATAATATCTTCTAACTGAAACTCAAATTGCAGGAAGGGCTGGGGCTTCAAAAAATGTCAGGGAAAGAAGCATCAGCTATTGTATCAACTGTAGCAGCCCACAAACCTTACAGGAAATACAACTGTTTCCCTTCAATTCCCTTCAATCCTTTCTATAATTCATATTTTGTATTAGTTGGTTTTCTCACATTTCCCTTCAAGCTAAAGATTGCATTGAACCATACAAAAAAGGATTTTCTAAAATAAATCATTTAGTTCTTTCCACAAAAGAAGGAACAATTATGTGGGAACTCATGTTGATATTCTGTCAAACAGTCACCCGCCTAGAAGCAGCTCACCCCAGAGCCGGTTTACTGGATTTACACATTCAGATACCATGTCAAAGAAGCCTGTGCCTGGCTGGGAAACTGGAAAGAGTTTTAAAATGCAAATTATTTTTCTTTAATAAGATTTGACCTGTATGACCAAATACTGGCTGAGCTTACTGTTAAATAAATGGCCTTTTGAAAGAAATTGCTCACTCAGTCACATGAGGTGAATTTAATTCTTCAAGGAATCTGATGTTCCATTCAGTGATTTACTTAGTTTAATAAATATCAGTTATTCATTCTAGTTTTCAAAAACACATGTCTCATCTGATTCATCAACATACCTCTAGCAACGAGGTGAGTCACAGATTTGAAAACTCATACCTCCTGCAACACTGTGAAGCTATATGACTAACGGCCCATCTCTTATTTAAGAGGGAGTGTTATCCTGGTGTCCCCACCCTCTCTGAATGTTTTCCACAAGAATAGGGTAGCTCCATTAGTAAATGTGAGGACAACTGATAACAGCTAAAAATCTTTGCCTTTACTACTTTCCTATAAGAAATATTCAAGAAGGTATGAAACAGACAAAAATATATAAGGATTAGCAACATCTTCTACATCCTCCAACCATCTGCTTCATTTTGGCCGGCTTTCCCTTACCACATTCACAGTAAAGAATAGTCTAGTGTCAAGCATTCTGCTGAAAAGAGAAAAATGTGTTAGAAAAAAAAAGACATGCTTTCCATGTGATATGAAACATCTGGGTATTTGAAGCTATTGCTATTTTGGCTCAACTTTCACGCTTGACATTGGTGATGTTTGGCATCATGGGGACATGACAACAATGAAGTCAAAACACATTAAATAAAATCACGACATTTTTTAAGTTGGGAAGAACCCCTATGGATGAATCACCTCATCCAACTCTTTCATTTTATAATGGAAAACTCAAAACCAAATTGGTGTCCTACTTTCAAGCTTAAACTTTTCTTAAAATACTCTGGATTTATAAACATGTGGATTAAAATTAAAGACTTTGCAAACCCAATCATTTCAGAAGTAGGGATGCGGCTGCATTTTCTGGGGACTCTCCTGGACATTGGGAGCTCTGGAACTGAGTCAGACCTGTCTTTTACTCACAAAGGGCTTCCCATGTAATCGAGGAAGTAAGACACACATCAAATTCTAAAACAAGATACTGGTCTAGTAGCAGGGAAAGCATTCTAGAATAGAATGGCAGGGCAATCTGCTTAAGGACAGATGATAAAAGACCTTAAATGCTGTGCCAAGAGAAAGGCACCTTATCTATTAATAACGCAAGCACTGATTGATTTTATTCTGTGCCGCTGTGCTCAGTCTTACCTACAATAACCCTGTGAGGTAGGTTCCATCAATATCCTTTTTTACACATGAAAGAACCGAAGCAACACGATGTTAGTGGGTCACCCCAAGTCCAATGGGCAAATGGTAATATTAGGACTCAAGCTTGCCTGACTCTAAGGCTTATTCCCATAGCTGCCTGTTCTTGAGCAGGGGAATGACATGATCCAGGAATCCTTCTAGAAGACTGATTTGGCAATGACACGGAGCAGGCACTGTCCTTTTCCTGGCCCACAGCACAAGCTGGAATGCTTAGCTACAGTTTCCTTTAGCCATTTGGAGATTTATGAGAAAGTCGTTTCAGACTTCTTGGATTTAAGAATGCTCATTTCTTTCTGCTTCAACATTTTATTTTTCAAGTCATGAGCTGTGACCTGACCATTTCCTTATTCTCAGGCTCTTCCTCCCTCCCCTCCTTTATCTCAGTAGAGCCAATTTCTATTTCTTTCTCGGTGACCATTATTGCTTTCCGGAGGGCCTTGGGCGTAAAGACAAGGCATCTCGCACCCAAGCTAGTCACCAGGATAGACACAAAAAGGGGAGAGAGGAGGGAGAGACTGTGCTCAATATAATTACAAACCATGGCACACAAAGCTTCCTCCATCACTTAATGCTGAAATGCATGCGTTGCAACTAATTAGTTTTTTGGGGGGACTGCTAATAAATCCTAATATTTCTCAAAGAGAAATGGCTTGTAATTTAATTTCTATTAAGCTGTTACTGAAGTTTTTGCTAATTAAATCTGGGCTTCAACAGCAATTAATCCCAAGAACAATCTGAAAATGTAAATAATGTAATAAAGTGAATAACTGCATGCCCTGCCCCCACCCCAAGCAACAGGCTTCTAGGCCCTGAGTTTGTGTGCATGCGAGCAAAGGGAGAGAGAAACTGCTCCTTGCCCTCTCAGAACAGAGCATATTCTTTTTAATAAGTATATCAATATTCTGCATGTATTTCCTTCAGAGAATGGATCCTCCATTGTAAATTTTGAAGGTTAGCTGAGGAGGTATCTTCTATGAACAAATGACTTGTCAAGGCCTGCCCTGGGAAGAAGATGAACTGAACAGCACGGAGGCACAAGGCAATCTCCAAGGACAATGCCAGGCCTGAAGGCGCATCCTAGAATACATATGCTGCTCTCTTTGGTATGTCAAATTGCCTTCTGGTCTTTGCACTAGAGAAACACACACTATTCTCCCCTTCTTCCCCATTCACCAAACCCCCCAGCACCGTGGTCGGCAAACGATAGCTCGCGAGCCACATGCAGCTCTTTGGCCCCTTGAGTGTGGCTCTTCCACAAAATACCACGTGCGGGCGTGCACATACAATGCAATTAAAATTTCATGGCCTATGCGCAGAAGTCAGTATTTTGTGGAAGAGCCGGTATTTTGTGGAAGAGCCACACTCAAGGGGCCAAAGAGCCGCATACGGCTTCCGAGCTGCGGTTTGCCGAGCCACAGTTTGCCGACCACTGCCCCAGCCCAAAGCAAAGGAATGAGCCCAGCAATATACATGATGTATATCTGTGTGCCATTTTTGTGTGGGTAGCACAGTATATTTTTTAAAGTTTTGCAAAGTCTCCCAAGTAAAACTTCATGTAGCCACAGAAGAGCTAATGTTTTAAAAGGTCATTCATGGAATAAAATATGTACCTGCCAAAGCAGTTACCTTTTGCACCCAATCTTTGGAGCCCTTCAGCATAGGAAAAGCTAAAACTGTTGCCCCTGCGTGGTTTTGCCAAGAGTGTTATTCTCAGAGGTACAGCCTTCCCAGTATGGGAGAAACGTGGTATTTCTCTATGTGAGCAAGGCCTGGGACTTTCTTGTCAGTCCCACTGTCCCTCAAGGAGCCAATCCCTGTGCACTTTGCTGGACCTCCTTTTCTGGAATTATCCACATACCTTGCAGAATTGTAAGGATGATATGCATGGGAGGGAGCTCTAAATGCCAAAACCCTCTAAAAACACAAGGCCATTAATACATCATACATGTTATAAAATACTAGAGGCCCGATGCATGAAGATTTGTGCAAGAATGGGCCTTCCTTCCCCTGGCTGCTGGCACCACCTTTGCTCTGGCCAGAGTCGCCTTTCTGCCTTCCCATGCTGCCCAGAGGCCTGGAGCGGCTGGGGCGGTGCATAATGCCCCACCCCCAGCTGCTCAGCACCTGCATATGCAAATCAACCCAGCATCTTTGTTGGGTTAATTTGCATACTCACTCCTGATTGGCTGGTGGCTGTCACGAAGGTACGGTCAATTTGCATCTTTCTCTTTTATTAGTGTGGATGTTTGCTTAGAGAATTAAGCACCGTTCCTGAAACTCCATTGGGAGAGAATGAGTGGAAGCTCTGGACTCCACTCTGTGTGCCTTTTGTCTCTGCTGATTTTCATCTATATCCTTTAATTGTAATAAATGATAATTGTGAGTATAATGAAAACAACAAAAGGCCATTATCTTTGAAGAATAAATGAAGTAAATCCCAAATCTTCCTGAATACGTTTACCCACACAACCTGTGTCTGTAAAAGGAAGTGAGAGAGAAGAAATAAAGATTTGAAAGATTATCATTACACTAGAGGCTCAGTGCACGAATTTGTGCACCAGTGGGGTCCCTTGGCCTGGCCTGCAGGATCAGGCTGAAACCAGCTCTCTGACATTTTCTGAGTGGTCCCAGATTGCGAGAGGGCACAGGCCAGGCCACCAGTTCACAGTCAGGGCCAGGGAGGGACACAGGAGATTGGCCAGCCGGGGAGGGACTGCGGGAGGGCTCCAGGGTGTATCTGGCCCATGTCACTCAGTCCCGATCAGCCGGACCCCAGCAGCAAGCTAACCTACCGGTCAGAGCGTCTGCCCCCTGGTGGTTAGTGCACATCATAGCAAGTGGTTGAACGGTCTTAGCATATCATTAGCATACTAGAGGCCTGATGCATGAAAATTCATGCAAGAGTACCCAGGCTGCTTTCCTCCTCCGGCCGCCTGCAGGTACCCAGGACCTGAGCTGGCTCCCCTCAGGCCACCTGCAGTCACCCAGGACCCGGGCTGGCTTCCCTCCGGCCCTGGCTTTATCAGGAAGGATGACTGGAATGACATCCAGAGGACATCAAGTCTAATTATCATATTACCCTTTTATTATTATAGACTAGAGGCCCGGTGCACAAAAATTTGTGCACTCGGGGGGAAGGGAGGGTCCCTCAGCCCGGCCTGTGCCCTCTCGCAGTCTGGGACCCCTCGGGAGATAACGACCTGCTGGCTTAGGCCTGCTCCCGGGTCGCAGAGGGCAGGCCCAATCCCTAGGTGCAGCCCCTGGTCGGGCTCAGAACAGGGCCGATTGGGGAGTTGGGGCGCCACCCCCCGTCATGCACAGAGCAGGGCAGATCGGGAGGTTGCGATGCCACCCCCAGTCACGCTCAGGGTAGGACCGATTGGGGGATTTCGGCACCGTCCCCTGTCACACTCAAGGCAGGGTCGATGGGGAGGTTGCAGCGCCACCCCCTGTCATGCACAGAGCAGGG
>NW_005354673.1:746698-754860 GCF_000412655.1 Myotis brandtii
ACTCCAGCTCTGAGATCCCAGCTTGCTGAAAGCTGGTTTCTGGGGTTTTTTTTTAGCTTCTATAAATGTTACAATGTTCAAACTGCAGACTCAGAGGCCGGCAAGGCAGGTGGGGAACGTTGGTTTCCTCCTTCACTGAAGGAAGCAAGCCTCATGTTAGTTTCAAGCTGCCTGGCTGCCGGCCGCCATCTTGGCTGTCAGTTAATTTGCATGTCTTCCTGATTAGCCAATGGGAAGGGTAGCAGTCGTACGCCAATTACCATGTTTCTCTTTTATTAGTGTAGACTAGAGGCCTGGTACATGAATTCATGCACCAGTGGGGTCCCTCAGCCTGGCCTGTGGGATCGGGCCGAAACTGGCTCTCCAACATCCCTCAAGGGCTCCTGGGTTGCAAGAGAGTGCAGGCTAAGCCAAGGAACCCCACCAGTGCATGATTGGGGCCGGGGAGGGACTGCAGGAGGGCTCCAGGGTGTGTCCTGCCCATTTTGCTCAGTCCCGATCTGTTGAACCCCAGCAGCAAGCTAATCTACCAGTTGGAGTGTCTGCCCCCTGTGGTCAGTGCTCGTCATAGCAACTGGTCAACCAACCGGTCAACTGTCTGCCCCTTGATGGTCATTGCACATCATAGCAAACAGTTGAGCAGCCTTGGCATATCATTAGCATATTACGCTTCGATTGGTTGAATGGCTGACCGATTGACTGGACACTTAGCATATTAGGCTTTTATTATATAGGATTACACTTTGATTGATTGAATGGCTGACCAATTGACTGGACACTTAGCATATTAGGCTTTTATTATATAGGATAATGCCTACTTCTTTACAAAGTGTCATACTTGGCATCTCTTTGTATCTAACACTGAATTTAACTCTTAAAACCTTCCTTTGAATGAGATGAAATTGCCTCTACTTTGCAGGTGGGAGCATTGAAGCACCAAAGAGTAACTTGCTCAATGTCATGCAACTCGTCAATGTCCAAACTTAGTTCAAACCCAGGGCTCATGAATTTGGCTCCCAGACGTATAATACTTGGAAGGGAGCCAAGTTTTCCATCTTTGAATCAACCATCTTCTTTGAAAACTCTATGATGACTGCCATTGGAACATAGTCTAAAGCAGTGGACCTTTCCCATGAGGTCAGACCTTCATCAGCTAGACATCATTAAGATGTGGTTCCCACTTTCCCAGCCTAAAATGTCCTCAATTCATTGCCCTTCCCCTCTCCTACCTATCTATTAAATTCTGCAAGGCCCAAGAAACCCTCCTAGATCACCCCCCCACACCCCCCCAGTGATCTTTCCCTCTTTGGAATCTTTGATCCACTTCCAGTTGATCACATCTATTCTTGGGACCATTGATGAGACAGATCTGAACACTGTTCCCAAAATCATTCCTGCATTTAGGGTATCTGTCTCCAGAAAGACCACTACCTCCTTAAAGCAAGCTGGGCTGAATCTTTTCTTTTTTTTCTTTTGTATTCCTAGAAGGACCCTCTGATACTCTTTGAACATTTAATATTTATGAAGAATTTATTATGGGCCAGGTACTGTACTAAGCAATTTATATGTGTTAAACAATATGATTTACTTAATAAGATTCCTTCCCCCAATACAATTTTAACCCCATTTTAAAGCGGAAAAAGCTGAAGTTCAGAGAATATAGTATCTTGCTAAAGGTTGCTTAACTAACAGAGAGCACAGCTGGAATTAAGACCAGGTAAGTCTGAGTCCAGAGCTGATTTCTCATCCACTATGTTGGTACTGCCTCTCCACAGCACAAAGAATTTACACTGACCTAAGTGTATAGGAAAATGGAAGAGTATATACAAAACACTTCTTCAAGTTTAAATTTGTTTCCAATTTTCAAAATGCTTAAGAATTTGGAATTCAACCCATTGTATTCCTTGTGTATTATTTAACTGTTCCTTCAGTGGGTTTCTGACATAACAAGATGGTAGAGCAGATGGAGGTTTCTGGACTCATATTTGGCGTTAGGTTTTACAGTCCCTACACGTCCTATACTATGAAATATTGAATCTGTTATCAGTGTGTATTGCAGTCTCTTCTAAGCAACACTGAACCTAGCAACAACTATGCCAGTACTCTGTAGTTTATACATAATGAGAAGAACTTTTTTTAGCTTTGACCCATCACTAAAGCCTCTTTCATCACCTTATTACAGAGAAACATTAGGCTGGTCTCACATAAAGGCAAATTTCTTGAGCATGGCTGCTACTCTCACAGACATGCATCCAAATAAGAAAATGTCAGGTACAACCTGGCCAATGTGGCTCAGTGGTTGAGTGCCAACTTATGAACCAGGAGGTCACTGTTCGATCTCCAGTCAGGGCATACTCGATCCCTGGTGTGAGGCGTGCAGGAGGCAGATGATCAATGATACTCTCTCATCATTGTTGTTTCTATTTCTCCCTCTCCCTTCCTCTCTCAAAACAATAAAAAATATTTTTTTAAAGAACCATTATTTTTTTAAAAAAAGGAAATGTCAGGCATGTTACTGACAAGAGTATAATAATATTTAAAATACAGAAAAAAGGGAAAATAATAAGCATTATAGGACTATACATTGACAACAGATAGAGTAAGAACTAGTGGCACAGATGCCAGCACTGTGACAATGAGGGTCAAAAGTGGGGAAAAATAGAACCTTATATCATCATAATTCATGACATCTACACCATTAGAGTAGTGCTTGGAGAGTTAACTGAAATCAGCCAGGTGTAGCATATTATTTGGGTAAGTTCTAAAATACCCATTTTCCTTCTCACATTTCTTATTTCTCAAAAATAATTATAAAAAACTATACTGCAAAGCCCAGAAGGGAAATTCAATGTTTATGAAGAAAACATGAAAAAACTTACACATGAAAAATATGTTTAAATGTCTTTCTCCTCCACTTCCGTGGTTTCTCATCTATTTTCATTAAAACTCTCTATTTAGGGGACAAGTGATTTCATATCCTAAGAAACATAAACAAAACTTTACCATTTTCACAATAGTCTCTAGTCCTTCGCTAAATTAACTCTTGCAAGTCAAAAAAATTCCTTTACAAAATCGATTAAACTAAAATGAAACAAACTAAATGACTTTAATGTGCACATTTTTTATTCCCCCATTGCTGTGCCTTGTACATGTCCTTTCATTTTTATTCACACACACGTAATATCATTTATTGCCAATATCTTTCTGAAAGCAGAAGGTCAAAGAGACATCTTTCCTATCCTGTCAACTAGTAACCTTCCAATATTCAGAAGAACCCCTTGTATGGAGGCCTCTTTAATCTAATCCTTATCCCATTATTTCATACATCCTCCCACACATGAATGCACGAAGACATATAGGCCATTGTTGTGTTTGGGATAAATCAGAGGAAACATAATACTCTAAATAAGCAATTTTCAACTTTATTCCTCTCATAAGATACAAAAATTAATTACTAACATTCTGCTGTGCACCAGAGTGTGTGTGTGTGTGTGTGTGTGTGTGTGTGTGTGTGTATTGTCAATCTGATAAAAAAAAAATAGGTATACTTTTGATTCATTCACACCAGATGGCTATTGTGTTGGCTGTTGTCATTTTTTTATTTGACAATCTAAGAGTAAAAAGGTCAGTGCCCCTAACTAAATAGGAATTGCATGTTTTAAGAATTTTCATGGCACACCAGTGTGTCACGGCATACCAGTTGAAAATCGCTGTTCTCAATGAAACAGCAGTTTGAGCATGGTTTTGAAAGAGTCACACATGGCAAGATTGCAAGTGCTGCTGAAAGATAAAATATTAAGGGTAGATGATTTTTCTCTACAGATCATAGCTGCAAGAATATAAAAATATCCATCCATTTATGCAGAAAAATTGTTCCCCTACAACTGCTGAGAGAGATTATACTAGTACAATACTAGAGGCCTGGTGCACAAATTCATGTATGGGTGGGGTCCGGCCAGCCAGTCCCAATTGGGGCCAATCGGGCTGGGCCGGCCGGGGGGAGGGGCTGTGGGCAGTTGGCCAGCCGCCCCCCCCCCAGATCGGGGTGGGTGGGGGGATCGGCTAGGGGCTGGCTGGAAGAGAGGCTGTGGGCAGTTGGCAGGCAGGCCCCGCCCCAAATTGGGTTGGGATGGGGAGGCCGATTGGGGTCAGGGCCAGCTAGGAGGAGGGGCCCCCTGGTCGAACTCCCAGTTGAACTCCCGGTGGAGAGGACAATTTGCATATTAGCCTTTTATTATATAGAATAGCTGGCTAGGAACTTTTGGGACACTCCTGGAAAATTCCTCTGCACCCATGCAGCACTTGGTCTTTTCCAGAATTTTTAGGAGCACCTGAAAATTTTATTTGCTTTTCATATGGATGGGAGAACCAGTGTCAGTCTCATTTTAAGATGAGAAAATCCAATGCTTAGTGTCAGAGACTCCCAAACCTTGATCAATTATTGTTCTTTTGTGCTGAAACAACATGCTTTCTTCTTTGGTTACTTTTAAAATACTCACTTACAAAGATACTAATTATAAAATAATTACAAAATCAAAATAAATTATGATTTTGAATTCTATATACAAATAAAAACATAATTTTTTCCATAAATCTAAAAGGCTAGAATCCAATAATATCCATAATAATTTTTATTAAATATTCACACGCTCGTTACTTATGTGTATATCTTAAAAAGAAAAAGCCAGCAAATTACAGCCCAGGGGCCAAATCTGGTCTTCTATCTTGTGTTTGGTTGTTATTGGTTTGTTGTTGTTTTAAAGTATTTTTTATCTTTTTACTAATTTGAGAGAGCGGAAAGGAGAGGGAGAGAGAGATTGATGTGTGAGAGAGAAACATCAATTGGTTGCCTCCCGCAAACACCCAGACCACAGACCAAACCCACAAGCTAAGTATGTGCCCTGACCACAAATGGAACTGGGGACCTTTTGATGTACAGGACAATGCTCTAACCAATTGAGCCACACCAGCCAGAGTGATTGTTATTGTTTTTTAACAAGCCTGTGAGTTATGAATAATTTTTGCATTTTTAAATAGCTGAAAAACAAGATTTCATCACAAGTAAAAATTATATGACATTCAAATTTCAGTGTCCATAAATAAAGTTTAGTGGAACAAAGCCACACATTTATTTACATATTGTTTTTGCCTTTGCTCCCAATTTGAGCAGTTACAACAGAGATCACAAGCTCAAAAACTAAAAATATTTATTATCTGACCCATGACAGGAAAGCTTTGACATACTTGTGACAGAATATACCCTTTTTTATTGCTACTAAATTATCTTCTCTTGATCAGGAAATAAGAGAATGTTTATATCTGGAACAACCTCCCTACATACTCATAGTATTTCTCTCCTTAGAAAGGAAGGTGAAAGTTAAGAGACCTTTTCCAAGAGCATGATTATCTTACTAAAAAGCACAGAAAATTTTACATGACATAGGTATCACATGTTGGTTAATTTGGAAGGGATGAAGCTATAGGAAATATTGAAAGTTTGTTCCTGGAAACTCCTACCCAGATCTCTGAAGTAGCAGCATTGAAACACCTTCCCAAAGCAGTGCAGAGAAGTTCCCCTAAGTCCTAGCCTCTAACAGAGGATGTTTGCAGGAGCAGAAACCCCCACTTTTCTTTCCCCACACTATTAACACTACAAAATGTCCAACAAACTCCACAGACCACCGAACCCAATTTCCTCTGGACATGGGCCCACTGCAAGTCACAGTACGTAACAAAACTGAAACTTCAGGCCATGCCTCAAACTTCTGGCCCAGTCTCTGAAAGGGACCAACACCAATCGATCCCATATAATAAAAGGGTAATATGCAAATTGACCGAATGGCAGAACAACCGGTGCTATGACGTGCACGGACCACCAGGGGGCAGATGCTCAACACAGGAGCTGCTCCCTGGTAGTCAATACACTCCCACAGGGGGAGCACCACTCAGCCACAAACTGGGCTCACAGCACAGTGGTGGTGCTAAGGATGTCTGGCTGCTAAAGGGTGCAGGCCGGGCTGAGGGGACCCCCTACCCCCGCCAAGTGCTCGAATGTTGTGCACCAGGCCTCTAGTTAAAGATATGATGGCAAGCTGCCATGTGTTGCAGTCGTCAGAAGTTCAGTGTCATGTAAAAGACTTTTGTCCCTGGTGCTGAGATAATGAGCTTGTTCCTTCGTGATGATTGATGGGATGCAGATGAGAAACTGGCTGATTGAGGCTTTGGAAGATGAAAGCTTTCCGCTCTTGGCAGTAGTACCGGTACCCTGGAGAACATGTTTTAACTGCTCCGGTTCCATTACTGCCATCAGAAGAAGTCGAATAACAAATTATACCAGGTGACTATAAATAATACTTATTTCACTCAATTTGCTGGCTGAAAAGCATTCTGAACTCCTTTGCTAAAGCTAACTTTGGTATTCTTGATAAATAGTTACTGACATATTCCAGGGTCCTTTTTTTTTCCAGAGCGACCAGTTGGTCCCTAAATGATTACCCCTCCCTTAATCTTAGTCTTACATGCTTATATTCAGGCCCCTACATTCACTCCCTATTAGCCACAAGCCTAACTTTTTCTACTAACTGCTTAGTGTAACTCAGTAAATAATTAAATGTTGCCAGAATGTGAACGAATTTCAAGATACTAATGTTATACGCTTGAGGTTAATGAGTGCCACCTTGAATTCTAGACTTTGCTTCAAATAAGTATTAAATAAATCACTTTGTCTAATACAGCAACCACCAGCCCCAGGATACTATTTATAGTTTAAATTAATTAAATTCAAAAAAATTTAAATTTGCTTCTTTAGTCATATAAGCATATTTCAAGGGCTCAATAGCCCCATGTGATCAGCAGCTACCGCATTGAAAGTGTAGATGTAGATTATGTCCATTATTGCAGAAAGTTCCATTGGACAGGTATGCTATATATTTTAACACGCAAAAGTAATATTATTCATTAATCCCTCTTATTCTCCATTTACTCTTATACCTCAAAGAAAATATTTTTTTCTATTAAAAAAAAGAAACTAATATTTTTTTTTTAGTATCTGCCATGTGCTAGGTATAGGTTCTTGGTTCCTCCAAATAATTCTATCTAATCCTCCCAAAACAGTCTAGGAAGTCCTTTATTCCCAGGTCCCCTCTCTCTGAGACCCCTGTCATCTCTTCACTAACTTTTTTGCCATTAAATAAACACTTGCTGAGCACCTATGATGTTCCCAGAACTATTCTCAAAGTTGTCATCTCCCTGGTGCTGTCTCTAGCAATCCTGTTTTCTTGACCCTTGATCTCTTTGTCTTTCTTAGGAATCTTTCCACTGCTCCTCCTGTTGGAATGAATGCAGCCCACTTTCTCTCTGAGGATCTGTCTACAGTTTTAACAACCCACGATGATTCCCAAACCTTCCTCCTCCCCATTCTGACCCATAGCCAGTGCATCGTGAAACCACTGACTCCCTCTGCCAAAAATTCCCCATTGCTTTTCACAAGTTCATTTGCAAAGTCACAATTTTCATGTGTACATTAAAAGGCAATTGCTGTACTATTATGGCTCTGGAAAAGTCTAGTCTTATTAGAGCACTAAATATATATGAAAGGCTGTGGCACCTCAGATATAACCAGTCTTCAAAGAAGAGGCAATATTTTATTAGATATACACTGAATACTTCATGCAAATTTAATGAAAATGCTTTCTAGTGAACTAGAAAGAGTGGTGGATGAAAGGTGATCACAAATTCCTTGACAATACTTCCATTCAATGGTGGAATGTACTCCTCTTCCCCTTGGATCTGGGCTGCCCTGTAGCTGCTTTAACCAATGCGGGATGGTGGAGGTGATGCCACACCACTTCCAAGCTTAGCCTTTAAGAGAGTGGCAGAAGCTTTTTATTTTGATGTTGTCCCATTTGTTTATTTTCTCCTTAGTTTCCATTGCCCTAGGAGCTGTATCAGTAAAGATATTGCTACAACAAATATCTGCTATTTTGCTGCCTATGGCTTCTTCCAAGATTTTTATGGTTTCCTGTCTTACGTTTAAGTCCTTTATCCATTTTGAGTTTATTTTTGGGTATGGTGTAAGTTGGTGATCTAGTTTCATTTTTTTTGCATATATCTGTCAATTTTCCCAACACCATTTATTGAAGAGACTGTCTTGACTCCATTGT
>NW_005354673.1:755567-779283 GCF_000412655.1 Myotis brandtii
CTCAGAAAGGAAATGTGCACCCCTATGTTCATAGCAGCACAATTCACCTAAGATTTGGAAACAGCCTAAGTGCCCATCAGCAGATGAATGGATTATAAAACCATGGTACATCTACACAATGGAATACTATGCTGCTGTAAAAAAATAAGGAATTCTTACCATTTGCAACAGCATGGATGGAATGGAGTGCATTATGCTAAGTGAAATAATCCAGTCAGAGAAAGATAAATATCATATGATCTCACTCATTTATGGAATATAATGAACAACATAAAATGATGAACAAAAATAGAGCCAGAGTCATAGAAGCATCGAACATATTGTCCAACCTATGAGGAAAGGCAAGGGGTGAGAAGGTAAGAGATCAACCAAAGGACTTGTATGCATGCATATGAGCATAACCAATGGACACAGACAGGAGGGTGGTGGGATGAGGGCATGTGCTGGGGGCTGGGGGTGGCTGGGGGAGAGGTCAATGGGGGGAAAGGAGACTTATGTAATGCTTTAAACAATAAAGAATTTAAATTAAATAAATAAATATAATTTAATTTAATTTTTTTTTTAAAAAAAAGAGCAATGGGCAGCTGCAAACATGGTCTCTCTTGATAGGTGAGTCACCATGTAAGAATGCTGACTGAAGAGACCACATGGAGAAGTCCTGACACTCCTAGAGAGGGAGTTCAGTTTTCCAGATGTCCCTCCAAGATGCCAGGCAGGTGACAAAAGCCATTTGGGGCCCTCCAGAGCAGTCTAGCCACCAACTGTGTATCACCCAGTGACCCAAGTGCTGCTTAATTCCTGTGCCAGAAAATCATAACAGATAATGGAAAAGTTGTTCTTTAAACCATTATATTTTGGGGAGGTAATTTGTTATGCAATATATAACTAGAGCTAGGGCAACAGATGAGCCGGTATGATTGGCTACCTCATTTGGAGACATGTTTCAAGATGGTCCTCTAACAGATACATGGGGATGGGAAATAGCTAGATGGATTTTATGGAGACAGTGATATGACAGACATTATGCTAGTGGAGAGACAAAAATGATGTGGGAGAGGAAAGAGAAGGAAACCCCACTGGTTCCCCTGGAAGCTTTTTCTCAGTAGTCCACCTTCACTCTATCCAACTTTCAAGAAAAGACCATCTTTTCATATTTTTAGTTTACTTGCCTTCCTCCCCACTAAATGGTAGTTTTCGTGAAGTCGAGGATCTCTTGTCTACATGTGTCTCCAGCATCCAGAGAAAATATTATAAAGGAGCTATGACAGCACTCGCTTTCTAATCCATCCCTGCTACTTAGCTTTAGGCAACTTAACCTCCAGGTACTTCAATTCTGTCACCTGTAAAATGGGGATAATGTTATGGTAACTACCTCATTGAATACTGAGACAAAATTGCATTGCAGAATGCTTTAAAATAATAAGCATAATCTTGCCCTAACGTGCCTTCATAGGCTTATAAGACCCAATGAAAGTACCCACTTACATACTAAAAATTAATTAGAACCCTGGAAGGGATGTCATAAACCAGATCAAGTAAGGTCCTCAAAAACAAGGCTTTCCAAGAACAGACATTGTAATGCTAATTGGAGATCTTCAATCCATCTCTCTTTTAGCTGTATCCATCTCATAATAGGAGTTGACTTGGCGTAGCTCCAAGCTGTTTGGAGCCATTGTGAAAGAGAGATCAGGAAGGGCTTTTTTATCCTCAGGTGAAGAGCAATAACCCAGATTCAAAAACTTTCCCCTGCACTAGCCTCTGCTGGTCCAAGACTCAGTTTCCAAAGCCCAATTGGTACAAATATGGTTCAGTGGACATAAGTCCTTACACAAGTTAGAAAAAGCAGGAATGAGTGCTGAATCCCTAAGATTACACAGACATGGTTCTGTTGTGCTAGAGGTGGCTTCTGGTGGGAAGATGGGGTCTGAAGGTCCTGAGGACAGATGGTAGGAGGTGACTTATGGGGACTCCATAGCTGAGGATGAGCTAGGCCCAGAGAGAAGGGGCTCTCAGAAGGTCAAGTGGGGCCTGGAAGCCATATTGCTAAACTGTGGTGGCAGTGGGGGCAGGTGGAGAAGGAGAAGTTGGGGGGAGAAGAAAAAGATAAAGAGATGAAGAAGGAGGAGGAGGAGGAGAGAAAGAGGAAGAGGAAGAGGAAGAAGAAGAGGAAGAAGGAAAAAGGAAGGAAGGAGGAGGAAGTGGAGGAAAAGGAGGAGGCGGGGGAGAGAGAAAGAGAAGGAAAGAAATTTTTAAAGCCTACTGGGGAGTGAGGATAGCATAGGAATTGAGGATACAGGTTCCGGAGTCCATTCATCCAAGTTGGTATCCCAGGTCCATTACTTTCTTGAGCAAACTAGTTAACTCTTCTAAGCCCCCACCTGAAAAGGGGGCACAAAATCAGTAACTACTTCAAAAGTGCTGTGAATATTCAATGAAATAGCTCAGACACTCTATTTCAAGATTACCTCATTTAAAATGCCTCTTAACCTCCGCCATTTTTTCTTTTTCTATTTCATGCAATGCCCTCTAACACTTAAAAATGTATGTGTATGGGAATACATGGGTGTGTACAAAGTATATATGTAGAGTTTATTCTTTAGTGTTTCTTTCCCTCTTCTAGAATGTAAGATGTTTTATTTTTAATGGAGCCCAAATACTCAGAACGGTACCAGATGCATAGTAGGTTGTCAAAAATATGTTTTAGATGAAGATAAAGTACCTGACACAGTAAATGCTCAGTAGCTGCCACTTACTTGCTTGCTCCTGCTGCTTAAATACTATCTGAATTGCATTCCCAAAAGTTGTGTTCCATGATGCTCACTCCTTTCTTACAATATTTATCCGATTTTACCTCATAGTATAACTTCTGTATTTGTGTATCTTATTTTCACTACTAGAATAAAAGTGGGGCAGTTCAAATATCCAATTCAATGACTAAAGACCAGGCCAGTGTGTACGTAGGTAAGAAAATGGTCTTTTGAATCAGACCTCAGTTTGAATATCCAGCTCTGCCACTTACCGAGTGCCCTTGAGCAAGTTACTGTCACCGAACATGAGTTTCCTCATCACTTTATAATGTGACTAGAGGCCTGATGCACAAAGTTCCTGCAAAATTAGGCCTCCCTTCCCCCGGCTGCTGGCACAGGTTTCCCTCTGGCACCTGGGACCCTGGCTTCCCTGCGGCCACCAGCAGGCACCCGTGACCTGGGCTTCCCTTGCAGCCCTGGCTTTGTCCAGAAGACGGAAGTACGTCTGGAAGGACGTCTGGTCTAATTAGCATATTACACTTTTATTAGTATAGATAGTTGTTCTGTACTCAGAGAATTGTTTTGAGGATTAAATGAGATACTGCTTTTATCATGCTCACACTATGCCTGGCATCCAATAAAGAAGAAGGAAGTATCAGCTGTGATTATTCATTGTTGCCTCCCTCCTGCTATTTTGCATGGTGCCTTGGACAAAGCACAATCACTGAACAAATACATCTCAGATTTAACCTGAAACAAGCCAAGGTGTCACACACTTCTCCTGATGCTCTCTCACTCTACCCTGCCCCACTCTCTGTCCCAGTCCTCCAAGCCAACTGAGTCCCAACCTCCCCTGCAGACTGACTGGCCATCCCTCACATTGCCCTGCTCCTGTTCCTGAATCAAAGCTGTCAGTCTTACAGCAGTCTGGCAGGACTGCAGCTTACTTCTCAGGCTGGTTCTCCTCCTCTGTCGGAGATCGTGTTAAGCAACAAAGGAAGAGATTAGATGCCAAGGACTTATTGCATGTTAATGCCTGGTTTCTGGCCCGTATTTATGCTAAGGGAAAACAATTACAACAATTTGACCTTGCATTACAAATAGATCTGTCAAATCAGGCTTGGCAAAATGACTTGCATGAATTCAAACTTCACCTGTGCTCTTCCAACACAGTTGTTCTATACACACTGGCCTATCATACTCATTTGTCAAAAGTGAAAGGGGAGAAAAGTGAAAGGAAAGGGAAGCATTTTTTCATTTATCTATCCCTCTTCCTCTTATCTGTTCACCATTCATTTGCTAAGTGCTAGGCTAAGAGGTTGAATAAGACAATTTGCCCTTTGAAGGAGCTTACAGTCCAAGGCAGTGATGGCGAACCTTTTGAGCTCGACGTGCCAGCATTTTGAAAAACCCTAACTTAACTCTGGTGCCGTTTCACATATAGAAATTTTTTGATATTTGCAACCATAGTAAAACAAAGACTTATATTTTTGATATTTATTTTATATATTTAAATGCCATTTAACAAAGAAAAATCAACCAAAAAAATGAGTTCGCCTGTCACCTCTGACACGCGTGTCATAGCTTCACCATCACTGGTCTAGGGGTAGAGGTAATAGAAAAGTCAGTGTTCTATGGAGAACAGACTGAACCAAAAAATTTCTGATTCATTCTGGAAAGCTGAGCGAGTGGCTTAGTCAGCTTGGACTGCTATAACAAAATGCCATAAACTGGTGCTTATAAACAACACACATTTATTTCTCACAATTCTGGAGGCTGGGAAATACAAGATCAAAGTGACAGCAGATTCAGTGTCTGGTGAGGACCTGCTGCCTGGTTCACAAGCGCCATCTCCTTGCCATGGCCTTATATAGTAGAAGGAACAAGGGAGCTCTCGGGTCTCTTTTGCAAAGGGCACTAATCCCACTCATGAGAGCCCCACCCTCAGGACCTAATCCCTGCCTAAAGGCTCCACCTCCTAATATCATCACATTGGGATTAGGATTTCAGCAGATGCAAGCATTCAGTCTATAGCTGCTGGTAACGGAGACAAGAATACAGAAAACTGGAAATATGGCATTCTATATGTCTCCTCAATCATCCAGGTAATCCTCTCATTTCAGTCTCCTCTGCCAGGGCAAATGTGGACACCGCTGTGAATGAGGCAGTGTTTTCTGTCGTTGCTCTCTTCAATGGAAGTCACCCAGGGGTTTCATCCACTTTTACATAGATTAATGCATTAACTTTCTGTTGCTGCTATAATAAATTACCACAAATGTAATAGCTTAAAACAAACACAAATTTAGTATCACATAGTTATGGAGTCCAGGAGTCTGAAATGGGTCTTATGGGGTTAAAATTAAGGTATCAGCAAAGATGCTTTCCGTTCTGGAATCTTTAGGGAAGAATCTATTTTCTTGTCTTTTCCAACTTCCGGGGGCTGTGTGCATTCCTGGGCTCATGGCCCCTTCCATCTCTGAGCTAGCAATGGCAGGTTAAGCCTTTCTCCCGTCATATCACTCTAGTAGTGACTTTCCTGCCACCCTCTTCCACATTTAAAGGACCCTTGTGATTACACTGGATCCCAGTTAATTAACCACATTAATCCCATCTGTAACCTCTATTCCAGTGATGGCGAACCTATGACACGCGAACTCATTTTTTTGGTTGATTTTTCTTTGTTAAATGGTATTTAAATATATAAAATAAATATCAAAAATATAAGTCTTTGTTTTACTATGGTTGCAAATATCAAAAATTTTCTATATGTGACACAGCACCAGAGTTAAGTTAGGGTTTTTCAAAATGCTGACACGCCAAGCTCAAAAGGTTCGCCATTACTGCTCTATTCCCTTTTGCAATTTAACATAACATATTAACAAATTTGGGATGTTAGAATGTGGACATCTTTGAGGGACTATTAATCTGCTTACAACAGTTAAGGGGGCTTTGCCTTCACACTGTCATTACCGTACTCCAACTAATCATGATGCAGGAGAGGGAATACTTCTGAATGTCCCAAGCCATTGGATGTAGAGAGCAGTTCATAAGAGGTGGGAGGAATGCAGAATCCAAGCCTCAGGACATAGCAATCACCTTGCTACCAGTTATCAATTAATAGGCTGATCAGAATGCCAGAAGGAGGACAAATGTGACTCAGATTCTAATTAGCTTCCTGGAGGTGGTGCCAGATGCTGAATAACCCGCCAGTCTTCAGATCTTTCCACTTCAAATAGTAATGCCTTCCTATCTCTCCCCATTTTTTCTCTAGCCTATTTTGTATCTGACACCACGCTGGGAAAATTTGGGAAGTTTGAATAAATATTTGTTGATAATGGCAACTTTTCAAATGGTTACTTAGGCCAAAAGCCTTGGAATCATTCTTGATTCTTCTTTTCCCACCACACCACATGCAATCCTCTGGTAATGTGACAGCAGGCAGGTAGTTATTAATAAAAGCGAAGGGAGCCAGATATATGATTAAGCCAGATTAACTAGAAAAGGGCAGTTTCACAGTCACTCCACCAAACGGATTAACATCCCAGTGGGCAGGAACCCCAGAGAACAATTGGCAACGTTTCCTGGATTATCCAGGGGGAAATTCCTTTACTGAGTGTATGCACAGTGGAAGCCAAGATGGCACAGGGGAAGTCCTCTTATTAAGTGCATGTGCTGTAGAAGCCAAATAATGAAGCAGAACTATGAGGCATGTGCAGTAGGAGTAAAAATGGTGACCATAAAGGGGGAGGAGACTAGTCTAGGAAAAAGATCAGATAGGATAAGGGCACAAAAGCCCGGAAGATCCAAGAAATGGATTGGATAGGGGAGGGCCCAAACACAACCCCCAGATGATCTGGGAAAGAGAATGGATAGTTTGAAAGAAAGCCTGCTCTTTTCCAAACACAAGAAAAATATATCTAGGCTTAGCAAGGATTTGGGGCAACCACTGCCCTATAGCTTGCCTGCTCTCTGCCTCTTGGGGAGTGTACTCTTGTTTTCCTCTCTAATAAACTTGCCACTATCACTTAAAATCCTCCTATGCATGTCTCTGAAAGTCAATTCCCACAACACTGCAGGAGAACCCCCGTAACAGTAATTCTTGATGCCTCTACTTTTAAAATATACACCAAATCTAAGGACTTTTCATCTCCTCCACCACTCCAAGCCTCCTTCAATCCCCCCTCCCCATCCAACCCCCCCACCCCCATCTTATGCTGGTTCTATTGTAGTAGCCTACTCCACTAGCTTTTCTGTGAAGGGGTTCAGAGTATGCCACCCCAAACTATGCCACGTTGGCATAAGAATGAATTTGAGCTGTTAATTTGAAGGCATTTACTAGTAAGAAGAAACAGACACAAGAAAACTCTCTGCCCTTGTTCTCTCTACCACTAAGGGCAGGATGATCCTTAATCACTGAAAACAGCGCCGTACCCTCATCAGCCCAAAGGGGAATCAACATAACTAGCCAGGCTAAAACAACCCTTATAGTTTGTCCGTTTCTCTATATATTTACCTTCCCATAATTTGCCACCCCTAGAAGTTCAAAGTCCCTTTCCCTTGTCTTGTCACTTCTCTACAAGTATTGCTCTTTTGTTAAGATGTTATATAAACCCAAGTTCTAACCACCCCTTAGAGTTACTCATCACTGAGTGCTCCTGTGTATACGTGCAATGCCATGATAAACTTCTATTGTTTTTCTCATGTTAACCTCTCTTTTGTCAGTCTAATTTGCAGAGTCAGGGCCAATATACATAATTCTTCCTCCCCTACATTTTCTTTTTCTCTTACCTCTGGGATGTCAGTAACCCTAAAGCTGAAGTGAGATATATTTTTTTTAAAAAAAAAAAGCAGATAATGTCACTTTTCTTTCCAAATGACTTCTTCAGTGGTTTCCATCACATTGAAAATAAAATCCACCATTATACCATGGTTTACAAGGCTTTATACAGCCTGACCTGGACAAACTGTGATCCCCATCTCCAAACAATCTCTCCTTGTTTCTTATTTAGGGCGTTTTACACACACTCATCTCCTGCCTGTGCAGCTTTCTCCAGGTCTTCATAGCCAGTTTTCCATATTATTCATGCTGCAATTTAAATGTAGGGTTGCAAGATAAAGCAGATGTCCAGTTAAATTTGAATCTCAGATTAACAATGAGTAATCCTACAGTGGTTCTCAACCTTCCTAATGCCACGAGCCTTTAATACAGTTCCTCATGTTGTGGTGACCCCCAACCATAAAACTATTTTTGTTGCTACTTCATAACTGTAATTTTACTACTGTTATGAATCGTAATGTAAATATCTGATATGCAGGATGTATTTTCAGGGGTCGTGACCCACAGGTTGAGAACTGCTGCATAATAAAGAGCTAATATGCTAATTAGATCAAACAGCAGAACAATCGTCCAGAAGACCTTCCTGGACGAAGCCGGAGCTGCGAGGGTCAGCCAAGGCAGTGAGGGGCTGGGAGGGCAGGCCAGAGCTGGAAGGGCTGTGAGACCTGGCTGGGGCTGTGAGGGCCAAGCCCCTTGCATGAATTTTGTGCATCGTGCTTCTAGTATCCCATAAATATACATACTGGGTGGCATGTAGTTATTATTTACTAAATCTGGCAATACTTTTAAAATTACATTTATGCAATCTAAATATCCTCACCTACTTCACTTTCTGTCTTTTTAACCTGTTTTCGTTATTAATATTTATCGTTATTGTGAGAGCACTTATATTGATTACTTATTAGTTTCTGTTTATCATCTATCTACCCAAGTAGAATTTAAACTCCATGGGGTAGGGACCATGATTTAATCTCACTGTATCCCTAGAACCAGAAAACTCCTAGTACAAGTTACCTGTAATTGAATATTTGTTAAATAAATGAGTAAATAGCTAAATTTCTTTGACTTGTATGCTCTGATTATATGGTGACCTCCTTCTTCCCCTCAAGCAGTGTACAGCTGTCTGGGCTGGGATAGAGCAGGCACCAGGAATTAGATCACAGAAGGCAGTTTAAAAAAGAAAAAGCCCCAGTTGATACTTCAAAATATGTTGCCATCATGTATGTTTATGCAGGTTGGCCCTGTAGGCACTCGGCTTTGTCAGGCCCTTTGCCCTAGAGCTACACTGTGAACGCTATTTCTCTTCTGTCTGAGAGGGACAAGGGGCAGTGGGCCCAGGACCCCTGGGGAGGGCCATTTGCATTTATCTGTTTGGCACTTGAGGAAGGGATGGGATCACTGTTCATTTAAATGCATACATTTGATCAGGTCCTTCTTCCTGCCTGGCTGATAATTACAATATTTGACAGTTGCTCATTCTCAGCATGGCTGAGACGTATGAATAATTTAGGAATGCTAGGTTGTTCTCTAATCAAGACAACGGAATAAAAGTGAGGTCTGGATATGTAGCATCAACAGCTTCTTGCAGAAAATGACAGCATTAAATAAGGAAGTGATGGACACATTTAGAAGAAGCACTATCCCACAGCATTCTGCAATGTGCTCATTACACAGATATCATCTCTTTCTGATAGTCATATCACAATAGCTACAAATACTGGCTTAATACATAATTGACTAGAATGAAGAGGAAATTCACCAGTCCTGTGTCCTGAAATTTATGGAAGAGTTTCTACAACAAATAGACTGGGCCCTGGTCTCCCAAAACTGCATGCCATAGTGTTTGGTTTGAAAAATATGGTCACTGTTAGTTTGTTCAACTATCAAAATTATATCAAGTGCCTACTATGTTGAGCTAGGCACCAGGATAAAATTTTTGTTAAAGATACAGACCCAAAGCACACAAAAGTTATCTGTAGAAACAGATATCAAGTAAAAAATGCCACAGATATATATATGGTAATAAGTGGTATAAAGGAAAACTGAGAGCTTAGGTAGGAAAAATTGATTTGGTTTAGTGGGAGAAAATAGAGTTGGTGTCAGGGAAGGTCTCTGAAGAAATGACATAATAGAAGAGATTCAAAGAATGAGTAAAAATTAGTCAGGTGAGCAATAGACGTAAGAGCCTTCAAACTAACTGACATGAAAACTCAGTGACAGGCATGAGATTGCAGCATTTGAGAAACTGAATGGAAACCAACGGGGCAGGAGCTTAATGAGCCAGGGGCCAGGGTGGCAGAGGGGCAGCCACAGAAGGAGACAGGTCAGACTGGAACAGGGCAGGTGGGCTTGCTGTGCTCCTGGATCAGGATTTCGTTCTCAGTGCAGAAGGACATTGCTTTAGTCTTAACCAGGTGAATGGCAGGATTAGACTGCATTTCAAAAAGTCCACTTGGCCCCTGAAAGAAGGAGCTCCTGGAGCAGGCTCCTTTCTGGAGTGGGATCCACTGGGAAGTTAGGAAAGGAATATTAGAATACTGATATTTCTTATTTAAAATTTATATTTCTACACATGTTTTATAATGCACAGGAATACTAATGCAGTACTTCAATTTTATTACTCATCAATAAATAAACAGATATGGAAAGTGTGTGCTAACTGATAAAGTGATAAGAGTACAGGATCAACAACAATAAAATCTGATAACCAGTGGCTTAGGCATCTTGGAAGTCCATAGAGAAAATGAGAAATGGATGGACTTCAGATAGTACCTGTAGGGGAGAGAAAAAATCTTTTTTTTCTATCCTCTTAGATTCCACACCTGAGGTCTACAAATTAGATTGATGAAAGATGAACAGGAGATAGGGCATAGAGGTTTTATGTGATGTTAATATTTTAACTTTTACATGCATAGAGGCCTTCAGAGGAAAGAAATGAAGACCCAAAGAATCAGACTCAGGGGTTTGGCTATCGCTTTAACGAAGGGCAATAAATCAGTGGAGAAGTGACAAAACAAAGGAAAGGTCATTGGGGATTCTACGGGCAGTAAATGTGGGATGGTAAATATATGGGGTAAACTAATGGAAGATAAGGGTTATTTTAGTAAGATTTCTTTATGCAGACCCTCTGTAGAATTCCTGTCTCCAGTGATAAGAGTTACTCTCCTTCTGGTACAGAAGAGGGGTGGGGGACATTTATGACCTGCTTTTAGGTAAATAGGGGTAGGGCAAAGAGCTGTCTTAATTTGTTGCTAATTGCCCCTCACTCAAAATAATCCTTATGCCAAAAGGGCATATTTTTGGGGGGCATATATTTTGATCCCCTTCATACTCATGCCAAGTGTCACCCTGAAGATGCTACATAGAGTTGCCCATGCAAGAAGAAACTCATCATAAATCAGCAGCCACCGTCAGATTGTCCTTCCAGCACTTTGGATCTTGGGGCCATATGGTGGATATAATTTGCTTTCTTTGGCCTCCAAGTTTCAACATGTCTGGCATGTGTCTTCAGATATGGCTCACCCTGGGACTCGTTTTAGCTTCTGCAGGGAAGGACTGTTTATCTCTTTAAAGCAGCAATTTTCAACCTTTTTCATCTCATGGTACACATAAACTAATTACTGAAATTCTGCAGCACACCAAAAAATATATTCTTTGTCAATCCAGCAAAAAAAAATAGATATAATTTTAATTTACAAAAAAATAATAATAATAGTGTTTACCTACCCTTTTTGCTCCAAGGTGACTTTTTAAAAAATCAGGTGCCTATACTTGTATATAAGGATTTCTGGTGCCAAGAGTTAACCAATCAGATGCAACCTTATTATGTGACATGACCAATAAGATGCAACTCTATTATATGACCTCTATATTTTCCATTCAAGACAGGGCATTCACATGAGATGGCTATTATTGTGTTGGCTGATGTTATTGTTTTTATTTGACAATCTAAGGGAAAAGAGGTCAGTGCCCCTGACTAAATAGTCAAGAATGGCATGTTTTAAATTTTTTTAAATATATTTCTAATTGATTCAGAGAGGAAGGGAGAGGGAGAGAGAGAATCATTGATCAGCTGCCTCCTGAATGCCCCACACAAGGGATTGAGCCCACAACCTGGGCATATGCCCTGACCAGGAATCAAACCAGGACCTCCCAGTTTATAGGTTGATGCTCAACCATTGAGCCATGTCGGCTGGGCTGCTTTAAAATTTTTTGAGGCACAAAGGTTGAAAACCACTGCTTTAAGGTGCTCCCATGGTCCCCGGATGTGAATTCTCCATACTTCACATTTTGAGTTCCACTATCCCAAATATACCCTGTACATCTGATAAAAATTCAACCAGCCATTTTCTTAAGTTGTGATAATGGTTAAATGAAACCTAACTTGCTACTGTCCATTTCCCTTCTGACCCCTGACTCATAAAGAAGCCCTGGGAACAATAATGGGTGATAAGTCCTTCAACTTCCAAGATTCACTTTGCAATCTTTACTGTGAGGCCATCCCCAGAGCCCAAGGTTTGGGTGGTCTCCACCATCATGTCTCTGAATTGAGATTAGCATCCACTAACCAGCAAATTAAAAAAAAAAAATCAGGCATGATTTGCTTCTGCAATTGGGAAATATGCTGGGGCTGTGATGTGCCTAGATTTAACTGAGAAATTTCAGTGTCTTTAACCTTAATCTGCATAACAAAGCAGATGCTGGCTGCTTAGCATAATGGGAAGATGTTCAGAATACCATCCACACTTGGGATGCTCAACAAAACACAGGCCGACACAGCTCGGAATCCTAGGACTCAGATGAAGGAGGAATCTGCCCTCCCTTGACTCCTCCCACTGTGTAGAGGGCAGCTAGCCAGGGACACAGGTGTGCAGCTCATTAAGAACAGAATTAAACCCAACGGGATAGGTAACAGGCGCATGAAGAATGCTCTTCAAACTGCAGGCACTCTCCTCCTGCTCTGACCTTGGGAGGGGAGACAGAAGGAAACTGCTGCCCCCCTTCTTTCCCTGTTCTCCTCTCTGCTATCAGCCCGCAAAAAGATTCACAAAAATGTTTTACTTCTAGATCTGCAGCAGGAGGCCCTGAGATATAGTTGTGTTTAATAATATATTAAAGGAAATATCTGCTGAGTGTATGTAGTATATCAAAAATTTTCCTGAGAGCTGGGGAAGCTAATGAAAATAGCAGAAAACCTGCATTCCAAGGGAATCTCAAAATACGTGAACACAACTAAAACATGATTTCTCTCTTAACAACTGTGTCCAGATAATGAAGCCACAGTGAGGCCCAGATGGCCAAATTTCTCACTTCCACCCACTCCAGTCTCACAGAACATGAGCTTCAAATCATGCCATAGCAAAGCCCAAAGCCACTTCATGCCATAGACCTCAGGAGTTGCTGTCAAATAATAGAAACTAGAAAAAAACCTCACTGCCTAAGGTCTATTCTTATAGCCTTGTTCTCAAGAAGAAGGTGGACACAAAAATTTTATTCTAGAGTAATAGGACAAAATATGGCTTAGACAGAGGCAGGGTTGGGGGTTTCTGAGTATAGACTACCTGAGGAGCTAGAGTTTTTGGTAACCCTATTGCTTTCATTCATTCTAAAACATTGAAAACAGCAAAAAAAATTTCATATCTGGTTTATTAGGACATTTTTGAATTTCTCTGAGCTACTTGGGACACTGCCTCTAACGGGTATAATTGGCATCAAATAATAAATGAATCCAGACTTGGTAAGAAGAGACTTTATTTGAAAGGATGGTTGCAAGGGATAAGGGTTGGGAAATAGGACAATAGAGCCAGGGGGCTATTGTGACAGGAAGAACCTTTGACCCTAAGATCTGCAAGCTCCTTCATAGTTAAGCCAAAAGAATTATTCTTTTATAGAGAGGAGTAAACAAAGCTACAAAGAACCAGGTATGGGGAAGTGCGATGAAAAGGTAGTCTAACGGGATTGTAGGTGAGAGAATATTTTATCATAAGGACTGCCTATTCTCAGGACAGACTGTGTCTCAGTCTGTCCAAGCTGCTATAACAAATACATAGACTGGGTGGCTTATACCCAATAGAAATTCATTTCTCATAGTTCTGGAGGCTGAAAGTCTGAGATCAGACTGCCAGTGATGTTGAGCAAAGTTGGAAGGGGGCGGGGAGTCATCTTTCCCACTGGGTGTTGCTGGAGGTGGAGACTATGCAATATTCCGAGAAAAGCAATGTTCTGAGACTCCCACAGGAGGATGCGATATAGTAGAAAGCTTTATTTTCATGGAATTAAACCCCTGGGTTTCCAAAGACCTATTTCCCTTAGTCCAGTGATAGAAGTATAGCTGGGGTTTCAGTAGAGCTAAAATCAGAGCCAGTGTCCAGAGTTTCCATTCCATGTTGGAGCCAGGTCCAGTACAGCATCAGGCTAGTCGCAGTCCATTAGTCCATTGCATGTGGGGTCCACATGGTCATGGGCCATGTGGGTGAATGCAAGAAAGCAGGAGCAATAGAGCCCCACAAGCCAGAAGTCAAGCTCAATATGCCAAGAGGAACCAAGAGTACGAGTGTCTTTGTTCAGGGAATTAAGTATTCCAAATCTTCTCATCCTTGCAGTGGTCACACCCATTCTGGCCAACCATCTCTATTCCCAGGTGTGATTGACAGACAAGTGCCTTCCCTATGTAGTTCCCTCCCCCAGTGTTTTGGCCTTTCCTTTGCTCCTTTCCTGTTACTAAAAACTACAGTATCACCAGAATGGTCAGATTCTGGCGAGAGTCCAGTTGTGGCTTGGAGACTGTCAACTCCTAGTTGTATCTTCACATGGTAGAGAGCAGAGGCAGAAAGGAAATTCTCTTGGGACTCTTATAAAGACATAACCCCATTCATAAAGGCTTCATCCTCATGAACTCATAGAATCCTAACTACTGCCTCCTAATGCCATCTCATTGGGGATAGGGTCTCAAGATTTGCATTTGGGGTAAAGGGGGCACACAAACATTCAGTCCATAACAGGCTGTTAAGGAGGGGTTGTGTGCAAGCTCAGGCTGCAAGGTGGCGCATGTTCAGCGATCTTAGGGAAGGAAGGTATTTTAACCAAAGATGGGTTAATAAGCATTTTGCCTTGATTGATGAGGGGGGACAAAACAGTTCGGCTAAACATTTATCGAATGAAGAATGGGAATTTGGAGGGTCTGTCTCTGACTTTGTCATGTGGAGGTATCCATGAGTCTTATCTAAGTCATATGAAGAAGTGCCGGTTTTTGGACTAAATTATTTCCAGGAACACAAAGGGGAGGGAGATTTCTTAATTTTTGTTCTTTACTTAGAGTACAGGGCTCAGGTAAAACATAACATTGTTAGTTAGGATAATTATAGCGGTAACAAGGCTGTTTGTTTAAAACCAGATTGTCCAGAAATATCCAGTTTGAATGAAATCTCTTTTAGTGTTTGGACATGCTACTTTGGCACTTAAGTAATTGGGCGTTTCCTCTTTTCAAAGAAATATACCACACAACCATCTTTCCAGGATTCCATTAACATACTGCATCAATCTGACAAAGCTTCCATTTAAACATATGATAATGTAAAAAGTAATTTTCATCACGAGGAACTCTCTCATTTACAACCAATTTGGTAGATGAGTGCCTATGATGTGCATCAGGCCTATTACCTAAATTTTCATGCAGACAAATTCTACCACCACTCAATTCCCCAAACTCAACTCTTCAATAAAATCTAGCTTAAACAGCTAGCTCAAGTATTCCTACAAGAAACTCATCACTTAGACACAAAAGGAACTTTGTCTAGGAAAGCTGTCTCTTTGTCATATTTTCATCTGGGTTGGTTCTATATGAGTTATACCAAGAAGTATTTCTTAGCTGGTAAGTAAAAATATTCAGGTATCTTTAGAAATTTCCTGGTAGAAAATATTGCAGCCAAAGAAAGGTGCATAGAGAACAGCATAAGAAATTAAGTGATAAAAAATTAATTACAACTTAATCCATAAAATGCTTTACAACCTATGCACACAGAGTACTGAGCCAACATAATAAGCAGTATACATTTAGATAATCCATTTTTAAATATTACTTCTAAACTGTAATCTCCCTCAATTACAGAACAAGAATAAAGCATCATTTAGTATGTAACAATGGAAGGGTGAACTAGCTGAGTTACATGTTATAAAAGTAAACATTTCGGAAGGGCCCCCCTGCCTCTCCACCTACCCCCTAATTATGTTTCTCCTTTTGCTCTCTCCACCCACTGCTCCAAATTATTTCAAAGAAACTAAAGCTCCTATTTATTGAGTTGACAGAGTGTTAATCATGTTTAATGGTTTTAACACAAAAGCAGCCAACCTTTAAATGTGTTACTTAAAGGCTATGAATGCCTTGTGTCCTTTTGTCCATTTCTCCTATCCCTAAATTCTCCCACGATTGTGGTAAACCTCTCTTTTCAGTGAACCTGTATTGGGAGCAATTTGGAGAAGAAATAGCAGTAGTGTAAAGACTATGGGCTTCAGAAAGCCACCTTATTAATCGCTATATCCCCTATACCACATCTCCACAGTAAAGAAGACAAAATTGTCCCTCTACCCACTTAAAGTTTTCCAACTGGGCCTGAGAATTAAACTGACATAAGACATATTAACAGGAGAAAAACATACATATGTCTATACACTTAACATGACACAGGTGCCCTCATAAAGAAATAAAGACCCAAAGAAGTGGCAAAATCTAAATGCTTTTATACTAGATTGAACAAAGAGAGGCAATTGTGGAAAAACAACTAAAATGTTCCTGAGTGGCTCACAGAAGATAAGAATGAATTTGACAAAGTGTGTTTGTACACAATCCTCTCAGTTTTGACTCCCATTGAAGAATGTTTCTCTTCTCCTTATACAGAGAGAGCATCTTTCACATGAGAGTTTTTATTTCCTGTTTTCAGGAAGAAAAGGGAAGATTAGAAAGCCCTTCTGGCACCTGCTGTTCTTCAAGTGCTTATGGCTCACAGTAGCATATTTTAGGGTAGCATATTCTGACACTCTTCACCATGTAATGCAGTGCCTGACATATAGTAGGTTCTCAGTTAATACTGATGAATGGGGATGGAGGGAAGGAGAGACAAGGCAGGTAGACAGGCAGGAGATGTTACTCCTCATAAAGACAGTGGAGAGCTCCCATCTTCTTGGAGGGAATTTGCCAAAGAGGCTAAGTATATGCCAGACAGTAGAAACAAAGACCCAGGGTGGGAGGGAAGCTCACCCACTTTCCCTATTTTCTTCCTATTTCATATATGTTTGCCCTTTCAAGGACAAGTCAAGGGTAAATAGGGTAAATACGGATGGTTGGTTCTAGGGCACAAAGAAAAGCTAGCTCTGGAAGCTTCTGCTGCAAAACTGGCCTAAGAATGCATTGCTCTCTCTTAAGCAAGTTCAAGGTACATTAGTGCAGTGATGGGATAAGGGCTTCAGGACTCCTTTCTCTGGATTCACGTACTGCTCTCCATCATCATTGGCTGGGGAGAATTAGTAACACAGATGTACATGGAGCTGGGGTGCAGCATTTGATAGCTACAAACTCTAGAAACCAACTACAGGTCACTGCTTAGTTTTATTTCCCATTCTGAATAATTTTCTAGAAAGGTATGGGGTAATCAGTAATTACTTAGAATACAATGGCCAGAGTTCACTGTTTCTCTTCCAACTGTGTCAAAAACAACAAGGGAATTGAACCTGTTAATTGTCTGTGTGTAGCAGGAGGCATAAAGTAACACTTAGTACTTTACTTAGGAGCTATTGTCTTCCAAATACTTGACCACTTACTAATGCATTATTCCATGAATACCCTTGGAGATTGGTCTGGTCATTTTGTTACTTCTTCAAGTCTGTTAGGAAGGAAACCAAGGCAGTGAAGGTGATGTGTCCCAGATTTGTCACTGTGAGTCAATGAATGAGTGAGCTGTGCCTGTCAGACCAACCTAACCTCCACTTTAATAGAAAAGCAGCATCGAGGAAGCCAAGGGTGGCAAAATGTTTTCCACCATTAAGCCTGAAAAAGTAGGGTATCATTATTGTAATTAGTAATCTATGCATTAGTAATCCATGAATTTCTGGAGTTAAAGCACCTACCCCACAGTTTCAGAAAATTAACAAATCCTAGGGCTCCTCTAATTTTCTTGTCTTAAGAATGAATTATTCATAAGAAAATGTGAAATACAAACTCAGATTTAGGAATAAATAAGTGCCATTGTAAATACAGATTTGCCTATATGACTCTATGTGTTTGTACATGTACAAACACACATGCACAAATGTGTGTGCACACGAACGTAAACGCGCGCATGTGCGCGCACACACACACACCCAAGTCATGACATATTGATCTAGCAACCCTGGCTACAAAGTCAAGGATGTGGATGCACACAACTACATCATTCTATCCTAGTCAATAACTTTATCTAAAGCTTAGATTAAAACATAAATGTAGTATTTATCAAATGAAGGATGACAGAAATTTTAACTGGAGGATAGAATCAAGTCATGGATATGCTTAAGGGAAGAAAAAAGGAGAGACAAAGAGATGAAAAGTACCATGATAAAATTTAGCAGGAATAAAAACCTAGTATACTCCATTTAGTATTTTCAGATATTTCCTCATTTTTTACCACTACTTAAAGTGAAATGCAGGAGGTCAAGTCCAGAAGGTTCTATTTGACCTTGTGCTCTCTGTATGCCATGAATTTCTGCTTTGTTTTATTCATCAAATTGTAATTTGAGGCTGCCTTGAGAGAACTACACTGATATAATCAAGAGAGATCACAGTCATCCCATATTCTCTAGAGTCCAGGCAGAGGGAGAGCTAGATTCTCACAGCCCAGCCAGGAAGGGGAAGGAGGCAGCACCTTCGGTAGAAGTGTGCCTGGGCCTCCACAAAGGCTTTGTGTTCTATGCTGAGTTTCACGTGGTCTCATCTCCACATTACAGTTGACCCTTGAGCAATGCAGGGATTGGGGCACCGACCCCATGCACAGTAAAATATTCACTTATAGCCCTAACCGGTTTGGCTCAGTGGATAGAGCGTCTGCCTGTGGACTGAAAGGTCCCAGGTTCGATTCCGGACAAGGGCATGTACCTTGGTTGAGGGCACATCCCCAGTGGGGAGTGTGCAGGAGGCAGCTGATCGATGTTTCTCTCTCATCAATGTTTCTAACTCTCTATCCCACTCCCTTCCTCTCTGTAAAAAATCAATAAAATATATTTTTTTAAAAATTCACTTATACCTTTTGACTCCCAGAAAACTTAACTACTAACAGCCTACTGTTGACAAAATGCCTTACCAATAACATGAACAGTTAATTAACAGATATTTAGTATGTTGTATGTATAGTATATACTGCATTCTCATAAAAAAGCTAGAGAAAATATTTTTAAATCATAAAGAGAAAATACATTTACAGTATAAGTGGACCTGTACAGTTCAAGCTCATGCTGTTCAAGGGTCAACAGTACTTCCTCTAAAACAATTTCATTACAGTCTTAACTACCATGGTGTCAACATATTTCCCATTAAAATCATTGGAAAGACATTCCTTTAGGAGAGAATGCAGTGTTCCTGTGCCCTTTCTCTTCTGGAAGTTTTATTTAAAGGAAAGATTGCAGACCTAGGGTGGATGTTGAGAAAGGTGACTAGAAGAATATAAGATTCAGAAAAAAACCACACACACTTTTGCCTCAATTCATTCAGTGTAGGACAAAGAGGAGGAAAGAGAACAGAAATGTACACAGATTAATATGCTAATTGGCATGATATGAATTCCACATGCAAGAAGCAAATAAAGTGCTTTGAAATTGTCATTTAAGGAATGGAGATTTTTATTTAGCCTCTAGAAAAAAAGACTGCTAGAGGACATGATAGGAGCCTTAGCTATTCAGAGGGCAATTATAAGAAAGATGAATTAAATCTATTCTGTGTTACTCCAGAGGATAGAATGAGGGCCACTGGGTAAAAGTTATAGGAAGCATATTTCAACTCAATAGAAAGAAGAATTTCCAAATAATTAGCTCAGTCTTAAAGTGAAATGAGACCCCTCAATAGAGCAATCATCATTCTCAGTGGGATGTTCAACAGAAGCCATATGTCAGTGGCACTTGGGGAAGATTTCTGCAGGAGAACAGACAGGGGATTGAGCCAAATTGACCTCTAAGAACCCTTCTACTTGCGAAACTTTATGACTCTGTTTCCTATGTCTTCTCACCTGATCCTACCAGGTGGCTAACTAGGGAGTGGCCAGTCTAGTCCATATAGGATCATCAAGCAGGACTTTCCACTGTTCTCTGCCCCATCACTGTCTCCAGGCAAGATAATGTAACTGCCCTCTCAAAGCTTGCAGTGTGTGGAAGTTAATGATATATAGGACTATTTTCATGTCTCAGATTTATTTGGCTTTTACATAAACAGTTTAATTCGTCTCATTTTCCCTTCTCTCTTGGAAGCAACACATAGCATTTGTTTAACCCTTTTCTAAACATGACATGTACAGTTGAAAGCCCAAGGAGGGCTTAGAGTACAAAATATAATGCAAACTAAGGTACATGTGGCAATTTGTTACTTTGTTTAACTCTTTGAATCAAGCCCACATTTGTAAAGCAATTGCTTGGAATGTAGATCTAATTACTTATAAAATATCTTTATTTTCTTTAAAATGGCACCTAATTAAGGATTTAGCTGAGCGACTAGGGTTCTTAACATGGTGCTTTGAAATTCTATTCCATTAAAGTAATCTTTAACACCTACCATTTATAAGGCTTATTGCTAATGACTTTAGAAAACACAAAGATAAATAGGATAAAGACCCTGCCATTAAGAAGCATAAGGTCTAACAATATAAAAATAATTGAAGCAAGACAGAATGTGAGGGCCTCTGTATAGTTACATGTCCTGTGGAGAGAAAGTTCATAACTGGCCAGAAAAAAAAAGAAAAAGAAAAAAATCAAAGCAGACTTCAGTCAAGAGAAGGGCAAAAAGCCATGGCATGAAGGGCCATTAATCCTGAAATAATCTGTCTGTTCTTCACCTGGATGCAGAGAAGTCAATGAGGGTAATTGTGCAGGAGAGTCTCATAAAAGGAATTATGTTTAGGAAAGATTAATCTGGCAGCAATGTAAATGCTATTTCAAGAGTAGTAGGAGAAAGAGGCTTTGTTGGGCCTTGGTTGAAGGGATGCAACCAGGCCTAGAGATTACATGATGGGAGAAAGAGTGGAAGGGGATAGCTAAACTGAAGGTATTATATGGGTCAATCAATAGCATTTTGAAATTGGTAGGAAGTGTGAAGTTTATTAACTCAAACTTGAGAGGATGAATTGAGAGAATGTTCAAGCCTAAAATTAACAAAGGAGATCAAGGTGGACAAGAGGCTACACAGATGGTAAAGGAAATTTCAGAGAACAAGGTCCAAAGTGAGTGTGGAGCATGGCCAATCCAATGTGGAGCTTCCTCTTGGGAGTTTAAGTGTTGCCGGAGAAAATGGGTCCTAGCAGTACAGCAAGAAAGGATTTTCAAAGGGCACACGTGTGGGATAAGAACAAGGGGTTTTCCTGCCCTTATCCTATCCTTTTCTTTCCCCAGATGTTCCCAGGCTAACCTCCTCCCCTTTATGTTACAATTTCAGTTCAAAGTTCTGTTTCATCATCTGGTTTCTACTGCACATACACCCAGCAAAGGTATTTCTCCCGCTGGTTTATCCACGTGCCGTCTCTTCCTCCCATAATCCTAGCTAATGGGCTGTTATCCTCCAGGGAGACTGGAAAGTCGGTTCTTCCTGCACGCTTGGGGATTGGTATCCCCTTGGTGGAGGATGCCACTGTCCCCTGGGGAATCTGTGAATGCTACAGCTTCCTAGTTAATCAGACTTTATGTCTGATTCAGCTCCGTAGTTCATAAATTTAATGTCTGATTCCATTTGCTCCCTTCCTTTATTAATAACTAACTAGTTACCTTTGCTAACATAAGTACAGATGGTCATCAGTGGAACTGAAGAAATTAGGGTATTGGTGGAAAGTAAATTCCCAAGTATGAAAACAGATGATCACGTTAAATGGATGGGAAATGGGAAGGAACTACTTAAATGGGAAAGAAGACTGAAATCCAACCATTAAGAGATCTGGGGAGAATCTAGGAGATAGATTTATTAAACATGCCTGCTTATTTTCTGATGCTTCCACATCTTGAGGCCTTGTAATCTTTGAAACAATTCCAGGGCTGGACAATTCCTAGAGTTAGTAAAAGGCCCTCCTGCAAGTGCTTCTTTCATAGGCAAACCAACAGATCCAAAGCCTATACACCTAGTTACACCCGCCGCCCTGCCTTAGCATACACCAGGCCATTATCCACCTGCCTTAATCATCCCAGAGCCAGGTACCAGACAACTCAGGACAGCCTCTACATTCCAGAGCCCAGGGTAATTATTCAGATTAGCCAATCTGAAACTGCCCATTCCTTCCCATGGAAACCACAATAAAAGCTCTGCCCATGTTTTTCTCTGGCTCCCTTTGCCTCCTGACTAACCCCAATGCTTCCCAGTGTGGCCCTATAAGGTGTGGCATGCCCCCTTCTCTTGGAAACTATGAGTAACTATTGTCTCCTGATCTGATAGCCTTGCCATACTTGATTAATAATAAAAACCTACATTTTAGAACTCTATAGATGACTAAAATGAGCAGAGAGAGAGGTATAGTGGATAGTTAGAGTGTCAAAAAGGTGGCATAATTTTGAATGAAGACATTAAACTTAAGGCAGAGATCACAGTTTTTCAGGCAGATTGGGGAAATCTCTATAAAATGAACTGTCGCTTGAGAAATACAAAGAATGTTGAACTGGATGTTGCAAGAAATATAGCACACCCTGACTTGGTTCTGGGAAACACCAAGGGATTATAAAAGTTACCAGATATTTATCTGGTATTTATTTGCCATGTGGGGGTGACCCATAGATTTTATTAAAGCTCAGTAGAAGCTACAATAATGTGTGTGCAAATTAAATAAGACTTAGTCTTGGCGAGGGTTACCAGTACCCGAGTAATGTGAGAGAAAAGTTTAGTTTTGATTATTATGGCCAGAGGGAAGGGGTGTGGGCAATAAGTTTCTAAATGACATACTAATAGGCAAAATAGCCCTAACCAGTTTGGCTCAGTGGATAGAGCGTCAGCCTGCAGACTGAAAGGTCTCAGGTTTGATTCTGGTCAAGGGCATGTACCTTGGTTGTGGGCACATTCCCAGTAGGAGGAGTGCAGGAGGCAGCTGATCAATGTTTCTCTCTCATCAATATTTCTAACTCTCTATCCCTCTCCCTTCCTCTCTGTAAAAAATCAATAAAATATATATTTTTAAAAATAGGCAAAATAGGGGCAGATGCTGTTGCATTAGTAGGATGGGAATATAGGAAGAGATACGTGTATGAAAGAGATGAGGAAGGGTTGGTACCTATTTTTAGTTATCAATAAAAGGAATTATAGAAGAAAGGGGTTCACACTGCTGCAGGAAGAATATCAAGTAAGCAGACCTCCTACTCTGGAAAAATTTATAGGACTCTTCAGAAAAAAAAAAAAGCCACTGAATCTCTGGTCCCAAACAGTTCTCCCCAAATGACAGGCCAAGACCAAACGGAGCACTTGCAAATACCATTAATCCAAATAATAGAACCTGAGACTACTCCTTTATCAGTATAAATATAACATGGGTATAGTTTGCACTAAGTGGTGACCATAGTTAAAATCAGAGGAGTCGAGCTTGAAGAAAACAAAAAAAGACATTACAAAGTCACCAGAAATATATCTGGTATTTTTTTACTATGTAGGGGTGATTTGATGTTTAAATTAAAACTCAAGCTCAGTAGAAGCTTTGACTATGATGCCAGAGGGATGTATTTATCTTAGAGGGGTTTTGTGTTTAATCTCTGAAAGGGAAAAACAAAATTTTCATCAAGAGCAGCCCTCTTGACTCCATTGTATGTTCATGCCTCCTTTGTCGAATATTAATTGAGCATAGTGGTTTGGGTCGATTTCTGGGTTCTCTATTCTATTCCATTGATCTATATGTCTGTTCTTGTGCCAGTACCAGGCAGTTTTGGGAAAATTGGCTTTGTA
>NW_005354673.1:780505-793409 GCF_000412655.1 Myotis brandtii
ATTTTTTTTGAAGAGTAGCCCTCTTCCCATCTCAGCCTCTATTCTACCTCCAAAATCTAACCTGCACTAAAAAATGAGTGTTGCCCTGACTGGTTTGGCTCAGTGGATAGAGCGTCGGCCTGCGGACTGAAGGGTCCCAGGTTCGATTCTGATCAAGGGCATGTACCTTGGTTGCGGGCACATCCCCAGTGGGGAGTGTGCAGGAGGCAGCTGATTGATGTTTCTCTCTCATCGATGTTTCTGACTCTCTATCCCTCTCCCTTCCTCTCTGTAAAAAATCAATAAAATATATTTTTAAAAATGAGTGTAATGTATCATAATATTTAGACAAAGGCCATGGAATGAAGAAAAATAAGGGCAACCAGACCATGGCTGGGAGCAGGATACAGAAGGTGAGACCTAAACAAATGTATGAAGAAGATGAAGATATGAGCCAAGTGGCTATAAGGGAGATGCCAGGCACCTTGAAAAATGCATTATGGGCATAATCTCACTTCCCCCCTATGAAACACTTGCCCCCTGGGAAACACTTGACTGATGAGGAAATGGAGCAGAGAGAGGGTAACTCACTTTGCCAAGCTCACACAGCTCGTAGGGGACAGAGTCTGTGTGCATCCTCAGGCAGTCTGACCATTAAAGCCCATGTTCCTTTAAAAGCTCCCTTTCTCCCCTTAAGCTCAAACCTAAATTTTACCATGTTCAGCCCTGCTCCATGGAAGGAAGAAACCCCAGAGAAGAGAATGCTGCAGAGCGAGTTACAGGAATGTTATTTCTGTGTTGGTGTACACATTCTACCACAGGGAAGAGAAAGAACATCCTAACCATCAGAAAGAGAGCCCCATGGCCAGACTGTAACCTTCAGTGCACAGTGACATCCCTGCAAAGTGCCCCACGGAGGGTCATGGAAGCCAACAACCCTTAATAGGGTTTCTCCTTAATAGGAGCTTCTCCTTCTGGGAGGAGGCCGAGAGGAGGTGAGTGTAAGTGACGTCTTCTCCTTAGTCTCTCAAAATACCCCATTTTCTCAATTCTAAGGTGCTGCTCATTCATTTATTCATTCATTCTGCAATGACTGGCTGCCTCCTGTGTTCACTATATGGAACTCTAGGTGAACACAACAGATATAGCCCTGGTGCCCATGGTATGCCAGGAATAGGAGTGCAAAGAAGTCATATCAGATGGGGAAACAGGAAATCAAGAGAGAAGTTGTAAGCAATTTATTTATAGTTATTTGGGGGCAAATATATGAAAGGATTGGAAAATAAATTCTATATTTAGAAACTTTAAAATGAAAAACTACTCATCTAGAAGAGAGAAATTATAAATTTATCTGGAGATAGAATCTGAATGTGGTCTGTAAATTAGTTTTTCTGCGTAGCTGCCCAGAAGTCATCCAACCCTTCAGCAAAGACGTTGTGTTGTGATAGAAAGAACTGAGATGGAGACCTGACTCTCCATTCCATACCCAGCAGATTATTCACCGATTATTCAGTGAGCCCAGTGTAATCACAAGAACCCTTAAAATCAGAACTTACTTTCAGCTGAAGTCCAAGGAAGAAGTCAATTGGATTCCAAACATGAGAAAGACCTGACATGCTGGTTTTAAGATGAAGATGGCAATGTGATGAGAAATGCAGGAGTTGAGAGAGGCTTTGGACCTATAATCAAAAAGGAAATGGGGACCTTAATCCTATGACCACAAGGAACTAAATTTTGCAGACAACCTGAATAATCTTAAAAGCAGATTAATCCCCAGAGACTCCAAAAAAGAAGGCAGCCCTGCCTATGTGTTGATTTCAGCCTTATGAGACTCTAAGCAAAGGATCCAACTGAGGAGCATCGTACCAGGTCTACTGATATTCAGAACAGTGATATAAGTGGGTGTTGTTTTAAGCTGCTAACATTATGAGAATTCACTACAGAAGCAAAGAAAAAATAATATGTAAATCATTGTCAGATTATGGCAAATCTGTTCTATGTTGTCAGCATTCATAGAAGTCTTAGGCTTAAATTCCAGCTCAGTCCCTCATGAGATATGTGACTTTGAGCAAGTCACTTTACCTCTAAAAGCAGAGGTTTAGAATATTAAGCTCCCAGCCATATATTCTGTCCCTTAAAGGAAGCATGGTTTCATTGTGAGAATTAAATCAGCCGAGATATAAGAAAACGACTTTTTTAAATTAACTAAAGTCTATAGTTGAGATTTTCTTAGTTTTTTACCTAATGACTTTTACTGTTCCAGGATTTCATATTACACTTAGTTTTCGTGTCTTCTGAAGCTCTCCTTGTCCATGACAGTTTCTCAGATTTCCCTGTTTTTGAAGACCTTGACAAATTTGAGGAGTGCTAGTCAGGTGTTTTGTAGGTACCTCTTTACTGGAATTTGTCAGATATTTTTTTCATGATTAGACTGGAGAAATGAGGTTTGGAAAGAAGATCACAGAGGTGAAGTGTCATTTTCATCATATCAGAACAAGGGTATCTGCCATCAACATGATTTATGACTGTTGATGTTGACCTTGATTCCTTTGCTGAAGGAATCCGGTTTCTCTACTATAAGGTACTTTACTTCCCCCTTTCCATAAGGTGCTCCTTGGAAGGAAGTTACCATTTGCAGCTCACACTTTAGGAAGAGGAAGTTATGCTCTACCTTCTTGAGGGCAGAGTATCTACATAAATTATTTGAGTTCTTCTTCATGGGAGATTCATAACAAACTTTTAACATTTAGTTCATGTTTAGTTCTCAAAAGCCTCCACGTTCTAATTTTACAATATCATCTTCCTCCCTCTGAATACACACCAAATACCTGATTAGAAAAAAACAAAACAGGATTATCATCCAAAGAGAGAATGTGTACTCTCTCTCAGGAATGGGGCTGAGTGTGGTGCAGACAGTCATTTTCAGATGACATCTGTTCCAGTCATTATTTCTCTCCCAACAAAACTACATTTGATTTGGTTCAAGGTTTTGAGGGAAGGTCACACAACTGTCTGTTACCTCTCACTAAACCTGTTTCTGGAGTCCAGATGTCAGAGACGTCAGATCACTGTCTTCAGCTTTGAAAACCAGTGTTCTCAAGGGTGCTTCAACATCATGCACTTTTGACATAAGCCACCGGACAAAGGACATCGACAGCATTTAACTAGCCCCCTGGATTAGTCTAGACTACATTGGCAATCCTTGGCACAACTGTAATAACCAAGAAGAAAGAGGAAAGTTACAGTTGGTGGACAGACCTTCCTGCTGGCTTCAAAGTATCAAGCTGCAACTCCGGCCACTACCCAGAGTGCAAAATTTGGGAATCCCACCAGGAAGGCTGCCTCTGCCGTGTTTCCAGCTCTGTCTAGAAGCAGGAGAGCCAGCAATGTTGGGAGACTCTTTCTACCTACAAAATTGTTGTAGCCACAAATTGCACATTGGAACATCTGTGCCGCAAAGACTCAGCTGAGCAGACCCCAAGCCTCCCATCAGTGCCCTCATTACCCACTGGGATACAGAGCAATATCCAGTGTTGACAGCCTCCCAGATTTTTCCATCAAAAGGGAAGATGAAATTAAACTGTGAGCAGAGGGCAGGAAAGGAAAGAGAGGTGCCAAATAATTTTTTTGATACATGTAATATAAACAATCCAAAAGTTCAGGTACAGAAAATTTACATCAGGAGCTTGTTCTGATAATGAAAATCTATTCATGGAAGGGGAAAAATAAGAAAGAAGATGGCCTCAAAACTCTATGGAACTGACATGACCAGGTTTTCCCCAGAATTATATAGTCAACTATCTTCTAAATTGTTACTACTATACCAAAAAAAATCTCCAAAAGTTAACTATAGTTGCCATCACTGCAGATTAAAGTTTGAGCCCTGACTTAGTCTGTGAATACATTATTATCAGTATGATGGCTCTATTAACAGCTCATATGCCCCTTTAGGTGCTGGAATAATTTAAAAGAAAGTGAACATGTATCTGGCTTAGTGGCTTATTACACTTACTATCCTTGGCTGGAGTGAGTAAATGACATGGCATATGGCAAACAGGCATTAGGGCAGTTCATGCCTACTTCATGGGTCTACAGCATTTTTCTCATGATATATATGTCATACAAAACTTCTTCTCCCAGTACAGAATGGGATCAACTGGCAATTTGCCACAATGAACTTTTCCCATTGTCCTAAAAATGTACTTAGGAGCTTTTAATATCTTATAAAACTCAACCATAATTATAATGATAATTTAAAATTACAATAGTTTGAAATTACAATGTCACAACCCTGTTCTAAACATTGTGCATGTGTTAATTCCCTTAACCTTCATACAACAATATAAGAAAATCACTGTCTTTTTTAAAAATATATATATTTTATTGATTTTTTACAGAGAGGAAAGGAGAGGAATAGTTAGAAACATTGATCAGCTGCCTCCTGCACACCCCCTACTGGGGATGTGCCTGCAACCAAGGTACATGCCTTTCACCAGAATCGAACGTGGGACCCTTCAGTCCACAGGCTGACACTCTTATCCACTGAGCCAAACCGGTTAGGGCAGAAAATCACTGGCTTTATCATTGTTTTACCAATGAAGAAAGTGAGACACAGAGTTAAGTAATTGATCAAGGTTATATAACTCTAAGTGAAGGGCTGCATTTTGGCTTTGGCAATCTTGCCTGAAAGTGCATGTTCTTAGCCATTAAAACTATTCTTTCCCAAGAGCTAGGCTTATTTTTCATCTGATGTGAGGGCTCCTCCCACATGAATTTTACTCATGGAGTAGGAGAAAAAAGGAAAAGCAATATATGACAGCATGAGTAAATACCTGGAGAGGCTATGACCTGATACCTCTATGCTCACTTGGGAACCCAGAATTTCAACTGGAGCACCCTAAGATACTAAAGAGAGAGGAATGATTATTAAATGACCATCTGACTTAACCAGAACCACTTGTCAACATGGCCATTCTCGATTTTATCCTTCAAATTTTACTTTTCACTCACAACCCAATTTTGTGTCCCAAAATGGTGTTGGACTCCATCTATAAGTGTCCAATAAACAGATAACACTCACTCAGACTGTGTATTGCTGAGAGGCAATCACATCTATAAAGCTATTAACGGACTATACACCAGGATCAATAAGCCAGAGAAGTTTACAAACAGTGACTAAGGCTTCTGGATAAACCAAGAGTTTGCCTAAATGGTCACCTGCCAAGAGATGTTATAACCTGTGCACTGGGTTCATGGAGTCTGTAGATCATGATTCTAATCATCACTTAGGCAACGGACAAATCATGAGAAAAGTGGTGATAGAGAAGACATAGGGCTTTCTTGTCTGTTCATTTTTTCTGTGTGCAGCAAGTCAAGGTTTTGCTTTGCTTTCAATTTTATTTAGTTTACAAGATGAAAGCCTCCTACCAATGAAGCTTGTTTTCATATCTGAAAAATCTACCATTGCACTTGACTCTGACAAAAAAAAGATCCTATTAGTCCTGCCTCCAGGCTCCTGTTCTTTCCTTTTGCTCTCTCTGATATGCCCTTTCCTACATTGGTCTAACCTTGCATATTACCCCCACCTCTTGGCAGATTCAACTATTCTCCTTACAGTTTTAGAAGAGCAATGACAGCTGAAGTCTACTGTAAACTACTCAGGGATGAAGAGGAGGTGATGAAACAGAACATGTAAGTTTGGATGGTGAGTGGAAAAAATGAGATTAGGGGCATGAATACAGTTGAGAGAATGGGTTTTCTGACAAGGAGAACCTGAGTATTTAGTAGTCACAGGAAAGCTGGACTTCATGTGTTGGATGAGAGAGGGTAATCAAATAAATAATCAAAGGACTGCGATTCAAAGGGTCAGAGAAAAAGGAAGAATTAACGTTAGAAAAGAGAAGATGGGATTATCATAATCTTGGAGTGGAAGCCCATGAGGAATTAGATAAATTTGGGAAATGTGGACATCCTCTGACCTCCCAAGAAAACAGTGCTTTCTCAACTTCATTCCACGACTAAAATGTGAGATTGAGAAGGCACTCATTCCTGTTTTAAGGTTATAAAGGTCAAAGTTACGCTGAATTAAGTCAGTTTATTGAAAACCCTTATATGAAAGCATTTCATATGCTTGACTTGAAATGTCAAATGTATCCCTGAAAATGACAACAAAAAAATGCATACTCTGAACAGATAAACATGTTGTAGATGCTCTTGATATGAGCCAAGGGTGGGGAGGGTACACTGAAGCATAGACTTTTACCCCTTTTCATTCATTTTGCTGTATGGGTCAGAAAAATCCGTGAACTGTTTCTGTAGACCTGTGAACATATTTAAATGCCATAAGAAGGAAGGCAAGTTACTTGACTTTTTTCAAACTTGAACCCTAAGCACATCATATATCTTAAGGAGTAAAACTGCACAGTTTCACAGAAGGGAAAATTCTGACCTTAGCAATATGTGATGTCCCAATGGATACGGGGATTAAGTGTCTGAAATGCAGTTGTAATACAGCGGGGAACTTACAGCAACCACTGAGGCATGAAATGTGAGAGGAATAACAATGTGTGTTCAGGTTATAAAAGCCAGCATTAAATGTTTGCTGGTGTGATTGTAAGAGCAGAAGGTTTACTCATGATACACTCTATACACATAAAAGAAAAGTAAGGATGAGACTGTGCTGAGTGTGACACTGCTAAAATATAAGCCAAAGAAAGCGAGGGGACAGAGGCACAATGCACTGAATACAGAGAGGCAGCAATGGTGAGACCCACTTGATAGCCGTAGGAAAGAGCCCAGGTGTCATGTGAGGAGCCAAATGAAACTGTCAAAAGGGAGAGCTTTCCTCGGCCAGGGCAAAGCAAAACAATGGAAGAAATGGCAGGAGTGATGGGCTTTTTGAAGCAGATGTTGTTGCTGGTTCCTAGCCCAGGTTCCTGACTGGATTGAGTGCACCAATGCTAGTGTCTGAGTTGGAGACACACCAGAGCATTCTATGAGCAGTGCAGGTCCGAGGGAAAAAGAGAAAGGGAGGAAGATCAACAGTACAAACCAGGTTGTTAAAGCCCACGAAGGAGAAAACTCTGCTTCCTCATCTGTGCTGTTGAGTCTCGATCTAGTCCCTCAGTCTGTGGTCTCTGCTTCTTTGTCAGGGATAGAGAGGTTTGGTCATGCATTCTTACTGTACAGAAACTCTACTAAGGTGGTAGAAAAAGTGCTGCATAATCAGCCATTTTACTCCTTGTTAAAGCAGACAATATACAAGATTGAATAACTCCAGGAATCCCACTTGAAAAGTATTACAAGAAGATTTTAAGATTAAGTAAAAATAATGGCTTTAGTCCCAGTCTCAGGATGTGGGGACCATACGAGTCAAAGGCAGTCAAATTCGACGATGGAAAAATGAAAGCACATGAAAAAAATAACTTTGTTACAGAATTCTCAGTGGTAGTCCAAGCTTCAGATGAATATTTAATCTTTTAGGAAATCCACCCCAGTGACAAATCTAAAAGAATTGATGTTCGTCCCCACTGAGATTAGACACAGAAGGGAGGGGAATCCTATAATGCTTCTGAATCTGATGTGGTACTTTCATCATAAGCAAGGAAAACAGATGTAGCTAACTACGCAAAGGGAAAATGTAATTAGAAGGATGTTGATGAGAAAAATAAAGAAACAGACTTAAAATCTGGCAGTTTCAGGTATGTAAGCAGCAGAAAGAACTCAAGAGTCTTTGCCACTGAAATAATTGCACCCATTTTTCCTTCTTGTGTCACTCAAGATTCACAGTCCCAGAGAGAGTCTTTGAGATAAGCCTGGGTCCCATCTGCCCCTTCAGGCAGAGAAAAGTAGGGCTCCTTGATGTATAGTCCCCTCAAGAAGAAGCAATTGAAAACAGGTAGCTCCCTAAACAGACATTAGGAACTGGTACAAAAAGAGAATGGATACTGGGCAGTGTAAAAAATTTAAAAGCAAACATCTGCCTAAACTAGAAAAAAAAAATCTTGACAAAAGAATTTTAACGAAGAAGCAATTATGACCTATTGTTACTAATACATATCAAGAGAGGGTAGGGTGAACCACTGTGATGGTTAATGTTGTCCCATCAATGTCACTTGTATCATGGAGTGCCCAGACATTTGGTCAAGCATTATTCTGGGTACCTCTGTAAGGGTGTTCCTGATTGAAATGAACCTTTGCATCAGTAGACTTAGTAAATGGATTGCCTTCCCTAATGTAGGTGGGTTTCATTTAGTCAGTGTGGGCCAGAATAGCACAAAAAGGGTGACCAGTAAATAAAAGGGAACTCCTCCTACCTTGAACCTGAGACACAGAACCTGAAGCATAGGTCATTTTCCTGCCTTCAGACTTGAACTGAAACCTCAGCTTCTGCTGGGTCTCCAGCCTGCTGGGCTTTGGACTGGAACTCACACCAGTTCCAGTTTGGCTCCTCTAAGGCATCAGCTTGCTGATCACAGATCAAATCTGTTTCTTTGGAGAAACCTAATACAAGTGCCTCCTTGAAGTGGAGACATAGAAATACATGTTTCTCCTCCTCTGCTGTGTTTAAAGTAGCTTGTATTGTCCTATAGTCATTTCATTAATGCTATTTTTCATTTATCTTGCTGCAGTGCATATTGGATTTGGAAATCAGAAAACTAGTTTTAAGTACTTGTTTTGACATAAATTTAATCCTGGAAAAACTGCACCTTCTCTAAAGCATGATGGTTTTGAGGAACAAATTGCATAATTAAAAGGAAAATATCCAACTGATGCCTGTTGAACAGTAGCTATTTCATGTGTGTAACATCTAATATGGAATATAAATCCATATCAGAGTCCATGTTGTCTACTTTCTTGTTTACTTCAAAAAAGTCTTTACTTCAAAAACGTCTGTGAGCAAAATGGAAATATACTTGATGGAAACTTTTTCTTTGATTTCTAATTATAAATTATACACACTGCTATGTGCATGGAGTTAACCAAATACTATTAACCACAAACATCCTGCATATAGTCTCAGCACAAAAATGAGCAATTAGGCAAGGCTACTAGAGTCTTCTAGGAAACGGAATATCCTGCTGATAAAGTGTAATTTCCAAGATAAATGACAGGCTGATTTTGTGTGGGGGGTTTGTGTTAGGAGAGATTTTCTATCATTTTCAAAAACAAAAAAAAAATCGAAGTCAAAGCAAGTGATTTGGTAAGTGTTATTGATGTAAATTCTAGTGAGCATATCATATTTACTATCCTCACTAAGACTCACTTCTCAATGAAAAATAATCTTCTGACAATTGGAAAAGTAATATTTGCATCTCATATCTCAGGATTCTAAGGTCAACTATTCTAGTTTAATCTCGCCTTTAACTATTTATTTAAATGATGTCTATATAACCTTAAAATAAACTTTTTTGTGCTGTCAGATAACAGATTTGATGAAATCATTTAGTTATTTTTGACCTTGTGAGGACATAGCCAGAGAAAGACACAGAATACAAATTCCCAATTCCAATATTATGATTTTTTTTGTATAGCTAACAAAATTTGAAGTCGGTGAAAAGAAAAATCCCCAGTCATAAAAATACATGTATACAAATTCTTTAAGATTCTTATTCCATTCATTTTAAGAAAACTTAGACCCAGAAAGAATATGAAATTTTCCCACTTTTACAGTACTACTTTTGAACATGATCCAGATCATCTCACTCATTCTTTAGTTCACTCTTTCAGAAAATACTAGTTAAGCATCACCTTGTGCCAGGCAGGCATTCTCTGAAGCTGAAGACACAGAGAGAAAAGGACAGCACTATCCTGAAACTTAGATTTTAGAAGCGAGACTCCAACAATGAACAAGCAAACAAATCAATAAGAGTCCTAGGTGGTGAAAAGTGCTAGAAAGATCATCTCAGGATACTGTAAACAAAGAGGGATGTGGAGCCCCTTCTGTGGGAGTTGTCAGCATAAAACTCCCACTTGAAGCGACATTTGAGCTGAATCAATGATCACAAAGAAGCAGGCTTGTGAAGACCTGGGTCAGAGGTATTCCCGGCAGGGGAACAGCACGTGCGAAGTCCCTGGAATGGTATCCACCTGACTCATTTGAGGGACAAAGAGAAAGCCAGTCTGCCTGGAGCGTATGGATGAGGAAGAAAGTGGCAGGAGACTGAGTTGTTTACAGCCATGATGAGAATTTGAGATTTTAGTTGAAAAGCAAAGGATGCTCTCAGCCCAGTCACAGTCCAGTGATCCCGTTATCATGAAGCTGAACCTTTTTCTGGCAACAAATGGCTCTACTTCTGGAATAACTTAAAAGCAGGTTCTGGCTTCTTTGCTGTAGGACTTCATTTATCTGTAACATGAGGCTGCTCAGTAAGCCAAATGATTCCATAAAACAGATTTCCTCCGATGGCCAATCCATTCCATCTACCAAGGGGGTGCCATTTGTTTCCCCTGGGCTGCTGCAGAGCTGTGTGTCCATCCTGGACATTCTGTAGTTGCCTGAGCAGCGAAAGCCCAGCGAGTGAGCAGTGATGGATGGCCTGCCTCTGAGGAGCACACATCCTCAAATGAATCCACATCAGCAGCGCTGCTCTTTCCAGCTTCTTCTCCGGAGCAGGGGCCAACTCCACGGGCACTTTGGAGACAAGAGTAATTTCTGCTCCCATTTTTCCCCTGCCTGACAAATAAAGAGAGACAGCTCTGTTTTAAATCAAACCCCCAATTCAAGGCTTGTCTTCATCCTATAATGGAAGTTAAATGAAACAAGTGAAAGTTGTTTTGACTTACACCCAATGGAGCTGGAAACTCAGTGAGGCATTCAGTGAGGAATGGGGGCAAGTGGTGATCGAGGGAGTGGCCAGATCATCTCATTCCCACTCTGATAGTTCTTGGTTACAGCAAATAGGATCCATTTATATGTCAGATTTTCTAATAGAGTTCCATGCCTTCTAATTCCTCCACAACATCAATTCCATCTCTACATGTGCATCTATTTATAAATCTTTATTCCATCTATCTCTGCTGAGCAAGAAAGGGGAGATTAGGAAATCAGAAAGCATGTGTCACTCATGAGTCAACTTGATGTGAGAAAACAGGACTTCCCTTTGCGGTTATATTTATTCTGTAGAACTTTTTTCCCAAATCTCATAACATCTTAGAAGTACATCAAACATTGAATAAAAATAGTGATAGAGCCAGTGAAATAATTATAAAACACTATTCCATAGGAAATGACATAGGGAATGCTGATTATTCTTCTCTGTTTTATCCCCTATATCAGGGGTCAGCAAACTATAGCCTGCAGGTCAAAACGGGCCACCTGCCTATTTTGTAAATAAAGTTTTATTGGAACAGAGTATTGCCCATTTGTTTATATATTGTCTATAGCTATTTTTAGGCTTCAATAGTAATCAGAGTTGAGTAGTTGCATTAAAGATCCTCTGGCTCACCAAATCTAAAACATTTATTATCTGGCCCTGTACAACAAATGTTTGTTGACCTTGGGTCTATATCTTTAATAATTCCCTTCACACAAAGATTTAGCATATCTGTAATAGGTCCTGGGAAGTCCCGGTCATAAATAGTTTACCAGACAAGATGGATATTTTGCATGGTATAGCAGACGTTGCTGTTGCCCTAGCAAGATTCCCTTAATCCCCCAACTGTTCTGAGCTTGGCTCCTAGCAGCTCACAGATGTATCCTTCTCATGAGAGTTGCCTATGTGAGCCTAACTGGAGCCACTTCCCTAGAAATGCACCCCTCCCAGGGGTAGCCCAGAGCCAATGACTGACTGCTATGTAATATTAAAAACAAACAAACAAAAAAACTAGCTCCCTTGTTTCAAGGTAGGACCAGCATGCAGTGCCATGGTCCACAGTTCCATGTGTGATCAAGCTAAGGCCAGACTTCAGCAAAATCCACATCTTTGCAGAGCTTCCTCCCTACAATATCCAGCTTCCCTCACTCCTTTTCAGATTTCACCCGCAGCATTCCCTCACCAAATGCCTCGTGAAAAATCCTTTCTTATGCTGTGCTTCTTAATTACCTACCTAGGGCACACAGTGATTATATAAAAGGAGCATTTATTACATCCATACAGTGATTCAAGAGAAATGTGGAGAAATTTGGAGTGTATTATGTGATGATGTGATAAAGGTAGAAAGTTAGTGTAGGGGAAGAAAAACTTTTCCTCTACCCACTTAGATTCCGTGATGGGGGTGTGAAAATTAAACTGCCCTGAGACACTAACCAGAGAAAAAGTTTCATTTATATGAACTTGGGACCCAACAATAAAAGTAGCTGGCTCCTTCCATGGTTGGAATTAGAGGCATATATACCTAACCTAGTAAAGGAAAAGAATGGGAGTAGAAAAGTCTTTATGAAAAGAACAAGTAGCTTTCTTTAGGAAAGATAAATGTGCTTCAATGAGAACAAGCTAGAGCTAAGAAAATGTGTGATGTTTGTCTATACGGGTATGAGCATACTTTGTTTCTTTTAGGACATAAAACTCCCCCAATAAGAAATTTGGGGTAGGTTTTATTCTCATTCTTCCTTCCAGAGGAAGATCTGCCCTAAAGAGGAAATCAGGCCTTATTCCCAAGAGTTGGTGCTTTAAAAAAACTCCCAGAAGGCTTCTTTTACAATTGCCTTCATCTCAAAATAATCCTTATGCCAAAGTGGCATATACTGATCCCCTTCCATATCACCTCTGGGGTTCCACATGGACCCCACTTTGGGAAGCAAGAAAAGAAGAAAGTAGGTGCCATCTCCTGCTATTCTATCTACTCTAGGATGGCATAGTCCTCTGTGCAGATGATTAGTCTAGACCCGTGATCGGCAAACTGTGGCTCACGAGCCACATGCGGCTCTTTGGCCCCTTGAGTGTGGCTCTTTCACAAAATACCACAAAATACCACGTGTGGGCGC
>NW_005354673.1:793452-797812 GCF_000412655.1 Myotis brandtii
TCGTGGCCCAGCACAGAAGTCGGTATTTTGTGGAAGAACCACACTCAAGGGGCCAAAGAGCCGCATGTGGCTCGCGAGCCACAGTTTGCCGACCACTGGTCTAGACCAACCTCCATTTTCTTCCTTTTCCTACTGATACCATTGTAATTAACTAGTTATTAATAACAGGGAAGGAGCAAAGGAAAGGGCCAACATAATAGGCATGTTCCCTGCAAAACACTGGGGGAAGGAGACTGGATAACGGGAAGACAGACACATGCCCAGTAAAGTAGGGTGACAGGGAAGGTGCTTCCTGTCAGTCACACCTGGGAACTGAGGTCATTGTCCAGAATGGGCATGGCCACTGCAAGCAGGCGAAGATTTGGGAGACTTAACCCCCTAACTGAAGGAGTTCTCTCTCTTGTGCTCTTGGTTCCTCTTGGCACCCTTGGCTCATGGCTCACGCTTGGTTTCCTGGCCCTTGTAGCCCGCAGCCATGTGGACCCCCAAACATAATGGACTAATGAATGGACTGCAGCTAGCCTGATGCTGAACAGGAACCAGTGCTTGGCTTCCTGGCCCTTGTAGCCTGCAGCCATGTGGACCCCCAAACATAATGGACTAATGGACTGCAGCTAGCCTGATGCTGAACAGGAACCAGCTCCAACATGGAAAGGAAACTCTGGACACTGGCTTTGCTTCTAACCTAGCTTTACTGAAACCCCGGCTACACTGCTATGACTGGGCGAAGGGAAATGGGGCTTTGGAAACCCAGGGGTGTAATGCCATGGAAATAAAGCTTTCTACTATGTCGCATCCTCCTGTGGGGCCTCCAGAAATGCTTATTCCAGAGATACCCCAAGAACCCCACTCCCACTAGCAACGGGGAAAGGCGAGGCACGTTTTGCTCTAACGCTACCAGTAACACTGTCACCCCTAGGAGAGCACTTCCTCTGGCTCCAGCCTTAGGGACTACAGACAGGCACACACACAGAAAGAAGCTGGAGAACTTTCCATGAGGCTGACTCCACTGACGGCTACTGCAAGCTTTGTCAGCCTGCTCCCCTGTCGGCAGAGGCCTGGAAAGAGCAGCAAATGACAACTGAACATAAAAGAAATGGTCCATTTAAAAATGTATTTTGTATCTAATTTCCAACCTGACATGTTCCTTGCCACATGAACCTCAGAGGCTTACTGGAGTGAGGAAAACAAGAAGAGATTTCTTTTTTCAAACAGTGCACAATTTGTCACATACTTTTTAGCTAAATTGTGTTCTTTGTTGATTTGCTTGTATTTCTAAGGCTTAAAAAAAAACTAGTGTTCTTGGGCTCCCTCTCTGCTACAACAATCACAACCCCCACCCCGCCACCATGCTTGTGAGATAGGCACCAACCTCCCTTCCTCACCCCCCCGCCCCAGCACATACACACATACACACCAGGATAGACAGCCCATTGGAATGTCTGTTAATAAACACCCTGAGGCATTCTCTTTAGCTGAACAATTCAGAAAATTTTCTAAGAGAATGAACCATGTGTGACCTGAATTGGCTTTAGAAATGCTTTTCAGAGCAGAGGGAGCAACATTTGCAGCATAATCGCCTTCTACCTTGACATTAATTATGCACTGTGGTGTTCTGAGAGGAACTCAGAGCCAGGAATCTAAGTGTTTGTAAAGTAAACATGTCAAGCAAGGCAGGGCATTGTAAAATGAAGAAACTATTAAATCCTATGCTGTTATGATCCATTCCGCCACTCTTTTTTTCTTCATAAATCTTCCACATTCAACAGACAAAGGGATGGCATTTTCCTCTTCAAAGAGAGATAAGGTGACTCCACGATACTTACAGTTTAGATTTCTTGAAAGAGGAAAAGAGAAAAGGAGGTGCTTTCTTCCACGTTGTGATTGAAAATAAAAGGGGCTTGCTGATTTAAAGAGCTGCACAGCCTCAGGGAACCGTTGAAGCATTCTCTACAGAAACAATTCTGTTTTTATGCAGCCATAAGAACCGTAATTTCATTCCTCTTTCTTCATTATCAAGGACATTTTCATAACAGCAGGGTTTTAGCCGGTCCTGCATTTACCTATTCCTTAGCTTTACTTCTCCATTTAGTGTCATTAGCCCTTGTAGGTGGCATCTTTATTAATTGTTAGAAATACTACTCTGATGCCACAAAAGAGTCCAGCTTTTGCAAGAGGCTTAATGAGAAAATTCTATTTATAAGGAAAAATTCTAAGTATCAAAAATATTCAGCAGATTCCAGTGGTTTTCAAAATAATTTTTAGTCACTTTTCAACTAAATCTAATGATAAAGCCCAATTTAAAACACACACACACACACACACACACACACACACACCAAATAAAAGTGGAACATCCCTAGCTGAGCTGGACCCCACCCCATGTACACACATCCCCTTGGTACTCTCAAGGCACCAGCCAAACTCAGTTTACAAACTAATAATTTAATCAACTCCCAATATATTATTGTCTTATAGATAAAGTATTTACGCTCACTGACAAAGGGCTTATTAAAACCATCTCCTTTTAAAATCATTCTACAGAAAACCATTTCTGTCTAACAAGATACCACTCCCTGAAAGACAGGTGAAAGACATTTTTTTCCTGACAAACAGTGCTTCACATTATTGGAAATGCCCATCGACAAACATCCCTGCCAGGAATTTCATGTTGGTAAAATCTGTGAACACATTAGCCGATCATAGCATTTTAAAAAAAAAGAAATCAAGAAAGAACTTATTTCTGGTGAAGCTCACAAAATTCCTAAAGCAGCCAAAGTTCTCTAGAGGTCAAAACTATTTAAATTTCCTTTGAAAAGGAAATTAACAAGTACTTGAGAGCTGTTAATGATAATTTGAAGATAGAGAGTGAATGAAAAAGGGTAATTTTATGAGGTCAAGTGTAGAGTATCCAGGATAGCTGAAGGTGATCTACTGAGTGATGAACAGACCTGTTCATGAGAAAGAGACAAAGCGAATGAGATTGTGTTTAATTAGGAAAGGAATAATTTAGAAATTGAATTGCATTTATATCTTTTAAATTCCATTAAATCAGAGAAGACTTATTCTGTGTCACCCCAAGAGCAAAATGAGTAGAGTGTATTAGTACAAGAAACCAGATTTGTTTTTTTAATATTTTTTATTGATTTCAGAGAGGAAGGGAGAGGAAGAGGGAGATAGAAACATCAATGATGAGAGGGAATCATTGATCATTGATCGGCTGACTTCTGCACACCCCCCACTGGGGATCTTGCTGGCAACCGGGGGATGTGCCCTGACCAGGAATCAAACTGTGACCTTTATTAGTACAAGAAACCAGATTTGTTCTTTTAATATTTTTTATTGATTTCAGAGAGGAAGGGAGAGGAAGAGGGAGATAGAAACATCAATGATGAGAGGGAATCATTGATCATTGATCGGCTGACTTCTGCACACCCCCCACTGGGGATCTTGCTGGCAACCGGGGGATGTGCCCTGACCAGGAATCAAACTGTGACCTTCTGGTTCATAGGTTGACACAACCACTGAGCCCTGCCAGCCAGGCTACAAGAAACCAGATTTTACATAAACATAAGAAAAGTCCAAAATAGGCAAACTTGGGAGGTAATAAGCTTCTGATACTAGAGACATAGAAGTATGAACTGGGAGAACCAATGAAGATTCTTGAATACAATTTGGTGCTTGGTACACAAGACCTTAAAACCCCTTATCAATGCTCAATAGATGTGTTCTAATCTGATTGCAGTAATGGCTAAAAAAAACTGAGGCAGAGCTAAAAGTGCTCTGTGCACAGGAGCTCCATGCACAAAAAAATTTTTACAGAGAAAATGTGGAAGCAAAGTAAAGAAATTGATTGGCTTAAAGCTTAAAGCGTAGTTGGCTGTTATCCGTTGTCTTTAGGTTTCAATCTCATAACCTTGAGGTATTTACAGGCTTAAATTTCCATTTGCTTAAGTAGGTGCCACAGCATTGAAGCCATCCAGTCAAAGGCCTCCTAGTTTGATTCATTTAACAAGTACTAGTGGAAGTCAAAACACTTCCAATCGATTGTCCATGAACCACCAATTGTGCTGAAGCTTTCATCAATTTGATGTGTGTGGCAAAATCCACAGATAATGTAACAATGGAAAGGATTAGAAGCATCTTCTGGAACTGTGATGTGACCTCCCAAATGGTTGTAAATTAGACTTCCCCTCACCATCTAATGCCCTCATATTTGATCACACAGTGTATCTTGGAAACAAGAATAGTAATCGGATACATCACTTTTTAAAAACATAAACATATATCTGAAGTTGTTTTTAAAACTAAAAGCCATACCTTGAGTAATATGGAGGACACACACACACACACACACACA
>NW_005354673.1:800077-811504 GCF_000412655.1 Myotis brandtii
AAGAGATCAACCGAAGGACTTGTATGCATGCATATAAGCATAACTAATGGACATAAGACACGGGGGGGTAAGGGAGGGCAGGGGATTGTCAAGGGCAGGGGGGGGGAAGGACACATATGTAATACCCTTTGTAATACTTACTATAATATTTTTTTAAAAAGAATAAAAAAAAAGAAGCAAGACGAAAGAAAAAAAAAAGAAATTGATTGGCTTAAAGCGTAAAGCATAGTTGGCTGTGATCTGTTGTCTTTAGGTTTCAATCTCATAACCTTGAGGTATTTACAGGCTTAAATTTCCATTTGCTTAAGTAGGTGCCACAGCATTGACGCCACCCAGTCAAAGGCCTCCTAGTTTGATTCATTTAACAAGTACTAGTGGAAGTCAAAACACTTCACCATCAATTGTGCTGAAGCCTTCATCAATTTGATCTATGTGGCAAAATCCACAGATAACATAACAATGGAAAGGATTAGAAGCATCTTCTAGAACTGTGATGTGACCTCCCAAATGGTTGTAAATTAGACTTCCCCTCACCATCTAATGCTCTCATATTTGATCACACAGTGTATCTTGGAAACAAGGATAGTAATCATATACATCACTTTTTAAAAATATAAACATATATCTGAAGTTGTTTTTAAAACTAAAAGCCATACCTTGAGTAATATGGAGGACACACACACACACACACACACACACACACACACACACACGGAAAAATAGCTTTAAGTTATAGAACCTCAGAATTATTTGGGGTTTTCTCACACTCTTTGTCTAAATCTCTATATGATCTGCATGTTGCTTAACTTCAATTTGGGCTCCCTTCCCTCATCTTTGTAGAAAACAAAACAAACAAACAAACTTCCACTAGCTCTCCTTGTTTGAATGCATGTCTGTTCTATTCAAACTTCAGTTCTTAAGTCAAATATATCCTCCTGAGTCAGGCCATACCTAACCATCCAATTTAAAGACACACGCCCCCCCCCTTCATTATTTATTTGTTCTTTAACTAAGTAATTTATTTATTTTCTTAATCTCAAAGTCTACACTAGATTAAAAGTTCCATACTTATTTTAGTTCACCATTGTAAATTCAAGACCAAAACCACAGAAGTCTCAAGAGAGAATGAACAAGTTCAGAAGTCGATGGAGAAACTCGTTCCCAAGGTTGATTTGGAGATGTCTCTTTTTTATAATTTATAACCATTTATTTTCAGGTGCTTTTAATAAATTTTCATTATCCCTATTTTCATCTTAAAAATGTAACTGTAAATCAATAATTAATTGAATAACCATCATGGGCTGAAGTTGTGCAAAGAATTGTATATTAGTAAATGTTTCAGATAGTATGTACTCCAAAACTTAACTCTATTTGGATATAAAATATATGTATAACTCAACTTGGGCAATAAATGATATTTTAGAGATAGGCAATCTGGCACCATGGTTCCAACAGGAGAGAAATGAGAGAGATAGTCAATATGTTTCTAAGTCTTCAATTTTTTTATTTCTCTCTCTCTCTCTCTCTCTCTCTCTCTCTCTCTCTCTCTTTCTAATCCAAAGGCACAACAAGGTAAGGCTCATGCCTGGGGTAGGAGAGCTTGTCCTATGAAGCGTGAACCAGATTCATTTCTCCCTTCCCCTCTCAAATTTCAGTCTGTGCTTCAGGGTAGAAGATAAGATGTCCTTCTTCAAAAGCAGTATTGTGGACTTCTCAGCATTTAGCTGGAAAATTACCCAAATGCGTAACAGTCCTCATATCATCCATATCATTCCAAGGCCATCGCTACCAACCAGAAATGATGTAAAATTAAAGAGTTATTATGGGCAAACAGTTGAGAATGGCTCTATCAGAGCCTTTTCAGTTCCTTCACTTCCTCAGAAATGACACTTCACAGTGTCACGCATCCTAGCCCTAAAATATTATCTATCACACAGTGTCATAGAGAGTTATTTCTGGTCCTACCTCTCTTGCTAGACTATGAACTCCTTGAGTAAACATACTGACTAAGGACTGTTTACCTTCTGAAATCCAGGAATTTAACACACTGCCTACAACTAAGAAGAAGCTCAGAAAAACCAACCTCCATTGGCTTGGAACCATCTGTTTTTCCAGAAGAATTAGGCTTTTTGGGAAACCATTGCTGAATCAGACATTGGCAAGAACCATTTTGTATCCTACTGCCATGTGGTTTTCTCCCTATTTTAAAGGTGCTTCTTTCAAAATAAATCTTCCCAGAGCAGAGCTCAGGTATTGACAGCCAGCTGGGTGTATCCACTTTCATCGATTGCAGAAGTTCCAATGTGGTTAGGGGAGTGCATTGAAATTAATATGCACACACACACACACACACACACACACACACACACACACACCAGTGTGTCTAGCACTGAGAGAGAAGAAATCTTAAGGTTTCAATATTTGGTGAACACATAATAAATTTATAATCTAACAGAAAGAAGGTTTGTCTAAATAGTTTTGCCAATGGTCAGAGAAATACATACTCTATCAACTTATTTAAAACAGAAATGTAAGAGCTCCTTTAAAAGTATAGAATTGGTGAGTTGTACTTGGTTATTCTTCTAAACATCCACCTCCAAAACCACATGAGCTTTCCACAATAGTTTTGGCTCTATGGAAAAATACAGCTGGCTGAGGTGACAGAAACAGTTCCCTTTCAGAAGTAGTGTGCTAAGTCTACGTGCATTCACTTTCATTTAGTTGTGTGTGTTTTTCCTTTTTCTCTTTATGTAGGTTAGAGGCCTTTCTGTCCTATAAAAATAATAATAATAAATACCTTAAAATGTAATAGCTTAGAGCTTTATGACACCCAGTGACAAAGGAATGGAAATATTCTTGCTCACAAATACAGAATGCAAAGAATCCTGGAAAATAAAGGTCCTGATTGACGTATGGCCCAAATGTACTATTAATGTGAGAATGAGAGTGTCTGGTCGGTGATATTTGTCATGATTTCAATGAGAGATGGAGAAAAAGAAGGGGAAACAAAGTTGCATAAAACCCCTTAGAGATTTTGAAGAGCCAGAAGAATGGAAATTAGTCTAGATTATATAAGAAATATTCCAGAAAGGCAATCTCTAAGAAATGGAAGGAACAGGAGAAAAATGCCAAAAATCCTTCTAAGCACAAGCAACTACCATTCCCTACAGAATCTAGAGCTGAAATCGTGATTTTTAAAAATATTTTTATTGATTTCAGAGAAGGGAGAGAGATAGAAACATCAATGATGAGAGAGAATTATCAATTGGCTGCCTCCTGCACACCCCACAATGGGGATTGAGCCCACAACCCCGACCAGGAATCGAACCGTGACCTCCTGGGTCATAGGTCGACACAACCACTGAGCCATGCTGGCCAAGCTCAAACTATAATTTAAAACAATTTTGGTTTATTTTCTCCTAATTATAAAAGCAATAATTACTTATTATTTATTTATTATTTCAATTCTCAGAGATAAAATCTGTATTTCCTTCCAGATATAGATACATATGCATGTTTCAACATAATTGAGAACATATTGAATATATAATCTTTCTAAACTACAGAGATTTATTTACTTTCTCCAGTTCCATAAAAACTATTTTAATACAGTATTATATAGATGTATTATCGTGTACTCAAAGATTTGCTCAATGTGGAATATATTCATTATTTCCAATGATTCAATTATTTTTTAAATTATTAAGAATTCACCAAAAACTGGAAGCAGGAAGATGTTCTTCAATAGGCGAATGGATAAACTGTGGTACATCCATAAAGGTAATATTCAGCATTAAAAGAATGAGCTATCAAGCCAAGGCAAAACATCGATAAAGATTAAATGCATATAATTAAGTGAAGGAAGCCAGTAGAAAAAGATGGCATACTGTATGATTCCAACTATATGACATTCTGTAAAAGGCAACACTATAGAGATGGTAAACAGATAAGTTTTTGTCAGCTGCTGTGGGAATGAGAAAGGGGTTCAATAGATGAAATAGTGAAAATTTTAGAGCAGTGAAACTCTACAAATTTCAGTATGATACTGTAATTGTGGATGCATGACATGAATTCTTCAAAACCAACAGGACTTTTTATCACAAAGAGTAAACCTTAAGATATAAAGTAATAAAAATAGTTTTAAATTATATTAATCTAGGAGGTTCAGGATCCCATGATAAAATGCAAACCACAAAAAAAAATGCAAACCACAGCCAAATAACCCAACTGGATTATAAATGTATGAAACGACATTGAAAGGGATGGAGGAAATGTTCTAATCTCTATAACTTTGGAAATGAGTGGAGTCTCCAAGACTAAAGGCAAAAGGAATTATACATAAGCACTATACTCTTTTTGATAAAATTGTTTTCATGGAGGTACAGAAAAAAGAACCTCTGGGTTGACAAATGGTAGAGAAATAGAAAAAAAATTGTCTCTAGTGGGCACTCAGTAGTCATATACAGAACATGATCAAGGGTATTACATTGGGTTCGTGTTACAAGATGAGGTCTGTGTATGCTCACTTTCCCATCAACATTATTTCAGGAGAACGGGTCTCTCTTAAGTGCATAAAATTTCTTGAGTGAAAAATGCATGACCAGGTGTTGCCAGGTATTAGTGGTTCACAATCCCAAGCCCAGAAAAATGAGTTAATTCTTGAAGGAAACAACATTGAACTTGATCATATTCAGTTGCTTTGATTCAGCAAGCCACAGCAGTTAAAACCAGGATATCAAGGTTTTTGAATAGTATCCATGTCTCTGAAAAAAAGAATAGTTCAGCAGGTGGATGAAGAAGATCTAACAGTTATTCAGCCATGGAAATAAGAAGATGTGGGATGACTTCTAAGACCCACTTGTGATATTTTAATGCACAGCATAGTGATTATAGTCCATAATGTTGCACTACATACTTCAAAGTTGCTAAGGGGCTAGGTCTGAAATGTTGTCATCACACAAAAAGAAATGATGATTATGTGACATGATAGAGCTGTGATCTAAGGTACGGTGGTAATTATATTGCATTAAATAAATGCATCAAATCAACATGTTGTACATCTTAAGCTTACACAATGCTATTATATTTCAATTATATCTCAAAAAATAAATTTAACCTTCTCAGTCATTTAACATTCTCATTGGAAAACAGAAAATAAAGTTAGGACTGGAGAGGAACTTAATAAGCAGCAAATCAACGTCTTCATTTCACAGAAGTGGACACTGAGGCTCGGAAGTTTTAAGTGACTGGCTCAAACTTTGCTGCCAGTTCATGGTGAGTCAGGATAGACCTTGACTTCCAGTCTTAGTCTGGTGTCAGTTCTCTAGGTAACACTGCCATCTTAGGTCTTCGGTGGTTTTCCATTCTTTACATCATCACGGAATAATAGTGGGAATGGGGAGAAGGGAGAAAAACTGGTTTGACTCTAGAGTTCCTTGCATAGGTGCATGGAAGAATGGACTTTCTATTTATGATGGCAGAATACAGGGGGGAAAAAGCATGTAAAAGTAACATGTTAGTTTGGTGCAGGTTGAATCAGAGGTACCAGCAGGACATCTATATGGAGTTCATTAGGCTTATAAATTTAGACCAAGAATTCAGAGGGGAGATCTGGGCTGTGTCTATAATGAAGCCTTTCTTTGGGTCACAAGGCAATGAGCTGAACCTCCTGGCCCAATAGCAAGTCACCCAGAAATTGTAGTGTGTACTACTCCCAGATAGTTAATTTGCTTTTTGTGGTCAAAAGAGTTGTGTGTAAAGAGTCTAATTAAATTCTAGGAATTTCAACCCCAATTTCAATGTTTTGCAGACACAACATATGTACACAAACATGAATGGAGGTTCTTGTATTTCTCCCTGGGGAATTTGTCAGGGTGTCAGAGTGAGTCACAGTATTTTATCCAAACTCTACGCAGGGTCTCACTCTTTAATTTGAATAAAAATCACTCCTGTTAGTTTTTTATAAATACAGAGTCCTAGAACTCTTACTATAAGGTCTGATTCAGTGGAAATTTTTAATGAGCACTCAAATTATTTAATGTAGGCTTCTTGGAAAAGAGGTAATTCAAAATTTCTACCATGTAAATTTCTAGTCATGACAGCAATAATCAGCAGATCAAATGGGTCACCAAGAAAGTTGTAGTATATTTAGGAATTGTAGTAGAGAGAGTTGAATAGAAACCAGAAGAACTTTGCAATAAAGCCATTAGGAATCACTGCAACTAACTTGAGTCCTCTTGAAGTCCCTGGGACTGTGTGACTACAGTGATTCATGGTGGTATAGGGGGATTTTATAGAGGGATTTCACGACAATAGTTTGGTGTTATTTTGGAGCTAAACTCATCCTTTGACTTTTTTATAGCATCCCAACACCAGGAAAGTTTTAAAATAAACATTTATTTACAGCCCAATATTTCTTGTCCTTGTGTTTATTATAATGATGTTGTTGAAGATACTGATCATCATGTCCTCTCTGAGGACCTGAGGGACAAATCTATGTCTAGTCTGTCTATTAGGGAAAGCTATGCTTTTTCCAGGAATGCCATCTATCTTACTCTTATATAAAATCCAAGTTATCCAATTGACCAGAGACCCTTTGGGACTGCCTGCTAGACATCTCAGAGTCATATTACATGGAATCAAATGGAACTTTCTTTGTGGTATGAATATGCTTTCCATAACAAGATGAGGTATAAATTTAAAAACACAATTTGTATACTACTTTTAGAATTTCCAAAGAACAGCACATATATTTTATTAAATCTTCACAATAGTTATTCTCATTATTTTCATTATTTTAACAGATGAAAGATTGAGACTCAGAGCGACTAAATGATTTGCCTGAAATCCCACAACTGGTAATTGGAAAACTAGAATTTTAATATCCAGTTCTCTTTTCTTGCCTCTACAAACAAAAAAAAATTATTTTTATCATGCTCTTTAATTTATAAAAGTATAGATATAGATATGTATAAAGTTCTGTTTAATCCTCATACCAATCCTGAAAGAGAATTGCTTCTATTTATCCAAATGGCTCATTGATCTGAGGCTATTAAAGGTTTCAGGACTTGTCCACGGTCAATCAGCACACATCCCTGGAGATTGGAGAGCAATCCAATAGTGCAGGGAGATGAAGCTGTATCCATCTCATACAACGTGCTGGTGAAAATGAATGTGCATTGAGCAGAATTTAGGAAAAGGTAGATATGAAGAGATTCCAAGAACACTAAGTGCAAAGGAAACAAACCAGTGGGAACAGAGAGCTGAGAGGTAGAAGCTTTGATAACCAGCCTCGCCACCCTCACTATCCTGCCCAAAGGACTCAGAAATAGGGAAGCTATTCTACCATGCCTGTCTCTTTGCTTCTTTTCTGTGAAATGAGAAAAGAAAATTTTAAATGTTAAACGTATGTGCCTCCCATGATGTTAATTTATCAAGAGCCTAAGCTCCCTTGCAATGTTACTTTTCTTAAAATAACTATCTGGGGGAAAAAGAAAGTCACCAAATAATTTTTCAGCATTTTACCAGAGTGCCCCCAAGTAGGTGCATATGTGGATTCTTTCATACACCTATGCAAGCTGTTTCCAAGCAGACTGTCCTGATGGGTCATTATAAATGGTGCTGGGGTGCAAAAGTGGACTAAGTGGAAATGCAAGGCTAATCTGTCAGACCCAACAAAGACAAATCTCCCAGCAGCACTGCCATATTTCACAGTGCATAGGGTTGACCATAGATCTCCTGACATGATAAATTTTATGGCCAAATGTGGTGGCATTTCGCAACCTCAGGTCTACTAAGGATGGTTGGTCCTTCTCTGATAGGGTCAATTGTGATAAATTGCCCTGTTCAACTCCCCATGAAATATGACATTGCAGGGTAGCCAAATTCTCTTTGATGTGCACATCCCAGTTAGCCTCAAGGTATTTACCAGAGGAGATTTTCTAGTTAAAAGGATGAAATGATACCAGATATGCCCTTCCCGTCTTTCTTATTATTTTGTCATCAATGAGGTGGAAAGTTGTACAGTCTCTTTCCTGGGAATATTGCATAGCAGATGACCTTCTGGAGTGACAAGAGGTGGAGGACACTGCCCAGGTAGGGGAGAGAGAAATAAGATCACCTGTTCAATGTCCTGCATCTTTTGTTAATTCCCCTGGCACGAAGCCACCACTCCATTTTTCTTTGGGGTTGTCTTTCCTCAGCATAGAAACTTGTGTAGCCAATGAACTGATGCTACCGTACACCTCAAAGGAAACTGTCACTTAACCAGAGCGAGCAAAAATGATGTTTCCATTCACAGAATTGCTAAAGTGTCTCACATAAGGAAAGAACGCTTGAAAACTTGTGTAGGCCACCCCATTTTTCCAGCTTTTCAAGACTGGTTTATGAATGGCAGATATAATAAAAATACATGGCACCTTCAGGCTACTGTCACCATAACCAATTAATTCAGTCTTGCACACCAAACACAAACTGGCATGGTTCACGCTGTCAAAATAATTTTGACCATGAGCAAATCATTGACCTCCTCTGGGACTTGGATTCCTCACCTGTAGAATGAGGCTTCACATTCAGGAGAATCCCCAAATTTCCTTCCACATCAAAGCTTCTATCAGGTAGTACAACTAAGTTCCTAAGGGGATAGGCTCTGGAACCAGACTGAGTTCAAAACCTGGATCCTCCACATTATAGCTGAGTGTCCTTGAGCAGTTTGATTTTTCTAAGGTCCATTTACCTCACCTGTAAAGTGGGGATGGTATTATCATCCATAGCTGGTTGGCTCTGTTGGGCCTAAAGCCATGATGTAACATATCAAAATCTTGTCTAAATCTAAACTCAGGATAATTTTCTATTAGAAAATCCATTTTGTAAGCAAACAATTACTTGTAGGAAATAATTCATTAAGTTACCAATTGTTTTCTCTTCTTAGGGCTTTGCCTTAGTCTTTCTCACTGTGACTTTCTCATCGGAATACTAAGGGGTGTTCACTAAATTGCCTCAAAGTTCAGTTTCTACTCTAATAGCATGTGGAACAAATGAAAAAACAACTCCCTATGACTAGGGCTTATGGAAACATGAGCAACCTGGAAATATAATGCATGCTAAAATAATGACTAGAAGGATATGCACAAAATTGATTATTTCTGGGTGGTCAGCTTGTGGAGAAATTTTATTATTACCTTAAAGTAATGACCCCTGTTTGTCTCTGTTTTTTTCCTATTTGGTTGTACTATTATTATATGGGCTGCCAAAGAGAGACAATGTGGTCAGCTGTCCTGGAACTTCTTACATCTGGACATGTTCTGAGGGGATACTCCTGGCTCTTAACTCATTGATAGGTAGATTGAGCAACAATTAACATTTAATGGAAAAACCAGAGACTGTAGAGTCCCATTTTTTTCCTTTGGCTTTATATCCAACCACTGACAATTCACATATACACTTTGAGCTTCAGGTTCAGCATCTTTACAATGCAGACCTTCACGACTGGTAGGTCCAACCCAAGGCTAGCCATCTATATCTATCTATACAAGGTAGATACAGATATGCCTTATTTTCCAGATGAGAAAGCAGAGACTCAGTGAGGTTAAAAGGGACCAGGTAGATGAAAGTATGTCATAAATATCAAAATTCTTTGGTAATTTGTTATAGTTGTTATTACTATTAGATCACCACATCCTAGGGTTTTATGCCTGGTTGATTATCATTATACAGAAAAAATAAATTTTGATTAGGATAAATATTTTTGTTCTCCTCAATTTGAAACATAGAGAAAATAATTAAGAAAAGAGTGGGAACTGCCCTTTCTACTAAACTATGCAGTAAAAAGAATGGTCTATGTCTATCTAATTCACTAGTATACCTCTAGCACATAGAACAGTGCCTGGCATATAGTAGGAGCTGAGGAAAAGCAGAGTAAAAGAGTGATATGAGCCCTATTATTCACTTACATTAAATGCCTGATTATATTATTGCAAGATTCACAAACAATCCATGCAGTTTGCCAGCTGAGAGCTATGGAATATGCAATATAAATCCATGCAGTCCCTTGACTGTGGCTTGGTCCCACCTCATAGTTATCTGCTCCGCCTTTGATATTGATGATTGCTCCTGTGGCTGGCTGAGATTTCCAGGAGAACAACAACAAATATAGGCATACTCTTGTGCCTTTTGGGCCCCAATTCAGGTAGGAATGAGGGAACACTGGAAATATGAGGATCCAGCCTCCACACTTCCCAAGGAAAAACTCCCCTCCTATTTTCTCACCTGCACTCACCCTCCTCTTTCTACACAATCACCTCTCCCCACCTCCGTTAGATGATAACTTTAATCAGGGTCTGGGCAGAGAACCAACGTCAATTAGCTATCAATAATCAAGGTGTCTTGCTGTGTGTTACTTTTGGTAAATTGAATGAATATATAGCCAGAAGGTGACCTAGATAAATGAAGTTGTAGTTATAGCATATTTAATGGGATAAATGAAACTAGTATGCATTGGGGCAAAGGGTACTCCTAACAAGATTTGTGTGTGTGTGTTTTTCAAAGTGAGAGAGCTGAGAAAGAGCTCAAAGGAGAAGTTTAATTAAGAAAAAAGAGAAACAGAAATCCATACTAGTGATTGACCCTATTGTATCTTTAAAGATAGGTCATATTTTGAGAAGTAAACAGACCCACAGACAAAAGTCCCGCAAACAGCAATTTCTTAAGTCCTCAATTTCCATTAGGAAATTAATTGCTTTTTTCATGAATGCTAACCCTCCCCATTACTCTTACAACACACCTAAGTGTCTATCTTAGGGCCAGTTAATTAAATCTGTTTGCTTTTCGTGATAAGCATGAGAATTATAGAATGTTTAATGCTCCAAATTTGAATGAACCTTCCCATACCTGCCCCCATAAAGTTGCAGTTGGATACCAGTTTAGTTTATCAAATTTATGAGCTGTAAGCATCCATGACCACTAATATCTGTCTTGATTTTCCCTGAGCCTATAGCAATTATGGTTAAGAAGAAATTCATAAGTATTTGGCTTTGAAATACTGTGGTAGCCTCCTAGAACTAGAGTGAGAAAAGAGAAATTTCTGTTTTTGTGGGGGGTTTTCAGATTTGATTTTAGCAAGACTCCAGACTGACATAATTTTCCAACTAAATGGGACCACTATAAATAGCAGAATATAATGACATTTTTTTATAATTTGATTTTATTATTTAATTTGTTATCCAGAAACCCTAAGACATTATTCAGTAATGCTTAATAGGCTACTGTGATATAGAAGGTACTGTGCTGAGTCCTATTGAAAACATAAAGGAAAATGAAGTAACTTGCTTCCAATCCTATTATGCTCTCCCACTCATATTTGTGTGTGTGTGTGTATGTATGTATGTGTGTATGTGTGTGTGTGTGTGTGTGTGTGTGTGTATATATATA
>NW_005354673.1:814670-829471 GCF_000412655.1 Myotis brandtii
CGGGCCTAAGCCAGCAGGTGGACATCCCCCGAGGGGTCCCAGACTGCGAGAGGGCACAGGCTGGGCTTAGGGACCCCCCTGAGTGCACAAATTTTTGTGCACCAGGCCTCTAGTATATAATAAAAGCCTAATATGCAAATCTACCGAACAGTGGAATGAACAGTCACTATGACCCGCACTGACCACCAGGGGGCAGACCTCAATGCAGAAGCTTCCCCCTGGTGGTCAGTGTGCTCCCACATGAGGAGCACCACTCAACCAGAAACGCTGAGTCGGGATCACGGATGGCAAGCGCAGTGGCAGCGGCGCGATCCTCTCCTGCCTCCGTGGCAGTGCTAAGGACGCTGGACTGCCAGACATCCCCTGAGGTCTCCTGGACTGCGAAAGGGCACAGGCCAGACTGAGGGACCCCCCCCCCCCCGAGTGCACAAATTTCATGCACTGGGCCTCTAGTATTTAAATGCTGGGACAATGTCTAGCACAAATAAGTTCTCAATAAATGTTGGAAATTATCATTGCCTTGTATCTCTTAGATTGTACTTATCTGATTGTCTCATGATTTCCATTTGTCTCTCCTATGAGATTAGTAACCCCAAAGGCAAGGACAATATCATTTTCATTCTTATAACTCTAATGTCTAGCAGTGTCTGAAACAAAGGAAGAGTACCTTAAATGTTTAAAGGATGGATAAAGAAACAAGTCCTTTTCAATGGACAAGCTAACATTGTACATCAGATGAGGCTTTCAGCCTACAAAGGGATAGCCAATTTAGAATGTATAAGTTTGCCACATTTATATTTATAAACTGCAGATTGCAAAGATAGAGAGAGAGAGGAAGAGAGAGAGAGAGAGAGAGAGAGAGAGAGAGAGAGAGAGGTGTGTCTGTGGCCCTAGCTCATTACACATGTTCAACAAATCTACTTTATGTAATTCCACAAAAACGAATGAGAAGCAATGAAGACTAATGATCCAGAAGTTCTCTTAAATTCAGAATAATCTACACCATCTTACTGTGACTCCAAACATAAGTACATTTGAGTATCTGTCTTCACTTGTAGGTACTGTTTCATTTCCTTTTCCCTTGTAATTAATCACTTATTTAGTTACATTGCCCATCCCACCTTCCTTCTGTCTCATCCTACACAGTCCAGATAAACAGAGGAAGAAACATCTACATTATATGCTTCTTGAGAGAGCCTTACATTTGAAAATTTATTTAGTCCTAAGAGAAAAAAAAAGTATATCTGTGGCCCTAGCTCATTACACCATGTTCAACAAATCTACTCTATGTAATTCCACAAAAACTAATGAGAAGCAATGAAGACTAATGATCCAGAAGTTCTCTTAAATTCAGAATAATCTACACCATCTTACTGTGACTCCAAACATAAGTACATTTGAGTATCTGTCTTCACTTGTAGGTACTGTTTCATTTCCTTTTCCCTTGTAATTAATCACTTATTTAGTTACATTGCCCATCCCACCTTCCTTCTGTCTCCAAAGAAAAATCAACCCAAAAAATGAGTTCACGTGTCACCTCTGACACACATGTCATAGGTTCGCCATCACTGGCCTATTGGTATCCTTAGGAATTCAGTGCAGCAACATGGAGTGACACCACTTGAGTTTGAAGTTCAGCTCCATTATTTGTTACCTGTGCCTGTTTCATAAGTCAATTTTTGAGTGTCTGTTTCCTTATCTGTAGTGAGAAGATAATAGTACCTTTATTATTGGCTTTATGTCAAGATTAAGTGAGATAATTAAGTAAAACATTTTCACAATGTCTGGCATGATATACGTAGTTATTAATATTATTAAGTTATTAATATTCTACTATGTATCATTCTCTGAGAATATTTACAGAAATGAAACAAGATACTTTCATGGAAACACAGTACAAGGGAAATACAGATGAGATGACAAGGAAGAAAGAAGACACTGTTATTGTCATTCTAATGTCACAGATATAGAAACTGAGTCTTAGAGAAGTTAGCAACTAGCAGTAGGCTAATGTCCTTAAAAAGAATTCAGCAAGATTCAACTTCCTAAATGTCAATTTGTTCTATTTATCAAATTTACTGGTCTAATTGAAATGGTTTTTATAGCTTGAATTGTGAGAAAACTGAAAACCAAGCAGGAATATTTTAAGAGCTTAAAAGAACGGTTAAAGTTTGATTTTTGCTAATAAAACATTTTTTTAGAAAAACAGAAATGTCAGCATAAAAATTTTTACATTTCTACAGATTTTTAAACTCACTTGAACATTTTTTCTGTTTTGTCAGATTTTAGCAGTTTTAGGAATTTTTAGTCTATTTTTAATATTTTTTTCTTTACTTTTTCTAATTTATGGTCAAGGAATACTAAAGCTATTAATCATATGATCTACCACAGCAAAATAATCTGAAGTTACACCTTTAACCTTTTTAATCCTTTTCTGTTTAGTATTTCAATAAACTTAAAATACCCTGGCCTATCCCAACTGTCTCTTCTCAGCAAATAAAATGTCAGCATTTTCTATGTGATGAGATTTTTTTCAGGTTATTTTTATCTTTTTTAAGGTGCCTTTGAATTTAACTTTAAATATGTATGTAATTAAATCTTAATTAAAATACCTGGAAATTTCCTTAATTTGGAATAAAGATTTGATTCTATTTAAAGTTAAAATTCAATTAAATTTAATTTAAAATTGTGATTATTTAATATACTTTTAATTTAAGTGGCTAAAGAAACACACTGAGAGCTGATATGCTATGTGAGGTGTTGGCAATAAAAATTTAAGTGCATAAAATTTTAAAAAACACATAATGACAGTTAAAACCATCCAAACTGGCCCTGGCCTGTGTGGCTCAGTTTATTTGAGCATCATCCCATGCACCAGTTGTCAGTTCGATTCCTAGTCAAGGGTACATGTCCAGGTTGCGGGCTCAATTCCCAACAGAGGGTGTGCAGGAGGCAGCTGATCAATGGTTCTCTCTCATCAATGTTTCTTTCTCTTTCTCCCTCTCCCTTTTTCTCTCTCTAAAATCAATAAAAATACATTTTTTAAAGAAAGTATCCAAATTGAAATCCAAAAGAAGGAGCAGAAACAATCCTAACACATATGAAAAGTCAAAATGTTGGTTGGAAAATAGCATTTCTACTGGGAACTTTTTACCATTTTTCACATTCTTTGACAGTTAAACATACCAACATTTTTGTGAAAAACCATCACAAGTAAGTTTGGCAAAAACTGGTTATTTGCTTACAAGATCATCAGGAGAATTTACCTGCTTCCCAGATAACTTTCCCAAGGTCACACACTGACAGCCAGTATTGGAGCCAAAATCTGCCAAAGACACTGGGAATGCTCCTTTCTGTGCACCATCTCAGAGAATATGGGACCAAAGAAACTCAAATGGGAATTCTGCTGAAGCAAGGTTTACTTGCTGAAAGATTGCCAGACGCCAGGCAAAGTGAAATTTTCATCGTGACTACATACTGGGCGATATGGGCTATTCCCAAATATTTCGTATGAAAGGCTAAGCCTTCTTGCTCTGTCTTTCACATTCTCAGCTAAATATTATCTCCCAAAGATCCTTTTTTATTGATTTTAGAGAGGAAGGGAGAGGGAGAGAAAGATAGAAACATCAATGATGAGAGAGAATCACTGATCTGCTGCCTCCTGCCCACCCCTCACTGGGGACCGAGCCCAAAACCCCAGCATGTGCCCTGAGAATTGAACCATGACCTCCTGGTTCATACGTTGACGCTCAACCATTGAGCCATGCTGGCTGAGCTCCCAAAGATCCTTTTAATCAAATAAGAAAGGTTCCATTTTCTGATTCCCCAGTATTTTATTAAAAGCTATATCATTTACCTGTTCAAACAGCTAGACTTTAAAACATGCCTTAACTTTTTTTATTGTTGTTTTTATTCCTTAAAGGAGCTGGTAAAATCCTTTTAGGAGAAAAGCAAGATGATGCATTATGTAGGAAAAAACATACTTTGATAGGTAGCCAAAGAAACAGGAAAACAAACAATAGTTGTCTCTTCCAAAAGTTAACAGTTTTGTCTCATTACTTTGAATATGTGGTTCCTGTTTAAGAAACTCCTGTCACCAATGTACTAAAATACATATTTATACTATCTCTTTACAAGAGTTATATAAAGCCTTACTTATTTACTGAAAAAGATTTCCTACTTTTCAGTGATTTATTTCCATTCTGTAATAAAAGGAAGGCATATTAGAAAAAGCCAGAAAAATGAGGAGAGAGCACAGACTGGAACACCTCAGTGTGTAGGTGTTGAGTAAATGGCATTTTCTGTTGATAAGGAGGAGGCAGAGAACACGGAGGGAGGGGAGGGGCAGTGAAATTCTAAGTGCGTTCATTTTCTAAACTTATGCTGCAAGACAGAATTATTTAGTCACACCTCTGTATTTAATGCAAAACCAGTGATGAGGCATCAATGTAAATGTAAATCAGACAGAAGAGAATAAGAACTAACCACTTTTTAACCATTTTCTTGGAGTAGAGAAGAAAATACTACTTCACATTCATTCCTTGCTAAATGTGTTTTAGGAATTCTGAGGGTTGGGGAGTTTAATCCAAGAGGTTAAGAACCTTGCCCATGCCCTGGCTGTTTTGCTAGGTGGTTAGAGCATCAGCCTGCAGACCGAATGATTGCAAGTTCCATTCCAGGTCAAGGGCACCTACCTCGGGTGCAGGTTCCCCAACCCCAGTAGTGGCATGTGCGGGAGGCAACCACTCAATGTGTGTGTGTCTCTCTCTCCCCACTTCCTATCCCTTCCTTCCCCTCTCTGGGAATCAATGGAAAAAATATCCTAGGGTGAGGATTTAAAAAAACATAAAGAAAAAAGAACCTTGCCCATGACTAATGGCTTATAAGCAAAAGAGTCAAAAACTGAGTTTAATTCCAGAGCCTCAGTGGAAGCAGATAACTTGTTGTTGTTGTTGTTTGTTTTTTTATTCTGAGAGGCAGTATTGTCCAGTGATTAGAGAGCATGAACTTTAGTACCAGACTGCCTGCATTTGAACCTGGTTGTATGACCTTGATCAAGTTACTTAACTTCTCTGTACTTCAATTTCCTCATCCATAAATTAGGTTATTTTGATGATAAATAACTTCTCATATCTAAGGTGATCAGATCAGTCAGTGCCTGGCACCAAGTAAGCATTATGTAATTGTCCACTATTACTATTAATTCATGCCCAGGATCTATTCCCTTTTCTTCTAGAAAACTTAAGCCACAATTTTCCTTTGGGAATCATTCTACCACTACTCTTGTGCGGTCTGAATGGTATAACTCCACCCTGGTTCCTGACATAAATATATGCTCTAAGCCTGCTCAGGGAAAACAATGCATCCCCCAGGTCAGTGGTTCAAGAATGGGTTTAGGACACAAGCTGACCCAATGAACTTTTGGAGAATTGTCGGATGGAGAGCGGGGAGAGGCTCTTTCAATTAAATTGAGAGCCATCGGAATGTAAGTATGGAGTTTCTAGGAAACACCTTGAAGAAAGAGAATGCTGAAGAGTAGATTCCATGTGGACAAAGCCTAAATAAATGATAGAGAACCAAATCTAAAGGTATCATTTGAGCCCCTCAATCCAGCTCTGACTAACAAGATTTACACATGAACTTAAAAGGTAAACGAGCCTATTTTGCTCTTTGCTTAAGTCAGTTTGAGTTGAGTTTCCATAACTTGCAAGCAAAATTACTCTTACTACTACTTCCTCTGTTCTATTTTTAAAAGATAAGCATTTACTCACTTTGAGCAACTACTCCTACCCACCTGGTCTGCTGAAACAAATTAGGCCAAGATCATGAGCAGTGCTAAATTTGGTTTCATACAATATACCATTTGGTCCCTCATGGATCTCCATTGTATAAAGGAGAAAGCTAGGAGTTTGAGAAATTAAGTGCATTTTCTGAGTCCACATATCAATTTATTTAGTTATGCATTACTTCTTTTTTTTAAGGTATCTAAGGTACATTATTTGGATACAAGTAGAATTAAGAAAAATTTCATAGACCGTGTTTAAATTCTCTTGCTGTGCTGAATGATCAAGTCCCCAATCTTTCACTTTAAGAAAAAAAAAGAAAGAAATATACTGACAGAGAGTTTGGCCTGATCATCAAACGTTATCATAAAATGCAAAGACTTTTTTTCCTCTCTTTCCTATAAGCTTCCATGAAATTGCATTCCTCTTTTCCTATATCGTATTCATTAAATGAAGAAAGATCATGGGGCAGAGAGAGACTTGCAGCCCAAGCATAAGCACACACTTAGCATTTGACCTTCACAGATAGACTCTCCGGCTCCACAGAAATGAGGCTTTTGGATACAAATTCTAAATTCCAACTGCTACCGAAGTAATATTTTCACCATTACTTCTTAGTATTACTAGATGTGAGAAAGATAAATGAAATGTGAACTCTGATTCCTGGCCAGACTGCAAGTCTGTGACATGACATGAAATTTGGGGTGCTTAAACTGTCTCCTATACCACTTGAAACTATTTCTTTCACAATCCAGTTAGTGATAGCATTCAGGTTCATGCTCTAAGAAAATGATTTTTTTTCTCCATTTAAAAATACTCTACATAATTTATGGTACCACACACATACCAGGAACCTCCATGAAAATAATTTCCTGTTACTTCAGATTGGTGCAACCAATATTGTTTAATTTGCTAACATCCGCTGTGTGCAACTATCTCATAAGCCATATCAGTACCAGTGATCAAAATGCTGGAAAAGAAGCAGGGGAAAGAGGGATGATAAACCAAGAGAGATAAGAAGGTTTATTAATAGCTGCAGAGTTAGACAGCATTGTGGACTAAACAGGATGGAGTTGACAGTTTCCTAATTTCCTCTGATTGACTGATATGACAAATATAACAATAGTAGATGATGTAAGCGGAGCTCCAAACAGCAATAAGTCACATACATCAAAACACAAAAGCAGATATCCTCTTTTATTCTTTTTAAATTTAGCTCCATCTTTGAAAGTTTACTTGATTTACTGACCGCAATATCTGATTTTTCTTCTCTAGAGACAAGGTTCAGTTTTTGGTTTGGGTAGTTCATACTTCATTTCAGGATAAGTATAACCCCAGCCTGAATAAGATAAATATTCTGTACCAGAAGGCATTTTGAGTGTCCTGGCTTGATACATGCTCAGTGTTAATAACCTACTCTAGCTCAATTAGGTGTTGGAATCTCCCTTGTCTCTCTACAGGCATTAAAACCCAACTCCTTAATAAACATAAACAGTTTTTGTTAACAGTTTTCACTCTCCTAAAATAAAATGGAATGCCCCAGCAGCTACTTTCTGCCACTTAGAATTATCAGTAGAATATATTCAAGAATGAGAGGTGAGTTTAATGAATGACTTTTAATTCTGTGCTTTGTTTCATTCACCAAAACTCTTCATCTCTCCAGCTCAAATGTGTTCTGAAGTTTTCAACTTCATTTGATTTAATAAAGGTGACCACAAAGAGAACTCTAAAAATTTCATTGCTTAGTCAGGTATGTCCACACAAATAACTATAAAGAGAAGTAAATCATCAGTGCTTTTAGTTTTTATAACTATCTGGAAATCAAAGGGGAGTAATTTGTTTATTAATTTTATGAGTTATTCATTCATTTATTTACTTAACAAATATTCATTGATCCAGACCCTGTCTATATGCTGGAACAATAGAGTAGCTCCCAGCCTAATAGATTTTATGGTTGGTAATCTATAAAAGAAATTTTACATATTTTCTAATACAGAAGTAGAGACTATGTAGGGAAATTTATTGCAAAATGCAAACACTCTTACCATTATTTATATTTCTAGTATATGTCCAAATTATCCCTAAATTAAATTCTATGCCTTCAAAAAATCAAAATTTTTTTTTGAAATTAAAAAAAATACTTTTTATTTTCAAATAATTATAGATTCACAGGAAATCACAAAGAAATGTACAGGGAAATCGCATGTATCCTTTCTCCACCCTTCCCCTACTACCTTACACAACTATAGTACAATGTCATACAAAAAAATTGACATTAGTGCCATCCACAGAACTTATTCAGATTTCACTCATATTTGCGTGTGTGAGTGTCAAAAGCAGATATCCTCTTTTATTCTTTTTAAATTTAGCTCCATCTTTGAAAGTTTACTTGATTTACTGACCGCAATATCTGATTTTTCTTCTCTAGAGACAAGGTTCAGCTTGAGCTATGAGAGTCATGCAGGGCTTGAAAGAGGGTCTCTTGCCCAGAGTAGTAGGTGTTGTCATTGCCAAGAATTCCATGGAATCAAAAGTCAAAATACTATAAGGTGAGGAGAAGCAATGATAAGGAGATAGGAAAAGTAACCAAATCAGTTGGTAACTCAATAGGAAATTTTGAAACAAGTTGGGGCTTAAAGCACAGAGTCAAGGCTAGAGGGACAGGGAGATGAGGTAGGGAACTTTCAGTAAAGGCAAACCAGGAGTCAGCATAAGTGAATTCTGAAACAGAAGCTATGGGGCTCTGTTTCCAAAGCCCACGGCCATGATGTCAGGGCGGCAGTGTCAACAGGCCAAAGAGCCAGAGGACACGAATGTGAACTAAGCAGACCATGTAGTCCCCAAGCTGAGGTGCCAATGGAAGATCTTTCACAGAAGAGAAATTTTAGAATAATTACATGAATTCTCAGTTATTCATCCATGGCATATGAAGCAGTACATGGAGAAGATGCTCTGGAATTCTTGCAAACGTGGGTCGAAGTCCAGGCTCTTTCTCTGACTTGGTGTGCTTTGGTTAGTTACTCTGCTTACCTCAGACTCAGGCTCCTGAGAATAATAATGCTGCTTACCTCACAAGTCAGGTCCCCTTCCTTTTTTATCCCCCCTTTACTTCTTTCACTCAGCATAATATTTTTGAGATTTATTGTGTCAGAAATCCCAAGACTACCCATAGGTTTGATGACTTGCTAGGAGAGCTCACCAGGCTCAACATATAGTTGTGACCATGTCTATGATTTATTGCACCAAAGAAGATACAAAGTATAATTAACAAAGGAAAAGATGCAAGAGTTCAAGTCCAAAGGAAACTAGACACAAGCTTCTAAGAGTCCTCTCCTAGTGAAGTCACACAGGACGCACTTAATTCCCCCAGCAACAAGTATGAAAACACCCGTGTAATATCATCTACCAGGGAAGCTTAGTAGAGGTCCAGTGCCCAAGGTTTTTACTGGAGGCTGGTCGTGTACCTGCCTCTGCTTGGCATGCAGCAAAATTCCAAACTCTCAAAAGGAAAACAGGTGCTCCGCATAGATTATATTGCTTGCAGAGTTTAGGTACCCTGAGTCATTCTTAACAGTTCTGAGAATGGTGGGAACCCTGTCAAATTCAAGTTTCCTGATGCCAGCAAAGGGCCAATCACTTAAGCAGGCCTTTTTAAGGATGGTAGTATCATTATTACCATAAGTATTAACTCTTAACCATGCTGTTTTGCTGAGTAGCATTCCATTATATGTCTATGTAATATTTTGTCTAACCATTCACCTCTTAATAAACAGGTAGGTTGTTTCTGGGTTGGGACTATCCTATTTAATAAAAGCCGAATGTGCAAATCGACTGGCAGAATTACTGGTGGAATGTCCGGTCACTATGATGTGCACTGACCACCAGGGGGCAGACGCTCAATGCAGGAGCTGCCCCCAGTCCACAGGCCCCAGGCCAGCCAAGGTGGGTGCCAGCAGGGGCCCCCAAATCGCCTCACCAGTTGCCCCACAGATCGGCCCTGATCACTAGCCAGGCCTAGGGACCCTACCTGTGCACAAATTCCGTGCACCAGGCCTTTAGTTATAAATAACGTTGCTACAAACATTCATGACCTAGCCTCTGTATGGACATTATGTTTTTATTGTTCTTGGGTAAAGTATCTAGGAGTGGAATGGTAGGGACATTTGGTAGGTGTATACTCAACTATGTACAAAACTGTCAAACTGTTTTCCACACTGGGTGTACCATTTTACATTCCCACCAGCAGGGAATTCCATTTGATTCACATCTTACCAACATTTGACATCTTCATTTTTCTTCATTTTGAATGTTCTAATTGGATTGTAGTGGTATCTCATTGTGGTTTTATTTGGCATTTCCATAATTACTCACAATGTTAAACATCTTTTTATATGCTTATTTGCTATGCATATATCATCCTTTCTCTGGTGAAGTTTCTATGCAACTATTTTTTTTAAATGGTTGTTTCTTTTCTTACTACTGAATTTTGAGAATTTTTATTTATTATGGGTAAAAGTCCTTTTTTCTGTATGTGGCTTGTTGATATTTTCTCTCAGTACATGGCTTGTCTTCATTTGGCAAAATTGTCTTAATTTTGAAAAAGATCAACTACTCATTTTTTTCTATAACATTCTCTTCTATAACCTGGAATTATTTTCTAAGATTTCCTTTAACATTCCTCATAGTCTTTGTCTGTTGGTCATAAATTATGTCTTCCTTTTTCATCTTAAAATATCTTTATTTTGCTTTTGTTTTTCTTTTTTATTTCAAAGAGAGGAAGAGAGAGGGGGAGAGAGAGAAACATCAATGTGAGAGAGAAGCATCGATCAGCTGCCTCCTTACATGCCCCCTACTGGGGATCAAGCCTGTAACCCAGGCATGTGCCCTAACCTGGAATCAAACCTCAACCTCCTGGATCATGGGCCGAAGCTCAACACCTAAGCCACACCTGCTGGGCTGCATTCATTTTTCAAAGATATTTTCCAGGTGTAGTATTACAAGGTCGTTCTTTTTCTTATTCTTGCACTCTTTAAAGATATTGCTCTACTGCTTCTGGCTTACATTTTTTCAACAAGAATTTTGTCTTTACTTCTGCGTATACAATGTATCTTTCTCCTGGCTGCTTTAAGTTTGTTTTCCTCTTTATCAGTTATTTTAACCATTTTAATTATGATGTGCTTAGGGGTTTTGAACTTCCCATATAGTGGGTTTATAGTTTTTCTCAAATTTTGAAAATTCTCAGACATAATTTTCCAATTATCAGACAAAATTTATTCAAAAGCCTTTCTTCCCCAATTCTTTCTCTCCTCTCTTTTGAGAACTTCAATTACACATATATTAAGTAATTTAAAGTTGTCCTATGGCTCACTTATTTTCTCATGCTTTGTTCCTTTTTGTTTTTTCTTCTTTTTCTTTATGTGTCATTTTGGATAGTGTCTATTGCTATGTCTTCAAATTCACTTATATTTTCTTCTGCAGTGTCTAGTCAGGTGTTAAACACATCTACAGTAGTTTTCCATCTCTGACATAGTTGGCATGTCTTGAAGTTTAATTTGGGTCTTTTTGTATTTTTCTACATCCCTACTTAACATGTCCAATCTTTCCTCTAAGTTTATTTAAAATATAAAATAGACAAATGTCTGCTATTTTGGTGCATATGGCTTCTTCTAAGATTTTTATGGTTTCCCATCTTACATTTAAGTCCTTTATCCATTTTGAGTTTATTTTTGTGTATTATGTAAGTTGGTGGTCTAGTTTCATTTTTTTGCATGTATCTGTCCAATTTTCCCAACACCATTTATTGAAGAGATTGTCTTGACTCCATTGTATGCTCTTGCCTCCTTTGTCAAATATTAATTGAGCCTAATGGGTTCTCTATTCTGTTACACTGGTCTATATGTCTGTTCTTGTGCCAGTACCAGGCAGTTTTGAGGACAGTGGCTTTGTAGTATAGTTTGATATCTGGTATTGTGATCCCTCCAACATTGTTCTTCTTTCTCAAGATTGCTTCAGCTATTCAGGGTCTTTTTTTATTCCAGATGAATTTCTGGGGAGTTTGTTCTAGGTCTTTGAAGTATGCCATTGGTATTTTAATGGGGATTTCATTGAATTTATGGATTGCTTTAGGTAGTGTGGACATTTTAATGATGTTGATTCTACCAATCCATGAACATAGTATATTCTTCCATTTGTTCACATCTTCTTCTATCTCTTTTTTCAGTGCCCTGAAATTTTCTGAGTACAGATCCTCTATCTCCTTGGTTAAATTTATTCCTATGTATCTTAATGTTTTTGTTGCAATGGAAAATGGGATTGCTTTTTTAGTTTCTCTTTTTGTGAGTTCATTGCTGGTGTATAGAAAAACCATAGACTTCAGGGTGTTAATTTTGTATCCTGCTACATTGTTAAATTCATTTCAGAAAGGATATATGCTATCCCTATGTTCATAGCAGCACAATTTACAATAGCTAAGATTTGGAAACAGCCTACATGCCCATCAGCAGATGAGTGGATTAGAAAACTGTAGTACATCTACCCAGTGGAATACTACGCTGCTGTAAAAAAGCAATTCTTACCATTTGCAACAGCATGGATGGAACTGGAGACCATTATGCTAAGTGAAATAAGCCAGTCAGTAAAATATAAAATAGAGTTAAAATAAATTTTATAATATTCTAATCTATTAATTCCTTCTATTGTGACATTGTGGAGTTGATATTTATATGTTATATTTTGCTTCTTCTTTGATTCTTACTACTTTTTATTAAATTGTGGACATTGTGAATTTTATTTTGTTGAGTCCTGGATATTTTGGTTTTCCTGTAGATATTATTGAGCCTTGTTCTCTAATAAAGTTGTTACTTTGAATCAACTTGATATTTTCAGTTCTTATTTTGAAGCTTTGTTATGCAGTAATGCAGCAGCATTTCGGCTACATCCAATTATATCACGCCACTGAAGCAATACCCTTCTGTGTATGCCATCCAACTTTTCATGAAGTTTGAAATTTTCTGCTCTGGCTCATGAAGCAGAAACTATTTCTGGCCCTGTATCCATTCTGAGCATTCTTCCCTCTAATCATTTTAGATGATTATTTCCCCAGCCTCAGTAGTTTCTCACACATGCACTGATCAATACTCAGGGGAAGATCTGATGGAGATCTTCAGATCTCTGAAGTCTTATCTCTACAGCTCTCTCCTTTTATGGCTCTAGCCCCCTTGACCTGCCCAGACCCCCAGCTTTATCTCTTGGATGCAGAGAGCACTTTGTGCTCACCTGCATTTCTTTTCCGTGAGTTGCAGCTTAGACATTAATCAGGAAAATTTAAGTCTCATCTTATTTGTTCTTTGTTGATTAAAGTCTCAAAAATAGTCTTTTCATAAATTTTGTCAAGTTTTTTGTTTTAGGGAAGAAAGTAAATCTGATCCTTGTTTCTTCATCTTGGATGAAAGCCCTATATGTAGCTTTTTACATCAACTTCTTTTATTATTGAGTTACCTGTTTATCTGTAATTTATTATAAAGTATTTAATAAACATTTAAAGTAACGTGTATGTGATTATGTGTTTTAAAACAGAGAGAGATCTTAGAGAAATAGTCCAAATGGCTCAAAATTTGTTAGTGTTGTTTTGTTTTTTTTTAATATGTTTTTACAGAGAGAGGAAAGGAGTAGGAGGAAGAGAGAGAAACATCGATGTGAGAGAGAGACATTAATCGACTATCTCCTGGCTGCCTCATGCACGCCTCCCACCAGGCATCAAGCCTACAACCCAGGCATGTACTCCAACCAGGAATCAAACCAGTGACCCTTTGGTGCATGGGATGACACTCAATCAACTGAGTCACACCAGCCAGGGCATGTTAGTGTTGTTTTTGTAACTGCAGACTACATGATCAGAAGTCCATGTGTATGTATATGGGTTAAAGTTTATTTTGTTGACAAGAACAATAAAAATAGAAAATCTATACCCAGCATATAAGAAAAGAACATTATAGGTGAATAGAACATTCAAAGCTTTATTTATACGATTTTTCCTTTTTGTCAGTCACCTCTCACAGTAACCCAATTTCTTGATATAATTTTGTGGAGTTAAACCTGAATAGCTCAAAACGGTATAAATAAGTATATTCATCTTCAATTTAAAAATTTAATTGATTCAAAGTTGTTAACATAATACCTCATAGCAATAACACAGGAGTACAAATAGCCTATTAGTGCATGTATACCAGATAATTATTGAGAAATGGGAGAAGGAAAATGGATGGGTAAAACATTTTTGATAGAATACATTCACTCAGGAAAATATATGGTAGATAGCCTGCAATGTCCTTCTACAGATGAGGAAACTGAAACCCAAATTTAAATAACATCTAGAGTCACAGAGTTTGTATACAACTAAATATGGATATGAACTCAAATCATTTGATTATCAGTACTGATTATTAATATATCTGTCAATTTGTTCAGAATGAAAATTCCTTTTTCAGGATGGGACATTTCTCCATATCAGAATATAGGACCCAGAAAGAAGCCAGTGCTGAGGCCCAGCTCATCAATTATTCACATTCATGAGGCATCTAAACTATGATAGATGTTGTTTGGGTAATATTAAAATCCTCATTAATTAATTCAATTACTGTTTCTTTGAGCATCTTCTCCAGACCGTTCATCATCTTAGGTGATAGGAATACAGCGATGAACAAGACAGACAAGATCCTGCTCTCAAAGATTTTACCTTTTAGTTGGAGAGGAGGAGAGGTAGAGTGAGAACAACAAAAACACAAGTATAGAAATATAAGATAACCTCAAATAGTGATGAGTGATATAACGAATATAATATAGTCATAAAAAATAGTTGTCATGAGAAATTATACAAATGGATGATTTTTAATGTACATTGGAAGTAGATTTCATAGGGCTTTCTAATGGATTATAGGAGAGGAGTGGAAGGAAGTTGGAAGGAAGGAAGGAAGGAAGGAAGGAAAGAAGGAAGGAAGGAAGGAAGGAAGGGAGGGAAGG
>NW_005354673.1:829530-848837 GCF_000412655.1 Myotis brandtii
AAAGGGAGGAGTAGAGGGCTGAATGCATAGAAGAGAACCTGGGGAGGAACTAGACAGGGGAAAAAAGTAAAAAATACTGCTTTAGCCTATTTCAGTGCGAGGTACCTATTAGAATAGTAGTCCTTCTCAAACTTTATTATACACAGGAATCACCTAGGAATCTTGTTAAAATGCAAATTCCAATTCGGTAGGTCTGAGGCGGGCCCAAGATCCAACATTGCTGATATTTCCAGGATTATGCCAATGATGCTGATACATAGAGCACACTTTGAGCAGCAAGACCTTAGATAAATAACCAAGTTGAATACAGTTAGAAGAGATCTGGAGCTCTATAGGTAAGTAATGAAGCATCCATCTTATATAAAAACTGTTGTTTGAAATTTTAACCCTGCATTTTGGCTTCTGTAATGCTTGCTGGCTTAAATAATAAGGAAAATAAGACTACTCCCATTTCAGAGAGGCCATTAAACCTTCCCCAGATGAAGTTATCAGTGCTGGCACTAGGCCAAGCCTTTGGTTGAGGTCTCAAAGCCCCAGCACATAGGGCCCTTTAAGAACTTGCAAAGAGAACCAGAAAAAACCCATATTTGGGAGACAAAGAAGGTAAAATAGTATAAATACAGGAAACTTTCTGTGTGATTTCACCCAGAATTTGAGAGACATTTTCCTCTGGGCCCACGTATAATAATAATAAATGTAACTCCATCTCTCTAAGCGTTGCTTGGTTCTTCTCCGGTTTTCTGTAACCGTAAGGGATTGAGTTATAAATTTGGGAGCATTAGATATATTCCTTAAGGAAAGTCCAAACTGAGAATATACGAAAGATCTAACAAACCAGAGAGTTTAAAGGAAAAATCCTATAAAATTTCAGAGAATTATAAGAAGCTGGCAATTGTGTAGCACAGAATGTGCGTGCAAAAAAAAAAAAGTTAAAAAGAGAAAGGGGTTAATGTAAGGTTCTCAAAACAGAAACAGGATGTGAGCTCCTTTTTGCACCATAGATCTTCTAGGCAGGTAAAATGAAAAAGGCTCCCTCTGACTCCCTTTTGGCTAATCCTATCCTGATCCATCCCATAAAAATCATTTGGAATTTTAGAGTTAAAAAAAAAATACATGAAGGCTTGGAGTGAAAGACAGAAGGCAAAGCCAAAAAGTTATCAGAGTTTTAACTGGTGACTTTTAAATACAGACTAACAGCTTAAAAATTAATCCTTAGACTAATGGCTAACTGGACCTTTTGAGTGGGAAAACTGGAAAAATATGAGCATAACCAGGGACTGAAGAAGTTAAAACTCTTGCTGAATTTTGACTGAGCTCTAAGTTAAAAAAAAAAAAAAAGGAGGAAGATCCCCTAAAGGGTCATTCAAAGCATTTAAATTTGAGCTCACCAAAGCATGTACTAATGTTTTAACAGCAGGAGCATTTAAGCATTCTTCTGTTTTAGCAGTTTTAATAGCTGATGACAAGAGGGCAAGGTTAGACACCTAGAGAGCTCAGCAGCCTCAGGGGCAACACCTGAAGTGAGTGAGAGTCTGTTTTGATGGGATGGAACAATATCTTCTGAAGAACAAAAATGTTTAATAGACTGTTCTATATATTTAAATTAAACTGGATTTTCCCTTTACTTAAACTTCACCAGCAGACTCCACAAAAGCTCTAAGCAATACTATTGCAATTGCTGAACTGCATAAAGGAAAGCAGACCATCATCAATGAACATATATCCAGTGACTATAGCATGAGAGCACATCTACTCTGTGTTCAGACAGACACCACATAAAGCAAAAAAGGGGTTTGGCCATAAGGTTTTCACCTTATGGGGATTTAGCAATTATTCAGTTCATTCAGCCAAAGCAAGAAATAGGGATTTAGCAATTATTCAGTTCATTCAGCCAAAGCAAATTGAGAAACCAGATTAGGCTCTGTTCCCCCTCTCTTATGTAAACTATATGCCCTATTATGCCCATCCATCTACAAACTTTCAGGTTTCAATGTCTCTTACCTATTATAAGGGCCTAAAAACCACATATGACATAGACATTCACCCAGGAGCATGTTGTCAAGTAGAGCAGGTGTTACATATTCCCCATGTAAATATGAGACACAACACTAACATTTACAACTGTAATAGTTCAACATTACCATAGACCGGAATCTCCTAATGGTATTTTAAGTCAAGATTGCTGAGCCCCTCCTCCAGTTTCTGAATCAGTAGTTTGGGGGCCTGGGACATGGGGCAGAAGAGGAAAGGATTCTTCAGTAAGTGCTTTCTGATGTTTCTGATACTGCTGATTGGTCCAGTGACTACACTTTTAAACACACTGTTTTTAGAGGATGGCAGATAGAAACAGTACTTTCAGCTGAGGCTCTCAGAGATAAATTCATTGAGAGAGTTAACCATGAGTTGGGTCTTGAAGGATTAAAGATTGAAACATGGGAAATAGCAGAAAGAGGGTATTAGAAATGGAAGTAATGTAATTAATAAGCTAAAACTACAAGGACTTTTCCCTGCCCCTACACATTTGTAGCCCTTAAAAATACAAGAATAAAAAATGGAAAATAAAAATATTCCCATTTTTACAATGCTTGAAAAATTCAAAAATGCAAACTTTTAAAAGTTGAGATCTTAATTTTGCAAGATCTTCTCTAATCACCCTACCTCTTTTGGTGCTTTTATCACAATGACAATTCACACTCAAAAATGAACAAAGGAACCATTAAGCAAAATGGGGGCTTTTCTTGTCCAAGGCCTGATTTTCTTCTTAGACATTTGTGGTTACTATTTCTATTGCAGTCTCCTCTAACCACATATTAATTTTAGTCCTTATATGCTTTTTGCTATTGTCCAAGATAGTTATCTTTTTTAAAAAGAGGTATGAAAATACTTTTAAAACAAAGCATGAAAAAAAACTAATTAGAAGGCTATAGAACAGTACAGATGAGGATAACATAGAATATAACACAATGATACATAAATCAATTTGCTAGAACAGCAACAAAAGAACCAAGAGGGAAGACATTATTCAAATGCTATTCAGGGCTTTGCATCTTGGAAAAAAATCTGATTCTTAGAAATAAGAGTAATTTATAGAAATACGAGTGAATTATAGAAATAAGACATTTAAAAATATATATTCTACTGTTTAATTTGTAAAAGCAGAGTTTACCCTAATTCTGACCCCAAGCACCCTCAAAACAAAGACATGGAGAAGAAAATATCTGTAGAATAATGAGAGGTCATGTCTGCCCAGAGCCTAGATATTACTCTGGGAAAAATAGAAAATAAAGCTAAAAAGGTAAGTAGAGGCCAGATTATACGTAGGACTTGGGATGTCTAGAGAGAAAAATCAGATTATAACCCTACCAAGAAATTATTATCTTCTCCAGGAAGGACAGCCACCAGAAAGAGAAACAACCAAGAAATCAAGTAGTAGACATCTGTTATATTTGTGTGCTCAGCACCCCTCTTTCCTTCTGGAAACCGTCCCTTTCCCATTCCATGTGGTCCAGCCTCGCTTACACCCTGGCTGTATGAGTGGACATAAGATCTCATCTATCACTGTCCATTCCCTAAGATGCAGTGAGTACTTTACCAAGACAGAGACTATCAATTTCCTTCCAAGCAAATGTGACATAAAATTTGGAAATGAAGTATATCCTTTTGACTCTTCTGCTGAGGAAGATGAGCTTGGGGCTGTCATCAGCCCATCACCATGAAGCAGTCTAGAGAGAGGGCCAGACAGAGAGCCCTGACACCATCCTTTGAGACCCTCGATCTAGCAAAAGTAAGCCCAGAGCTACTGCTGAACTTTCTGTGTGTATAAGCCACAAGATCTCCTTTGTCTTCATTAAGTCAGTTTGAGTTTATTTATGTCATTGACATTACAGGAATTATTAGGTAATAATAAATGCATGATTATTTTTGCAAATGGTCAAAAAAATTGCTATATTCCTTGGGAATCTCTGGGAATCTCATTTTTCAGTAAAGTCACTTCTCAGCTAGAGTTGTGGGGTTGGTGAGGATTTTTAGGGTATCCTTGGAAGACATAGTGCCTCTCTCCTTCCTTATGAAGAGGCTTCTAAAGTGATAAGGTAATAAGAATAAAACGGAGAGGGAAGGGGGAGAGAATGAGAGGGAAAGAAAAAGAGAGGAGGAAAAAAAGAAAGAAGAAACACTAAACTGAAATCAAAGTCCAAAGCATAATTCCAGGCAGCAGCTGCTAAAGTGCCTTTGTCTAAGGAGTCTGAATTTCTTCAGAGATTAACTGTTGTGTGCAAAGAATTGTAGAGATAAAATGGTGCCACCAAATCTGTTTGCATGTTTACCAGTACGTATTTCAATTTGAAAGGCTGATACATCCAGTATAATCAAAGCAGATCCACAGATTGACCCCCTGTCTCCAAATTACACTTCTTACAACAAAGGATCCCAGTGCCAACTTTGGAGTAGAATTGCTCACCCTGTCCATAAGCCATCCCACAACTCCGTTCCTCCTGCCATCCTGTGACTGACCTTATATCAATTACAGTTCAAATTAATTCCCCTTTCAACTTCTCTTCCAACTCCCATGCAAGCCCAGTAAACATCAAGTCTGCTCAGTCACAAAATACTTCAGCTAGAGAGCGTGGCTCCATCAAGCCCTGATATTCTTTCTTGCTGCAAGAATAATAGAATGGTGGCCTTCTTGGGCCACTTCCATCAATTTCTATTAAACATATCCTTCAAGCTGTCAAGCCACTCATTTCTTCTTCCTCCTGTAGAAATGCCAGTGGATTGGGGCAGCAGGAAAGAGGTAAAAAGCGTGGGGTAGATGAGGAATATGGAAGGGACCACTGGTCCAGGCTGATTGCAGGGAAGGGCAACGAGATTATAACCCTACCAAGAAATTATTATCTTCTCCAGGAAGGACAGCCACCAGAAAGAGAAACAACCAAGAAATCCAGTAGTAGACATCTGTTATTTTGTCTACTCAGCACCCCTCTTTCCTTTTGGAAACCGTCCCTTTCTTATTCCATGTGGTCCAGCCTCGCCTACACCCTGGCTGTATGAGTGGACACAAGATCTTATCTATCACTGTTCCATTACCTAAGCCACAGTGAGTACTTTACCAAGACAGAGACTATCAATTTCCTTCCAAGCAAATGTGACATAAAATTTGGAAATGAAGTATATCCTTTTGACTCTTCTGCTGAGGAAGATGAGCTTGGGGCTGTCATCAGCCCATCACCATGAAGCAGTCTAGAGAGAGGGCCAGACAGAGAGCCCTGACACCATCCTTTGAGACCCTCGATCTAGCAAAAGTAAGCCCAGAGCTACTGCTGAACTTTCTGTGTGTATAAGCCACAAGATCTCCTTTGTCTTCATTAAGTCAGTTTGAGTTTATTTATGTCATTGACATTACAGGAATTATTAGGTAATAATAAATGCATGATTATTTTTGCAAATGGTCAAAAAAATTGCTATATTCCTTGGGAATCTCTGGGAATCTCATTTTTCAGTAAAGTCACTTCTCAGCTAGAGTTGTGGGGTTGGTGAGGATTTTTAGGGTATCCTTGGAAGACATAGTGCCTCTCTCCTTCCTTATGAAGAGGCTTCTAAAGTGATAAGGTAATAAGAATAAAACGGAGAGGGAAGGGGGAGAGAATGAGAGGGAAAGAAAAAGAGAGGAGGAAAAAAAGAAAGAAGAAACACTAAACTGAAATCAAAGTCCAAAGCATAATTCCAGGCAGCAGCTGCTAAAGTGCCTTTGTCTAAGGAGTCTGAATTTCTTCAGAGATTAACTGTTGTGTGCAAAGAATTGTAGAGATAAAATGGTGCCACCAAATCTGTTTGCATGTTTACCAGTACGTATTTCAATTTGAAAGGCTGATACATCCAGTATAATCAAAGCAGATCCACAGATTGACCCCCTGTCTCCAAATTACACTTCTTACAACAAAGGATCCCAGTGCCAACTTTGGAGTAGAATTGCTCACCCTGTCCATAAGCCATCCCACAACTCCGTTCCTCCTGCCATCCTGTGACTGACCTTATATCAATTACAGTTCAAATTAATTCCCCTTTCAACTTCTCTTCCAACTCCCATGCAAGCCCAGTAAACATCAAGTCTGCTCAGTCACAAAATACTTCAGCTAGAGAGCGTGGCTCCATCAAGCCCTGATATTCTTTCTTGCTGCAAGAATAATAGAATGGTGGCCTTCTTGGGCCACTTCCATCAATTTCTATTAAACATATCCTTCAAGCTGTCAAGCCACTCATTTCTTCTTCCTCCTGTAGAAATGCCAGTGGATTGGGGCAGCAGGAAAGAGGTAAAAAGCGTGGGGTAGATGAGGAATATGGAAGGGACCACTGGTCCAGGCTGATTGCAGGGAAGGGCAACGCACCCTACGTGAGCCGTGTGTGGTGACCGCAATCACAGAAACTTCACTTAATCTCGCCAAGGCTATTAGGAGCTACATTCCAGGTTGTGTCTAGCTGCTGGGAAAGATAACCGCTTCCCAGACTTCAATATACCTTGAGAGAATTAGATTTTTCTAAGCCAGAAATTGAATTCCTTCCTACTTCCCCCCTTCTCCACTGTAACCAGGGCTTCATGCAAGCAATTTTATTTGCCTCGTGTGCCAGGCAGATGACATCCTGTTAAGTATGCCAGAAGCTGAGGAGACGTTGCTTGCTAGCTGCTTGTTTTGCTTACCTACTTCCACTGAAGGAGCTGCTGGGAAAAGTCTTAATCAGAAAAACTCTAAGATTAAGTGCTCTCTGCAGCTTCCAGGAGCCAACCCAGGTCAGCAAAGAGTGGCTTTCACTTTTAACCCTACCCTGTTTGCTTTCATGCATTTCAGCTGATTGTAATACTTTGCTGAGTTACAGAGGGAGCACAGAAAAGGGGAAGATTTGTGGCTGAGCCCTTCAACAATCAAATGTCAGCCCAAGGTTAGAGATAAAATGTGCAATTGAGTTTTGGGATTTCACCGTCTCCAGATAGCATGTGGTCCATGAAACTTCAGCTAATTTCCCAAACAGAGCCTGTCCCTCCCTCCTAGTTCCCATAACACTCTATTGCCACCTCCACGGGTACCATTTGTGACACTGCATTACAATTACCTGTTTGCACATCCATCTCCTCTCCACTATACCAGTGTTAGGGGCAGAAATAGAATACTGGGGGCCAGCTACAATGATAAGAAATATTAATCATGCTCTGTTAACCATGATGGTTCTGTTCTGATTAGAGAAAGCACATTCTAACCTGGCTGGAAGTTGTACGCCTTGTGACATGGGAGCTAACATAGGAATGCTGTCCATCCTCCTTTCCTGAGAACTGCCTATCATTATGGAAAGATTTACAGCCTTGTGGCTAAAACAATCTAGTCCTGGAGGCACCTGCTACCTGCAATCTCGTTTCAGGGTGACCAGAGATGCCTGCTCTCTTGCGACCCCACCCCCACCCCCAGCCCACATGACTTGTAACCTGTAATGATTATCTGGCGCCTACTTACCCAGGCCTGTAATTCCCACTTAATCTTTGTCCTTCTAACCAATATAAGCAGCTGGCTTATGGTGGGGTGCAGAGCAGATTTTTGTGGATGACCTGCTGCTCTCCCATACTGCTGGCATTACTGGAATAAACGCTCATATATGATTCAACCCTGTTTCTCCTTAATTGGCTCAAGTAGTGACAGGCGGCCCGGACCCCTTGGTTGTCCAGTTACACTAGATAAGTTCCTCAAAAGCAGAGGTTGTATTTTATCTTTATCTCCAGCTCCTGCATAAAGTCTTTATGATATTGATGATTCACAAATCTGCATTAAGTGAATGAGGAGACCTAAATCAATTTCTCATATATTCTTGGCTGATCGACCATAAATGTGTTAGCACAGAGTTTTTCCTCCCTGGAGACTAAATCAAACACACACACATGTATAATCAATAAACACAAACGGGACTGGGACTCTTTTTAACATATCAATAATTTACCAAATTAAAGATAGTAAAATAGTGGCTGACATTCAGATCAGCAGCAGCTCAGAAGTTTAAAAAATGTCCTCTAGCCTGCCGGCATGGCTCAGTGGTTGAGCATTGACCTATGAACCAGGAGATTACAGTTCAATTCCCAGTCCGGGCACATACCCAGGTTGCAGGCTCGATCCCCAGTGTGGGATGTGCAGGAGGCAGCCCATCGACTATTCTCTCTCATCATTGATGCTTCTATCTCTCTCTCTCATTGACTATTCTCTCTCATCATTGATGTTTCTATCTCTCTCTCTCCCTTCCTCTCAGAAATCAATAAAAATGTATATATATTTTAAATGTCCTCTGGCAAATCCTAAAATATCCCTTTAGGCTAAGTGTGCCTGTCCCCTCCCCAGGGGGAAATGTCCTCTGGCAAATCCTAAAATACCCTTTAGGCTAAGTGTGCCTGTCCCCTCCCCAGGGGGCCATATGTGGTGAGAACAAGCATAGTGCTAAGCCTTTGAAGGTCTGAGGATCAGCTGGTGCAATGGGGCAGCATGGTGAGGGGGGAGGGGCAGTTTCCAAATTCAAGAGTACCTCTGATCAGAATAAAGGGCCCAGTCCAGGGAAAAGACCACAGACCAAACCATGGAAGCTGACGTGAGCTGTACTTGGCCCTCTTGAGCCTGTCTCCACAGAACCCAGCTTGTCCCTTTCCCAACTTTGGATCCCTGTTTGTACACCTCCCAGACAGAAGGAAATAAACATCTACACCCCCTAACCCCATTGATTCATAGCTTAGGAAATGAGACCCAGAGTGGTGTGGCACTTGGTCTCCTTATCCCAAGTCCACACAAGGTGGCAGTTGCATAGTTGAGGCAGGTTCCCTCTGCCCTGCTCTGGCTCCCACCACCTTATACCTCGTCAAAGCCAGCCCTGCTTTAAAGTGGACAACAGGCCACTTATCTTTAGTTCTCCCAGCATGGCCTCTCAGATGGATCAGCTTCTATTATTCCTCCAACCCCACTTCCATCCTTCTTATTCCCAGGCATTCAGGGTCCCTATATTGTTCTTCCCTCCTCAGGGATTGGTCCTCGATCTTTCACTGACACTAATATACAAAGGTCTAATAACATAAAATCTTAAACTAAGGATGCTCTAGCTCTAAAATTCCCAGGAAGTGGAGGAAGACTAAGGGCTAATGTGAATTTCTCAGAATCCCTGAAATAGTAGCTCAGGGACTCCAAAGATAGCCCTGGATTTGGCCTCAGTCCTTCTGGCAGACTACTGGCTAAGATAATAGCATAAGAATAAAAACTAAAAGTTTAGAATAGCAGTAGGGCATTTGCAGTAAGATTTTAAGTCAAAGGAAAATAGAATGAGGGTGGAAGGATTGAAAACATCTGCTAACATCTGCTGAACATCTTCTCCTCTTGGTGTTGTAGAAAGAGTACGTGCTTTCTCATGAGGGAGACTCAGGCCTTTTCATTCATTCATACATTTATTCAACAAATATTTCTCAAGTGCCCATTCATTGTCTGCCACTGTGCTGTTTGACCTTTAACTTGGTAAAATAATCTAATTTTTGGCAACATAAATGCTTGGGAGAAAGAACAAATTAGAACTTTGAATTGCAGAAGCAAAATATGTTGGGGTTCATGTTCACACTCTGGAATGACCTAAATCTCAGTTGGAATCCAAGCTCTGACTCACCATGTTATTTAATCTCTTTTAACCTCAGTCTCTATTTCTGTACAATGGAGATTATGATGATTATAACCTCACATGGTTAGGGGCGAGAGGGAAAAATAGAATAGTGGGGACTAGCAATAGCTATAAGAAATATTTATCATGCTTTATTAATCATGATTGTTTTGTTCTGATTAAAGAAAGCACATTCTGACCTGGCTGAGAGTTGTATGCCCCACCCCGGGACATAGGAGTTAACCTGGAAATGTGGTCCCTTCTCCTTATTGGAGAAGTGCCTTTCATCACCATGTTGCCAAGAAACAATGGAGTCCCACACTTTGCAACCCCTGGCCTGAACTGCCTGTAATCTGTAGCCACTGTACCCATTTTTATTCCTTTTTCATACCCATTCTTATTACTTTTGCCTACTTCCCTATGTAATTTTTGTCCTTCTATCCAATATCAGCAGCTAGCTTATAGGGGAGCATTGCCCATTTTCAACACCATTGTGGCATGGACTGAAGGAGAGCAAAAGGGGTAGGCGGGGTGTGGGACAGCTATAATAGTGTCAACAAACAAAAAATAAAACTTGGAAAATAAAAGAAGCTTAATGCTAAAAAAAGAGGGGAGGGAATTGAACTATATGTTTTCTAAGTTTTCTTCCAGCTTTAACTTCCTATTTGAATTTTTTTCCCCCACTGGGGAGGAAAATTTCCGTACATTTGAAGGGGATTTAACAGGCAGAGAAAGTAATTTTTGATCCTCAGATAATTTGTTCACCTAAGCCCTCAGGAAAATCATCATGGAGACCACTGCTTGGGACTTATTTGAAATGTAAGAAATGTAACAAATTATTTTTTATAACCAAAATATGAATGTCAATGAAGGGACCATACATAGATATTTAGAAAAACAGCACTAAGTTTTCATTTAAAAGAACTCAATTCAACACAATGTCATAAACAAAGCCAACCTTCAGCCTCACATCTTCAACAATTCCAAGGAATTTATGGGAAAAGAGGGAGGGGGTGGGTAGGGGAGAAGTGCAGCAAAACCTTTAAAAGCACTCTGGAGAGAAAAATCACCTTGGCAAATACTCCAGCTCAGAGCAACTCTTCAGTCAGCATAAACTTAGCTACACTTGCTCCTGCCACACAAGCTATGCAAATGGTTCGCATTTTCTTCTTATAAAGTTTGTGTTATTTATGAGCTAACTAACTTCACAGCTAGCCCATCACCTTGTCATATTTTTCTGCATTCTCAGAGCTGACCTAGTATGCCTTGTACTTTCCTGGCTGCATTGTTTAATATGAAAATGGAGCCATTAAAAGCACTGTCTCTGATAGGAAGAGAATCCACAACTAAGCAAAGGGATTATACTAATGATAAGAGAATCAAGAACATTCTCCAATCCATTCACCCTTCTGTGTGTTTTTTTGTTCTTTGTTTGTTTGATCTTTCCCTTTTTCAGACACTATACAAAGTATTATTTAGAGGTATCTACAAAATAACAATGGTTTAAATATTTTGACATTTTTTAATGTATTGATTTTAGAGAGAGGAAGTGGATAAAAATAGAAATATATATATATACATATATATATATATGTATATGACCCTTGCCTAGTTCATCTGCACAATCCTTTTCATAACTAAAATATTCCCATCAGGTATGCTGCGGGACCTGACCTAAGCCATGAATGATCAGCCAGGGCTGGAAAGAGCTGCATAGAGACAATAAATTTATCCATTTCAGAAGGCGTGTTAAGAATAAACTTTCTCTTAATTGTGGTAAAAGTAATAATAAGTAGAGAAGCAAAGGATTTGATTTTTTTCTTCACAAGAGCAGCAACACATTAATGATAGATATTTATTCCAAAACTGAGATGAGCTCCTCTTTAAGAATTATATTCATACTTGAGATTTAAGTCATTAAAAGGCTAATGATAAATGGGACTAAATGAAAGGTGGGACTAAATTAGGCATATCTATGCATGTGCACATAATTTCACTGAATATGTACGTATAATTTGCCTTTAATGGCATTTTCATATATACCTGAAATTCCCAGGTGTCCTCAAACAAGGACAGCTTTGTGTCTTTAATGCAGCCCTGTTACCATGGGGATATCAGTGTTCCCTCTCTAAATAGCATTTAATTCTGACAATTGAAGAAGCTGGAGAATTTCAATTAATCCACAGTCTTAGCACCTTCCAGCACCTACAAATTTGAAAGTTAAGTTATCTAGTTCTGAAATATTGCTAGTTTGCCTGAGAAGATGTTGACTTTTGGCCATGATTCAAAGTAGTGCATGTGTATAAATAAATATATATTCAATCCTTTTTCTTTCAATAGCCTATAGCATGGAAGTATACATTGCTAGGTCCTCTCAAGGGCAACTGAGTGGGACCAACCCATTAATTCACTCACTGGTCCATTTATTCAGTATATACATGTTAAGTGTCTTATAGATATCTCTAGTACCCAGCATAACCCATGGTACCTATGAGGCTATATACATACATATTTCTTACCCTCAACGACCTTGAAGTACAGTGTATACTATACTTATTAAAACTGTTCAAAGATGGGAACACAAGGCTATAATATGAAGAGAAGTAGGACCATTAGTACAGAGAAAGACTCTTGGAAGGTCAAGGGAGCTAGAAAATGTCTCTGGCAAGACTTCAGAAGCAAGAGGGAGAAGATGGTCCATCATCAGCCAAAGCAATTAAATTCCCCTCCCTCTGGCCACACTAAAGAGGATTTAGCATGCATGAGGGTCTCAGGTCAAGAGTATATTAAGTAGTCAATAGCTATGTGGCCTGCAGCTTCCCAGAAGGGAGGGCATGTTACAATCACAGCTTAAGCAACCAGAGAAGCAAGGCCAGAGCCAGCAGAAGCACAACCATAGAGGACAGAGCTAAGGGTTTGCCTTATGTGAAGATGAGAGGAATTTCCTGGTTGTTCCCAATATTCAGTGTTTGTCACAGAGGCCAAGAAGTGACATAAAAACTTGCATCCCTCAGCATTTCATAAACTCATCTAAATCTTGCTACCCAATGGAACAAAATAGAATTCTCAGTGTCCATGTGTCCATATAATGCTTCTTTTAAAAAAATCTTTGTGAGAGTATTACAGAAGTTCCCTATTTTTCCCCCATTGCTCCCCTCCACCTGGTTCCCTCCCACCCCCATAGAGGCCAAGAAGTGACATAAAAACTTGCATCCCTAAACATTTCATAAGCTCATCTAAATCTCGCTGCCCAATGGAACAAAACAAAATTCTCAATGTCCATGTGTCCACATAATGCTTCTTTTTAAAAAAATCTTCTGTGTGAGTATTACAGAAGTTCCCCATTTTCTCCCCCATTGCTCCCCTCCACCTGGTTCCCTCCCACCCCAGGCCTTCACCACCCTATAATCTGTGACCTCCCAGCAGCTGGAGGGAAGACTGGGTCCCAGGTGCCAGAGGGAAGCTGGTGCCAGCAGCCCGGAGAAGGAAGGCCTACTCTTGCATGAATTTCGTGCATCGGGCCTCTAGAATGATATAAAGATTAAGGTCTCAATTTCTGCAAATAAGAACCTAGTTCCAAAACATGGTACATTCCAACTTAATAGCTGAGTAATCTTGAGCTAATTAGTCAGTCTCCCTAAGCCTCTGTTTCTTCATCTGAAAATAGGGGTACTACAAGAGTTTATTTATATTGTTTTCTCTGTACCAGGCATTACAATACCTTTAAACATTAACTTATGCCCTAGCCAGTTTGGCTCAGTGGACCTGGGGACTGAAAGGTCCCAGGTTTGATTCTGGTCAAGGGCATGTACTTCAGTTGCAGGCTCAATCCCCAGTCCTAGTCAGAGCACATGTGGGAGGCAACTAATCAATGTGTCTCTCTCACATCAAGATTTCTCTCTCTCTGTCTCTCCCCCTCCATTTCACTCTCTCTAAAAATCAATGGAAAAATATCCTTGGGTGAGGATTAACCAAGATAAATAAATAAATATTAACTCATTTTACCCTCTTCACACCCACTTTGCAAATGGAAAAACTTATTATTAGAGAGAGACTGAACTTGCCCAGAGCCACATGAGTAGTAAGTGGTAGAGCTAGGATTTGAGGTCAGATAATCTATTATAATTCTGGCTGTTGCCTCAATGGAATTAATAAAGATCTGCCATACCCTCGGGCAATAGAGAAGAGTGATTACTCTCTGTACACTCTGTGTGGGGCAAATTTTCTGCTACCGGTGGGGTATCATACAATACATGCCCCAACAGTGACTGTGAAAAAAATCTCTCTGATGAAACAGAGAAAGTGCTACACTGCAGAAGAGGAAGTTGCTAAGATAGAAACCCCAGCTAGGATATTGATCTGAAAGAGTCTAGAAGTCCTGAGGTAGAAAATTTCTAGCATTTTCCTTTAGAAGAGCTGAAACCACATTTTGCCAGTGTCAGGGTCACTCCCTCCTAATGCCAAGGATATTCTGCAGGAGGATCACACACACCAGCTAAACGTCCTGATACTCTCCTCTGCCCCAGGATGAAGAGACCCTGACAGGTGATAGAGATAAATGCTGCATAACCTGTCATTAATCTTCCTTAAGAGAGTAGCATAATCCATGGAGCTCGCATAAACTCTTCTGTGGCTTCGATCCCATTCTGACATTTGAGAGAAAAGTTGACAGCCATAGATTAAAGGAAAACACTATAGTGAAAAGATACTTACCATAGGTGGCTATTGACTCAAGATGTGTTTGGGCAAGAATTAGCCAGAAAGATGTATTGGTGTGCTGACGTGGGTCTATAAGCTGGCGGATCAAGCTAACATCTTTCTCTTGGTCTCTCTTGGGCCCATTTTCACTTATAGGTTTTGATTTTCTTCATTTTACTCATTCAATAATGGTCCATCAAGCACTGTCATGAAATCGCTGATGGAGCCCCCAAATATATTCTCCTTTTTTCCCGGAACATGTAGCTATCCAACTCCAACTTAACTTTTCCCGCCCATTTCCAGGGAGGTATGATGACTTAAGTTTGCGCTCATGGAAAGCAAAAGGCAGTGGTAGGGACAACTTCCCCATCACTTGCTTTAAAGGAAACCCTTGGTCTGGACTTCTGCTCTCCCCTGCCTGCTTAATGAAAATGGTGAAGTAAACCTGCCCCAGACTGTGATGGGAAAGGGAAATGACAACTTGTGTGTTGCAGTCTCTTTGTTATATCAGCTTAGCCTGTACCGTTACAAATATCAGTGCTTCCTGGGTACTAAATCTTATGTGACATGCTGGGGATGCAGCTTAGCAAAACACAACGGCACGTGGCCTCATGGAACGTACAGGGTGGGGCAAAAGTATATTTATGGTTGTGAGTATGCGAAACCCAGTTTATTCTTGTATTATTATGTATTAATTCTTGTATTATTTTCCATACGAACAACTGTAAACCTCCTTTTGCCCAACCTGGTACAGTTTAATGTCTACCCTAGTCTTCTGTCTTGGAATTAAAATGTGTGGGACAAGTGTCCACCACACTTGACAATCAAAACAAAACAGGACAGGGAGCAAGAGTACAGAAGTGGAGAAAGACCTGAGCTTCAGTGCCACACAGATCTAGGTTCAAGCCCTCGCTCTCTTTTACTAACCATATCCTTGGGGCAAATCATTTAACTCCTGTGAACCTCATGTTCTTCCTGTGGAGCAGGAATAATGGAAATAATAATATATACCTAATAGAATTGTGGTCACAATAAAAAGGACTAGACATGTGAATAACTTAAACTGGAGCTTGAGCTTTAACCAAATGTGATTATCAGAGTTCCAGCCTTTCACTGCTCTTGCTAGCTCTAATTTTCAGGAGGAGGGGCTTAAAGAAAATATATGAAAAAGAAGAAATATGAACATCAGTATCTTATTCAAACCTGCCCCAGACTGTGATGGAAGAGGGAAATAAACATCTGGCATCACAGTCTCTTATATGAGGTGGATATCATTATTCCCATTTTATAGATGAGAAAACAATCACAGAGGAAATACCACTTAGTAAGTGGCCTAGCAGAATTTGTTTCTTGGCTTGTCTGATTCCAAAGTCCATACTACAGCACCAAATGTACCAAAATCAGGGCCAGTAATCACTGCTCAGATATAAGTCTAATCCTCACTTGAGGATATGTTTATTGATGAGAGAGAGAGAGACAGAGAGAAAGAGAGAGAGAGAGAGAGAGAGAGAGAGAGAGAGAGAAACATCAATGTGAGAGAAAAACATCAATCAGTTGCCTTATAGCACCCCAACCAGAGATCAAACCCACAACTTAGGTATGTGCCCTGACCAGGAATCAAACCAAAACTTTTTTTTTTCCTTTGGTGTACAGGACAACACTTCAACCAAATGAGCCACCCAGCTGGGACAGTCTAATAAAGACCAATGGCACTGTGTATTTCTGTTATAACTTAGTTAACACTGTCTTATAATTATGTTTGCTCAAGTAGCTCTCTCTTCTAGAGCATGAACAGCTTGAGATATTTCTTAAATATCTCTGTCTCAGAACTTAGTATGATGCCTGGTATGTACTCAGCACCCTATAGATAATTGCCATGAATAATTGCCATCCAAATAAAATGAATGGATATTAAAAACTGTAGTATGAGTAAAAAAAAACTACTAAGGTGGTTATTTGTTTGATGCAAAGGAAATGGAGGCATTCAGTTTTAAAAATAAATGGATGGCAATGAAATATTTAATAATGTTCATTAAATGTAAGAAATTAATCCAGAGAGGCACCATGATAGAAATAAACATTTTCCAAAAGTTGTATGCTGTTTTGACTTCAAAAACATAGTGAAATGTTATACATCATGTATTAGGGTTCAGGTCACAAAAGCTTTTTTAACCTCAGTTGAAACAGAAATATTATATAATTGGATTAGAAAAATGTAGCAAACAATATGATTGAAACATTAAAAAGAAATCAGAAAAAATCATAACTTTGTTAAACTTTAATTAGAGAAAGATAAAGAAGAAAACTTTGACTTTAAAGGTCCTGAATGCATTTAGTGTGCCTTCCAGTGGGTTGAGAGGTTCAAGGCACTGGTTCTTTATTCTTCCTAATTCCACATCAAAGCTTCCAGTTTTCATTCTCTTTACTATAGAAATATTACCAGCAATACTCTTATACTGAATAGTCTGGATCAGCCCCCTTTTCTTCTCATAAGTGGAACAAAGAGAGGGAGATACATTTTTCTAAGATAACTGGAGAAGAATTGGAAAAAAACTGCGAGTTGCATAAGAAAGACTAAAGGAAAAATAAGTAAACTGGCCTGAGGGTGCCTGGTGTGAAATTTGCTGAACTATGATCTGTGAAATGTTTTTTAAAATATATTTTTATTGATTTCAGAGAGGAAGGGAGAGGAAGAGAGCTAGAAACATCAATGATGAGAATCATTGATCGGCTGCCTCCTGCATGCCCCCCTACTGGGGATTGAGCCCACAACCTGAGCATGTGCCCTTGACTGGAATCAAACCCGGGACCCTCCAGTCTGCAGGCCGACGCTCTATCCACTGAGCAAACCCAGCTAGGGCTGATCCATGAAATGTTAAGAAAATGGAAAGGTGAGGTAAAAGCTTCACAACACTTTTTTTTAAAGAAAAAGGATAGCAGGAAAGACAATTGCTTCAGGTATTCTTCCATGCTGGCCAGCAAATAATACCATTAGGAATTTGGATTGTTATTAGTAACAAACAGGAGCAGATACCTTGTTGTAGGGGAGGACAGGAGGTGTACTAGAGAATTTTCCACTTACATAGATAGATTAATTGCAACTTGATTTATTTTTTAAGTTCAGAAAAACTCAAATGATGTTCTCCATGTCTTTGAAGGATAACACAAAAGACTAATGTAAAATGGGTATTTAAACTTGCTAGACACATAAGGAAGAAATTCCCTGACAAGATGTGCGTACTAAGGCTATGGTGGCAAACTGAGAAATGAACATAGAAAATGAAAAACTAAGGGGAAACCATTTTGAACTCCTTATGTAAAAACTCAGTCACTGTTAAAAAGATTTAAATTTAATACGTGAGGAATCCCAGGAAATCTTCAAAGCTACCTAAATGGGCTTAGCTGCATAAAAATGATGCTTACTGGTTAAATGAGTGAGAATTTTTTTTCTCGTGTCTTCGATAATGCATGCTTGCTTATTCATTTCCACCCCTCCCCTCCCCTTCTCTTCTCTCTCTCTCTTTCTCTCTCAAACACACACACACACACACACACACACACACACACACACACACACACACACACACGCTCTCAAAGAACATCAATGCAAACATAACTTCAGAACCAAGGACAGCAGCCCTAGTTTGACAAGGGTATCGGTGACCATTAGAAACTGGGTATATTGATGATACCCATTTCAAGAGCTCATTTGAATTCAGATTAGAAGTCCTTGGAGCTTAGTTCAAAGTTGTAAACATCTGACCTACAAAACTACTTGTTCTATTCAGAATATGATTATCTGTATTTATTAAAAGCATTGGACATTGTACTAATGTTCTCAGAGTAAATCATTGGCAAAACAGAGGATCAGAGATTACTAGAGCTGGAAAAACCCTTCAGGAGTCTTCAGCCAAGAGGCTCTCCTTTGTAAAGACAAGAAGAATGAGGACAAGAGGTCATGAAGTTAGTTCCTACAGACTTTAGTCTGGACACTACGGAAATAATAGTACTTTTATGTACTTTAAAAATTATGCAAAATTGCCCAGCCAGCATGGCTCAGTGGTTGATCATCGATCAATGAACCAGGAGGTCACAGTTCAATTCACAGTTGGAGCACATGCCTGGGTTGTGGATTCGATCCCAAGTGTAGGGCGTGCAGGAGGCCAATCAATGATTCTCTCACCATTTATGTTTCTATCTCTCTCTATCTCTCTCTTCCTCTCTGAATATCAATAAAATTATATTTTAAAAAATAAAATAAATAAAAATTATTCAAAATTGAGAAGTTTTTTCAAGTTAATATTACTTGAAGACTTAAGGTTTTTATTCAACCAAACTCCAATAATAATCTCTCACAGTAAAAAAATGACAAAATCAAAGTGAAAAAATTTAGCCTTTGACCCTAATATGTTATCATTTCTTAACAGTGATTTGACAATGTATATTAGCTTATGAAACTGGTTTTCTTTTTAATAAAAACATGACTAATATCTTCATAAGCCATCTTCTACATGCCAAATGTTTCAAAAATATGTCTGGAATTTATCCTTAATTTTTTGTCATGGAGAGGATTATATTACTTGAATTTCCCCTAGACACAAACTTAGTAGAAATACATCGAATAACTTAGTGTGGTCATATTCAATTCAAGCATGACCTTTCTTAGGAAGCCAAGCACTTGAAGTCTGGGCAATGTGTCCCTCCTCTTCACTCGCATGGTAACCCATGCCTATCTATAATAGAATATTTATCTCATTATATCAAAAGTATCCATTTAAATGTCTGCCCTTTAGTTCTATGACCGATTTTAGGGTAGTACAAATGCCTTTCTATTTATTTTATAACTGTATTTTTTAAAAATGTTACATGAAAGTCACTGTACCATGACTTTACTTACAATCTGCCTAAATGTATGAAATAGCAGAAGATACTAACTAGTGTGTAAGTCTATG
>NW_005354673.1:848851-850823 GCF_000412655.1 Myotis brandtii
TATATATTATGCCTAATTTAAAAAGAAAAATCTGAAAATTATTGCCTACTTAGATCCTCTGTCCCTTTTTCCTTCACTGCTTTGTTTGTTCACATTGGTGCTTGCAGTGGGATTCTCAGTGCTCAGGACCACAGCCAAATACATCTACATAGGGCATCCCCTCCTTGTCCAATCTCTTAGAATTCCAAAGGACTTTCAAAGGGCCCTGTGACTTTCAGTGGCTTCCCAAAGGCTGTGTGTCTAATTTCCTCCTGACCCCCTATTTCTTGGCATCCATGTTGGAACAGGTGTGAGCAGACACAGGCAGGTCCATGGAGCCCACCGTTCAGTATTGGCACAAGATAAGGCTTCTTTTCCTGCAGGAGATGACTCTGACAATGTTTTCCAGGATGCCTACTTCCAATTAGTGTCATCTTTTGCTCCATGTCCTAGGGCAAATGTCCAGTTTCTAATGAGTAGACTCAGGCTGTTCTGAGAGATGGAAACTCATGCCAGAAAAGAAATGCATCTCAGCTTCTTTCCTAAAGTCAAGGAAGACTGGTCTGTCAAACACAGACCCAGTCACTGCTGTCCAGTGCAAGGTCAGCCCCATGTTCGTGAACACAGATGCTAATTTAGTTTCCAACAATGAAGCCAAATGTGTTTCCAGATGTTGAGCTAGGAAGCAACTGCAATTGTTGCAAGCTCATGAAAGAAAAAGAAATCCCACTGCTAAGACCTACAAATTGTCCTTGGCAGACCATTTGTACTGGGGAGCAGGTTGATGTAGGCAGCACAGCAAAAAGCCTTCTGTCAACCAGACTCAGAATGATCTTTTAACACCTAACCCATTGTTAACAAAAAATGAAAATTCTTATAACAAATTTCCTAAAAGCCATAGATTTCTCTATAGTTAATGTGTGTAAAAAAGAGTGTGGGGGGTGAATCCTTTTTATAAGACTGTACTTACATGATGCCATAAATCTGTTGGTTGGGTCAATTCAATGCCAAACATGTTAAAAGATTATTAGATTAGCCCTAGCCTGTTTTTCTCAGTGGTTAGAGTGTCAGCTCATGAACTGAAGGGTCCTGGGTTCAATTCCAATCAAGGGTGTGTAGCTCGGTTGCAGGCTCCATCCAGGGCCCCAGTCAGGGTGCATGTAGGAAGCAACCAATCAATGTGTCTCTCTGTCTCTCACCCTCCCTTCCTTTCTCTCTAGAAATCAATGGAAAAAAGATCCTAGGATGAGGATTAACAACACACAAAAAAGTCAACCACTTTTTCTGTCATTGTTGTTTGTTTTTACTAAATGAATGGGGTAAACAATCATCAAGGGGTGACCCTGTGTCGACAGAGAGCCTTCACAAAGGCTTCTGTTTAAAACTGTGTTCAGTAGAAGAACCTAGTCCAGGGACAGGAGAGGCACCTTGCCTGCTCTATTCTCTTACATGGACTTGACCCTCATACATAGAAGCCCAACTTGAGGCAACAATAGCTTGACCTTTTAGTCCAGACCAGTGGCCATGTTTGATCTACTCTCCCATGTCCTCATATCTGACTTTGAAGACACTTTGTACCCTTAGTCATCATCAACTCTTGGTGAACTCACTCACATAAAATCTTGTAGTTACATTATTGCCCTATACACCAGTAGCTATGAGTCAGAGACATGTTTCACAATTCTCTCCCCAGTCCTTAGGTACCAACAAATAATAGCCAAGCTATTATTCTCCTCTGCCTTCCCCAGTGCAATGGAGAAATAAAATGAATGCTAATAGTCAACTATAAGCAAAGACTGATTTTAAATATGAAGTCACTTCAGGGATTAAAATATTTGGCAAGTCTCTTCCCTTTTAAGTCCCAGCTAAAATCTCATCTGAATTGTTTCAGCAAAGAAAGAAAGGGAGAGAGAGAGAGAGAGAGAGAGAGAGAGAGAGAGAGAGAGAGAAGAAGAAGAAGAAGAAGAAGAAGAAGAAGAAGAAGAAGAAGAAG